>NC_045774.1:51184137-51489913 GCF_008692025.1 Phocoena sinus
ACTATAGTCAGTTCTAGCCAGGATTGGGGTTTGGATATTTTTCAGCTCAGAATTAATTTTTCATGCCATATCATCATTTAATGTTTTGTGTTCTTACATGGTAACTCTCTACGTATTATGGCAGTATACCATTATTAAATGATTAAATTAGTATTGGTTGAACTATTGACGTGGGTAAGTTTAATGTCTGAGTTGTAGAAAGGGGTTAAGTTGAAAATTGAGAAACTGTAATATTAGCTCTCAAAACGGGACAAAAATTGGTAAAATTTTTATCTTAGTTTAAAGGGTAGTTGATGTTGATACACTGAAGTTGAAATAAATTATAGAGCTTTTCGCTAAGATGTTAGGATATGGTTCTTATCTGTACTCTGTGTATTTGTCCAGTTTTATTCTCTCAAGATTCTAATCTAACTAAATTTCTTTTTAGATTTAACTTGACATTTGAGTAGCTCCTGTGGGCCAGTTGTTTTATTGAGCACTTGGAATGCTAAGTTTAATAAGACATGGTTGCTGCATTTAGCAAGTTCACACCAACCTGAAACAGGACTAGACGTTTTCTTTTATCAGTTTTCCCTAAAAGTGTCCAATAAATGAACATTTATGAACCACCTACTACATCCCAGACACTGTGCTAACATATGTCTTGCCCTTAAAGGCAAGAAACTTATAGACTGGAGGTAGGGAGGTAGGTCAATTCAATTCAGTTCAATTCAGTTCAATTTAATGGTACTACTTGGTGAAGATAGTCATAATGTGCAGTAGGAACCCAAGCCTGCATGAGGGACCAGGGGTGTAAGGGCAGAATGGGCCGGGAATGTTCTAGGCAGAGAGAGCAGCTGTCTTTTCTGTCCTTCACTGCCAACATCTGATGTCAATAACCTGCCAAAGTCACACAGTATTAATACTGGATTCTGACCACTTTATGCCCTGGGACCCCTTGTTACTGTCCGGCTCGTACATCTTTCTCTACCTCTTTATTTATGGTTTGTTTTGTTTTAAGCATCTCTTGGGCAATTGCTATATCTCAGGCAGTATGGTAGGCACTTTCTTCTGTGTTTCTTTGATATAGTTTTAGTTATCTGACTGTCTCTTCTTAGAAACTATAATGACTCTCATTTCCAGTTACAACAGATCATAGAAATAAACCAGGGTCATTCTTACTTAACAGTAGTCATTTCCTTTATCAGCCTGATCATGCTTTGTGATATAGCCAAGAAAGTTTACCTGCTGTCCTCCTCCCAAACCTAACCCAAATGACCTTATTTATTCCTCCTTGCAAAAGCTCATCCAGATATATATACAATGTATAGGCTGGTTTTCCCACTAACCAATATTGTATCAGTTGCATAACAAACCACCCCAAAACTTAATGATATGAAACAGTGATTTATTTCCATCCATTCTGTGGTTTGGCTGGGCAGTTTCTCTGCTAGTTTTTGCCTGTGCTCTCCAGCTTTTGAGCTGGAGATTTGGCATGTCTGGCATTTGATGGCATGTCTGGCTATCCCCTGGGGTGCCTCATTCTCTTCTATATGGCTTCATTCTCCAGTAGGCTATACTGGCTTCCTTATATGGCAGTCTTAGAATAGCATTCCAAGAGAATGAAGATAGAAAGTTGCAAGACCTTTTGAGTTTTAGGCTCTGAAACTTGCTTGTCACTTCTACCACATTCTCTTGGTCAAAGCAAGTCATAAAGCTAGTCTAGATTCAAATAGACTCCACCTCTCAGATGGAAGGAGCTTCAAAGAATTTGTGGCAACATTTATTTACCACACATTACTTGTTAGGGACCTCCAAATGTCATAGTTGGTGGCACCTGTGGCTTGGGTGATTGTGGGAGCAGAATAACAATTCCTCAAAGATTTCTACTCCCTAATAACTAGAACCTGTGAATATGTTACCTTACATATGTTACCTTTGGAGATAATAATCAAATTAAGGATCTTGAGATGGATAGGTTGTCTTGGATTATCTGGGTGGGTCCAGTATAATCACAAGCGTCCTTATAAGTGAAACAGGCAGGAGAGTCAGTTACAGAAGATGTGACAATGGAAGCAGAGATTGGAGTGATCTTATTGCTGACTTTGAAGATGGAAGAAAGGACCATGAGCTGAAGAATGCAGGTAGCCTCCAGAATCTAGATAAGACAAGGAAACAAATTCTCTCCTAGATCTTCCAGAAGGAATGCAGCCCTAGTGACATCTTGATTTAGCCCATTGAGACTCATTTCAGGCTTCTGACCACCAAAACTGTGAGATAATAAATTTGTGTTGTTTTAAGCTACTAAGCTTGTGGTAATTTGTTAAAGCAGCAATAGGAAGCTAGTAAGAATGACATGCCGCTGTCCTAAAGATCATTTCCAACAGAAGGAAACACTGTAGACTCACTCCAAGAGAATGAGAGTCAGTGGGGACTGGGGCTCAGCCTGACTCTGAGCCTTGGTCATAGGCCACACAGCCATATCTTTCTTTTCTTCATCAGAATCTAGCACCATCAGCTCTCATTATCCTTGCCTTCTAGTCTGCCAAGGTGTTTTACCAAAGGCATAGAAAAATATTTTTTCTCATGGAAAAAGTTAAGCGTGTTACTTAATAGCCTGTAGAGGATTAGTTTTCCAGACTATAGAGAAAATTACTAAAATACTGTCACTTTGGCTGTCCAAGTGTAGGTCAAGATTAACTGCATTTTTTAAAAAGTATTGGGTATAAGAGGAAGAACCACCTAATCTTTGATACACTTGTTTACCCTTGCTGTTGCCTTTGTATGAGAGAGGGCTAACTTCTGAGACTAGACAAGTGTAAAATAATGTTTTAGGTGATGAATACCTTAGGTTATTGGCTCTTGATTAAAACTTAGAAAAGATTTCAGACTCTATTGTAAGGCCTTTGACCCTCCATAATTCCAAACAAAGTCTTAAAGCAAAAGTATCTTCCATTCACTGCACACCTTAGGAGAAAAGTATTTTGACTGTTGCAACTTGTGATACTAGGTCTCAAAGTCTAAAATATATTTAAGGATTTCAAACAGTGAATGTATAACTAAATAATTTCTTCTGATGTCACACGATTTTTTATGTTTCTATTTTGAGAAGAAACCTGAACCTTAACTTGAGGCAGTCATTCAAAATGAACAAAAACAATCTTTTAAAACACCCACGTCCATTTGTGACAGAATAGGTTTTAAAAATCCAACTTAAAAGATCATGAAGCATATAAAAATATGTATGAAATATGTATGGTACCCAGAGCTTCTTTATGAAGAAGGTTCAAGAATGTCAAAGCTAACAGAGCATTGTAGAAGGATTATAATTATATAGAATCTGATCAAACTTTAATAAAATTAAGAAAAGCTTTATAGGTTGAAGTAGGACATCAGTTATGGATATACTTCAGTGGATTATTTAGAACTAATATGTTCTTTGATCTGCTTTTCTCTAGAACTTTTGATATTCTTTGTCTAAATCTGCTTTAATACAGTAGCCATTAGCTATATTGGGCTATTTAAAGTTTTAGACTCAGACTACCAGACATATCTTTGTCCAGTTTTCCTTGGAATTCAGATTGACTTGTTTGACTTTAGTTGACTATAATTGATATTGGCCTCAAATATACAGGATGGCTCATATATGAAGGGACCAGTGCACCCAGGGTTTTTTCTCCTGAGGTTTTGTTTTGTTTTGCTTTTTATCTTTTGCCCTGTCTCTCTGTTTCTGGTCAGTGGTCACTCACAATCTGGTCACTGTTAACCCCTGTGCCAAACTCTAGGTGTGACTGACTGCAGACACACCCCGTTCTTTACTGATTGAGAGAGAGAAATTTTCTTAATTTCTCTCTTTTAATCAAACAAAGGTTAGAGACTTATTTTCTTTTTTTTTCTAAGTTGCCCAAGAGGCAAGGTTTTTTCTTTTTAATAAATTTATTTATTCATTTTTGGCTGCATCGGCTCTTCGTTGCTGCACGCGGGCTTTCTCTAGTTGCTGCAAGCCAGGTCTACTCTTCATTGCAGTGTGCGGGCTTCTCATAGCAGTGGCTTCTCTTGTTGCAGAGCACAGGCTCTAGGTGCGCAGGTTTCAGTAGTTGTGGCTGGCGGGCTCTAGAGTGCAGGCTCAGTAGTTGTGGCGCACAGGCTCAGTTCCTCCGTGGCATGTGGGATCTTCCCAGACCAGGGCTTGAACCCATGTCCCCTGCATTGGCAGGTGGAATCTTTTTTTTTTTTTTTGCGGTATGTGGGCCTCTCACTGTTGTGGCCTCTCCCATTGCGGAGCACAGGCTCCGGA
Organism: Phocoena sinus; assembly: GCF_008692025.1. NCBI lineage: Eukaryota > Metazoa > Chordata > Mammalia > Artiodactyla > Phocoenidae > Phocoena > Phocoena sinus. The sequence goes on from NC_045774.1 coordinate 51,188,414, forward strand.
TGCGCAGGCTCAGCGGCCATGGCTCACGGGCCCAGCCGCTCCACGGCATGTTGGATCCTCCCGGACTGGGGCACGAACCCGTGCCCCCTGCATCGGCAGGCGGACTCTCAACCACTGCGCCACCGGGGAAGCCCCCAAGCAAGCGGAATCTTAACCACTGCCAGCAGGTAAGTCCGACTTATTTTCTTGATAGGATCATTTTATTACTTTAGGAAATTGAGTATCATGTGGTTTCAGAGACATCTTAGCAGTTTTTTGATGTCAGTATTGCTAGAAATTCTAGATTCTATGCCAGAGTCTGCAGAGAAATTTTGTTTTAATTCCTAGTTGCTGTTATTTACTATTGTTATTTCCTATACTTGCCCTGACATTACATTTTGTTTCTCTCACTCTCCATCCATTCCTTTATAGGGTTCCCTGGTGTTATTCCACCAATAGAAGACCTGACACATACCTCATTTTCTTTTTGGGTTTTGACTGATAGGTCTATCATAGTGTTTAAGTTTTCCTCTCAAGGAAGCTAGACTTCTCTCCCAGTTGATCTAAACATCTGGGGCAGTCTTTCCCAACCTAGTGATGGTAGAAGAGAACTGGAGGCGGACTTAGTATTATGTGTGTTGGGGGTAGAGGAACAAAACTTTGAGTACTTATGTACCATGGACTTCCATTCTTTTAGAGTCTACTAATTTTTTTGTTATTTGGGAGATAGCATTTAACAAATTCTAAGTGTTTAACACTTGAACTATGGACATGAATTCATATCCCAGTTTTGCCCTACCTGCTAATTGAGTGCCCTTGATCAATTAACCCCTCTGAACTTTTTGTCCATCCTAAGATGAGAGTGTTAGGATCTTCCTCAGAATTACATGAGAATTAAATGACGTGTGTTATGGACTTTAAATACTATCTTGTTTATTTAATATTAGCTGCTGCTGTTATTATCTGAGAGTTGGCTCCAGCTTTCTATTTATTGCACTGTCAAAAAGGAGAAGAAAGTGCTGATTTCAGCAAATGATTAGTTTTAAGAACCCATTACTCATTCTCTTATAGAATGTATTATTTTAAACATTCTTATAGAATGTATTATTATTTGGCAATAGATGGTAGTGATGGTTGCACAACAGTGTGAATGTACTTAATGCTACAGAACTCTGTACACTTAAAACTGCACACTTTGGGGCTTCCCTGGTGGCGCAGTGGTTGAGAGTTCCCCTGCCGATGCAGGGGACACGGGTTCGTGCCCTGGTCCAGGAAGATCCCACATGCCGCGGAGCGGCTGGGCCCGTGAGCCATGGCCGTTGAGCCTGCGCGTCTGGAGCCTGTGCTCCACAACGGGAGAGGCCACAACAATGAGAGGCCCGCGTACCGCAAAAAAAAAAATTATCATAAATGCAGTACCTTAAAATATTACCTTAACAGTTTCTATAAGTCAGAGTTCTGGGCATGGCTTAGCTCGGCCCTTTGCTCAGGTCTCACAAGGCCTACAGTCAGGGGTTGGCCAAGATTTTGGTCTCATGTGAGGGTTGGGATTCTTTCCAGGCTCACAGAATTGGCAGAATTCATTTTCTTGGAGGTTATAGAATTTATAGTAGCCTTCCTCTTCAAGGCTAGTCAGACTATCTCTTTGGTTTAAGAGGAACCAAAGCCCTCTTTTAAGGGACTCACCTGATTTAAGTCAAACCCATCCCCCCAAAATCTCCCTTTTGATGAACTCAAAGTCAAAATGATTAGGGACTTTATTTAATTCCATTTGCAAAATTCTTTCACTTTGTCAGAGAATGTAATCTAATCTTTGAAGTGACATCCATAAGACTCACCCACACCTAAAAGGAGGTGTGTACACCATGGGGTGGGAATTTGGGGGGCCGTGTCAGAATTCTGTCTACTATGCTAGGTACAGAATTATTTGTTGTGTTTTCTTTCAACATTCTGAATATTCTACTGCTTCCGGGTCCCCATTGTTTCAGGGGAGAGTCAGCTGTTAATCTTATTGTGGGGGATTGGGGGGTATGTGATGAGTCATTTTTCTCTTGCTACTTTCAAAATTTTCTGCTTGTCTTTGTCTTTAAACACTTTGACCATGATGTATATAGAGTCTTTTTATGTTTCTCCTACTTGGAATTCATTGAGCTTCTTGGATGTGCAGATTAAAGATATTAGTCAAATTTGGCAAGTTTTCAGTCATTATTTATTCTCTTTGTCTCATTCTGAGACTCCCGTTTCACCTGTGTTGGTATGCTTGGTGGAGTCTCACAGGTCTCTGAGACTGCTTTTTTTTTGTTTTGTTTTTTTTCCTGTATATTCTTCAGAATAAAAAGTTGGTTGATCTGTCTTCACATTTGTTGATTCTGTTGTCTGCCAGTTCAGATCTGCTGTTGAGCCCCTCCAGTGAATTTTTCATTGCAGTTATTGTACTTTTCAACTCCAGAATTCCAGTTTGGTTCTTCTTTATAATCTCTTTTTGTTGAGATTCTCTGTTCATTGAGTCATTGTCATCATACTTTGAATTCTGTAAGTATGGCTTCCTTTGGTTCTTTGAACATATTTGTGATAGCTGCTTTGAAATCCTTGTCAGCTTAGTCCAACAACTGAACACCCTCAGAGACAAGTTTCTGTTGACTGTTTTCACCCCCATACGGGTTACACTTTCTTGTTTCTTTGCATGTTTTATAATTATTTTGTTAAACCAAGCATTTTAGATGATACATTTTAGAGACTGTTGAGCTAGATCACCTCTTGGCTTTCCTCCCAGGGGAGCTCTGATGCTGTATCTTTATTTTTTTTTAAGGACTTGCCTGTACTAAGTCTGTAGTTTGCAGTTGCTGATATTTTTCTTTCTCTCTCTCTCTCTCTCTATCTCTCTCTCTCTCTCTCTCTCTCTGTGTGTGTGTGTGTGTGTGTGTGTGTGTGTGTGTGTGTGTGTTTTAAGCCTGGCTTCCTAGAGGGTCACCCTTGGATCAGGACTGCTTTAGTAGTCACACAGTGACTGTTCAGAGGTTCTGCATAAACACCTTGAGCTAGTAAGGCTTCTGCCCTTTGCTAGTGTGTTTGTTTGTATGTAGGTTGGGGAATTGAAAGTAAAAGCCAGGTTACAAGTTTGTTTCAGCTTTCACTTTGTGCCAAGTCTTCTCATGTCTTTATCTCTCCTGTATCTCTGAAAGACCTCATATTCCGTTACAGATGTATGGATAATGCGGGTCCTCACCATTCTTTTCTGAGCTTGCATACAGCTTTGTGCAAGCACATAGCCTTTCAGACCACCAGGGGTAAGTGAGAGCTTATCAAGGCCTGTCATTGCTGTGCCATTCTCAGGATACCCCTGCTAAAATTCTGGCAAGTCTGCTGATTTGTTTCTTGCCCCAGTCAGTACTGCAACCTTGGACTACTGCAGTATTGGCCTTCCCCAATTGTTTGCCACCAAGATCACTATTGTTAACAACACCTGGAACTTTTCTTCATTCTACTCTTGATCAGTGATCTGTCTCCCTCTAGCAGCAATGGTGCTGGTTTGCACAGGTTGCCTCACTGGTAGAACTACTAGTTTTATATTTGATTTTTTTGGAGGGAGAGAGTTTACCAAGCTCCTTACCCCACCATTCCGGCAGTTCCACCCTTATCTTTTTACATTTGTTGACTGAAAAAAAAAAAAAAAAGGCACAACCTGAAAGATGAGAACTATGGTTTATTCTGCAGACTTGCTGAAGACTTAAGCCCAGGAGGCAGCCTCTCAGATAACTCTGAGGGACTGTTCCAAAGAGGTAAGGGAGGAGCTAGGATACGTAGGAGTTTTTGCAACAAATACCAGGTAGTTGGAACATCAAAAGATTAATTAAAGACAAACAGACATCAGGTTAATGAATTTAGTGCTTTTTACGTATGGGAAGAAGCAAGAGTCTGGGCTCATTGAAATCATTCCTTTGATATGCACCTTAACTATCTAGGACCAGTATCCTGTTTTTCTCCATCCTGAATCCCTTGAGGGTGCACAGTGTGAGGGGGTGGAGTGGAGGGCCGGCTGCAGTGGCTGATGGTTTGATGGCCTCAACATCCTTTGCTTCTGATATGGCAGGTGACATTTTTAGTCCACACTTTACACCTTTCTTTTAGGTTCCATATTTTAAAGAAACAACGTTTTACGCATTATGGGTTTTTAAAAATTTTTATTTATTTTATTTTTGGCTCCGTTGGGTCCTCGTTGCTGCGCACGGGCCCTCTCTAGCTGTGGTGAGCAGGGACCACTCCCTGCCGTGGCGCGGGCATCCCACTGCAGTGGCCTCCCCTGCTGCGGAGCACAGGCTCCAGGCACAGGGGCCTCAGTAGTCATGGTGCATGGGCTTCAGTAGTTGTGGCTCACGGGCTCTAGGGTGCAGGCTCAGCAGCTGTGGTGCTCGGGCCCAGCTGCTCCGCAGCATGTAGGATCCTCCCAGACTAGGGATTGAACCCGTGTCCCCTGCATTGGCTGGCAAACTCCCAACCACTGAACCACCAGGGAAGCTCTCCTTTTTTTTTTGGTATTTTTTTTAAAACTTTTTTTTTTTAAGTACTCTTTTTTTTTTTGAATTTTCAAATTTTATTTATTTTTTTATACAGCAAGTTCTTATTAGTTATCCATTTTATACATATTAGTGTATATATGTCAATAAAAGTTTTTTTAACTTTTATTTTATATTGGAGTATAGTTGATTTACAGTGTTGTGTTAGTTCATATTATTATGTTTTAATGTTAATTTATGGGTGCTCAGAAGCACTTGTTATGCAGTGTTTAAATATTTTTAAAAGCCTCTTAACCAAGTATTACTTAGCTCTTTGCACATAGTAGTTGTTGAACTGTTTATTAAATGTTTAGTAGATTTTTTAAAAATTATTTATTTATTTTTGGCCATGTCGGGTCTTAGTTGCAGTGTGCAGGCTCTTCACTGCAGCATGTGGGCTTCTCTCTAGTTGTGGCGTATGGGCTCCAGAGTGCGTGGGCTCTGTAGTTGAGGCACACGGGCTCTCTAGTTGTGGCACACGGGCTTAGTTTCCCCGCAGCATGTGGGATCTTAGTTCCGCAACCAGGGATCAAACCAACGTCCCCTGCATTGGAAGGTAGATTCTTAACCACTGGACCACCAGGGAGTCCCTTTAGTAGAGTTTTTAACCTTTTTTTTTTTTTTTGCGGTAGGCAGGCCTCTCACTGCTGTGGCCTCTCCCATTGCGGAGCACAGGCTCCGGACGCGCAGGCTCAGCGGCCATGGCTCACGGGCCCAGCCGCTCTGCGGCATGTGGGATCCTCCCGGACCGGGGCACGAACCCGTGTCCCCTGCATCGGCAGGCGGACTCTCAACCACTGCGCCACCAGGGAAGCCCCTAACCTTTTTTATTTAACATCTGTTTTGGGTCAGGTACTCTAACCATAGTGTTCCTTAAGAGCATGAACCTTGAACATAGGTAAGAATCTTCTTTATCTCTTTGCCTGTTAGTAGACATGTGACCTTGAACAAGTTTCATATCTCGTCTTTTTGAGTTTCTTCAGCCATAAAGTAAAACTTTACACTAAGTATCCAATAAGTGATAATATGTGTGAAGTAATAATAGTTCCTATTTAATTGAGCTAAGTGGCAGTATCTTTATTTTAAAGATACTGCAACTCAGTTATAGAGGGGGAAAGTAACTTGACAGGGTCATACTGTTTAGTTACAGAGAAGAACTTGAGCCCAGGTCTGCTTGATTAATTTATCTGTTTTTTTGTTTGTTTGTTTGCTGCTTCCAGGAATCAGAAATCATTATCACAGATTTGTGATTAGCTTCTATTATGCTAAGTCTACAGTCATACAAAGGAAATACTGAATGAATGTATATATACTCATATATATTCGCTTGCATTTTGTTCCCCCAACAATGTATCATGTCAGGAACTTCCACCACTAAAAGTGTTGCAACAATTATTTAAACCTTATGTCTCTCTCTGAGATACAACCTTAATGGCTGTTACCTTGAATACCTTAAGTGAATGGAAAAAACGGGGACTTTAAACTTTTCATCCACATCTAAACTTGAAAACTTTTGATACATAATGATGTAAGCAGCCATGAAAATATACTTAGAAAATTTTTCTATTAGCTGTAAGACCTTTGACAGGTTGTACATACATGTCTCTATCATAATGTACTCCCCAAATTGAGTACTATCTCACAGAAACTGCCCCATGGTATTCCACTCTCCTTAGTGTCTACCTCCTAACCCTAACCTATCCTTGTCTGTATAAAATCTAAGTCAGGGACCATGTCAATATACTTAGTCAGCGTTCATGGTAGAGTCTCAGTAAATGCCTTATATTCTGTATACTTATTAGCATTCTAACATCAGTTTAATGGCTTATGAGACTTCATCATTAATATTTATAAATATTAAATATTTATAGGGTTTCAAGTAGGGTTCGGGGGCTAAAGATGAAGGATCTGGAATGATTTCCTTTTCTTACAAACTTCACAACACAGCTTGGAGGAGAGGTCACGGAAAGGAAAGTACGAGAAGAAAAGAGGCTAGATAGAGTACTCTGAAATGAGCCTACATTATAAGGGAAAGAACCAGGATGCCTTGCTTTCCAGCCCTACCTCAAACACTGATTACACCTAACAGTGAAAGAGGATCTGCTGGCCAGAAATTTTTTAAAATTATACTGACCTAATTATTAATATATTGAACCTTTGATGACAAGTTACAAATCCTCTTGTGACCTGTGCTGTTAGTCATGGTATATTATGAGGATTCTTAGAGAGTTACTATTTCTAATAAAAAGATTTTGCATTAGTGATTTGAGTACTTTCAGGTTAATAGAACAATAATCGTTCTTTGTGCAGCTTTATGAAAGGAATAAAACATTGTAATGGCACTGCTGTCAATTTGTAAATTTAAATCATGCATGCATATAGTGTTTAATATCATTGTCTAGTTGCTCTTACTATAGCTAATCACTCTGACTAGAAGAGAAAGGAGTCTATTACTATGGGGATCACTCATGTCTTAGAGAATTAAGAATCATTAAATACCCTCTTTGATGTTTTTTATAGTTTTCCAGGTAATTCTATGAAGAAACACCTCAGCTTCATTCTTTTATAATATTGGTGGCAAACTATTTCATACTGTCTATTCCTAGAGATATATCAAGTTACTGTAGAGAAAACAACTCAATCTTAAATTATAACCATTATTTTAAAACTTTGCCTTTGTTCAGAGTAGGAAATCTTCAGGTTCAGCTCATTTGATAAGCTTCTTAAGTTATGGAGGAACACTTCCTTTGCTGAATAATCCAGAATCAATAAAGTCCTTTGGATTTTCTGGAAACTTCAGCTACTCAGAAAATAGTCAAGAGCTGATAAGGAAGCAAAAAAGTAAACAGCAAAGAGTTTAAAATTTTTTTAAGTCTATTCGCTCTTTAGGTATCAGATCTTTATACGTGAAATACTGTCCTCTCAGTCTCTTCTTATTAGCATGATTCTACCAAAGTCAGGTTACTGATTCAGTTACCTATTGCTGTGTAACAAAACTCCCAAAAGTTGGTGGCTTAAAACAACAATTTACTTTCACTTTATTACAGTTCTACAGTTTGGTCAGATCTTAGAACAGACAGCTTATCTCTGTTCTCCTTGATATCTACTGGAGTAGCTTGATTGGGGCTGATTTATTTCTAAGATGACTCAGTCACATAGCTAGCTGGCAAGTTGGTGCTGGCTACCATCTGGGAGGTAAGCTGGGGCTGTTGATCAGGTCCTGAGTTTTCCTCCATGTGGATAGTTAGATTTCTAATAGAATAACGGTGGCTGGGTTCCAAGAGACAATGTCTTTATGAAGAAGCGTTCCAAGAGGACCAGCCCTATTGTAATCAATAGATATTTGCTAATATACCATTGATCAAAGGCAGTTACATGGCCAGGCTGATATGGGAGAGGATACAGAAACATATGGAGGATACAGAAAGAAAGATACTGAGAGGCATTGTTTATTGTAGGCCACCAAAGTAATAGCCTACTACAGTTGTGTACCTCCTTAGTCTACAGCAAAGTAGCCTCTCTGGAGGACATTTTGAAGGCTTGACATTCATAGCTTTTGGCCCAGTAATTTTACCTTTAGAGGTTTGTCCTTAGGACAGTATATCAGTTCCCTGGATCTATATTAAGGCTTCATCTAGCTCTCATCCATAGCATTTTGCCCAGGGTCAGATAGCTGATTAATGCCTGAGTTGGGATTAAAACCAGATTGTCTGGTTCCAGAGCTGTATGTTTTAACCATTGTCCTATACTGTCTCTCATGTAGATGATGACTCTACACAATCATGTTAACGATATCAAATGAGAAGCTGATATTTTTAATAAGAATAAAATTTGTATATATGGAAGTCTGAAAGGATATACAGTTGGTCCTTGAACAGCATAGGTTTGAACTGCATGGGTCCACCTATTCACGGATTTTTTTCAATAGTAAATACTACAGTACTACAGGATCCATGTTTGCAGAACCGCAGATAGAAAGGAACCATGTATTTGGAGGGCCAACTATAAATTATACTTGGATTTTCAACTCTAAGGAGGGTCAACGCCACTAATACCCAGCATTGTTCAAGGGTCAGTAATGTATCAAAATGACATATCTGCAAATGAGCATGTACCATTGTGTTTTTTGTTTGTTTGTTTTTTGGTAAGGATACTTTTTATGAGCCTACCATGCAGACTTAACCTAATATATTCATGTGTGTATGTTTTATGTCTATTTCATTTCTACACTGATTACTCTAGTGCAGGTTTCTACCCTTTTATCTAAACAGTAAGTCTGTGATGAATTATGGTTTTCACTGCTAAAGGTAATAAATCTTGGAAGACTACTTTGCTCTCCACCCCCCAGTTTTATGCTGTAAATATCTCTTAAGGAGGGTGTCTTTTTTAGATCTCTGTTGTCCATATGTGCGTGGTAATGCATATACTGAAGTTTAAAATACATCTACTGAAGGGCTTCCCTGGTGACGCAGTGGTTGAGAGTCCGCCTGCCGATGCAGGGGACACTGGTTCGTGTCCCGGTCCGGGAAGATCCCACATGCCGCGGAGCTGCTGGGCCCGTGCGCCATGGCCGCTGAGCCTGCGCGTCCGGAGCCTGTGCTCCGCAATGGGAGAGGCCACAGCAGTGAGAGGCCCGCATACCGCAAAAAAAAAATACATCTACTGAAAAGAGCTTCTTAACTAATATTCTTGCACTGGTTTCTACATTATAGTTTTACTTACAGTGACTTTGCATCCCGTTTCCAGTTCAGTGTTCTCATAGTGTTAGTTCCAGATCACTATCCTTGAGGAGGTAAAATACTGCCCTTATCTGTCCTGGCTAAACTAGAATCACTGGTGACCATACAAATTCCTGAGTCCCCCCCTACCCTGTTTCACATTTAGTGAGTCTAGGGCAGTGGTTCTTGACCCTGGTTGTACCTTAGAATCACCTAAAAATACTGATGGTTGGATTCCAACCCATGCTAATTTGAATGAGATTTTCTAGATGAGGGCACTTGGAGTGTGTGGGGATGGGAGTGTGTTTAAAACCTCTTGAGGGACTTCCCTGGTGGTAAGATATGATATATCTTATGATATATGATAAGATATAAGAAGATAGTGTCCAGGGCTTCCCTCGTGGTGCAGTAGTTAAGAATCCATCTGCCAATGCAGGGGACATGGGTTCGATCCCTGGTCTGGGAAGATCCCACATGCTGCAGAGCAACTAAGCCCGTGAGCCACAACTACTGAGCCTGCGCTCTAGAGCCCACAAGCCACAACTATTGAGCCCATGTGCCACAACTACTGAAGCCCGCGTGCCCTAGAGCCCATGCTCCGCAACAAGAGAAGCCACCGCAATGAGAAGCCTGCGAGCCGCAACAGAGTAGCTCCTGCTCGTCGCAACTAGAGAAAGCCCGCGTGCGGCAATGAAGACCCAACGCAGCCAAAAATAAATAAAATAAATTAAAAAAAAATAAAACCTCTTGAGGCAATTCTTACAATTAGGCACATTGGAAAGAGATAGAAAGTAGTTTTACACTTCAAAAATTGTTCAAAAAAAGGTTACCCTGTTAATAGGCGGTGTTCTTTCAGCAGAAGCCTGTAGGATTATGTAAGTGTTCATGAACTATTAAGAACAAATTTTCCTTTACAGTAGAATTATTACTGCACAATTCCATTAAAGGTTGTTCATTGAGAACCTTGCATGAGCTCACAAATGAATCTTGTTGCCATTCACAAATGAAGAATATGGACAAAGTAGGAAAAGTATTTGGAATTACTTGGTTTATACATTAAACCAGTCTAGATAATTTCTTCTCTACTGTCTCAGAAATTATACCATAAAGGATACTTCTTTTAAAATAACGGGAAATTGTATCACAGGAAGGCCACGTCCTTATTTTAAAAAAAAAAGAAAGAAAGAAACTAAACTAAATACCTTGGCTTAATGACAATCTACATTTCAAAGGTTCTCCAGACTAAAAGCTTATTCTTCACTTCAATGACTTCTCCCAAGCCATATTTAGAGTTCATCTAGGTTATAAACCATATCTCCAGTTATTCATGCTGTTCCAGTTTGGGTAAAACAAGTATCAAAAGTACTGAAGGGCGAGGTAATAGCTTAAGCACTTCTCAGCTTATCCTTTATCTCTAGATGTAGATATTTGGAGAAATACAACCTTTTAATGAGAACTGTAGTGAGGCATCCATTTACATCTCTTAGGATTGGTTGAATAGAGTATGGTCTATTGGGTATACTTTTGATGTCTTTGCCAGTCTCTTTTTTCAAATGTACACATGACACTATCTGAAGAAATACTAGAAACACCTAGTAAACATTTTTCTAATATCTATTGTTAAGCTATATTCAGGTGACCACGTTTTGAGGCTTGGTTTTCTGCTTGGCTATCAGTGATAATCAGGTTACATATAGGGTATCTGTGAGCTGCTGACTTTAATAGGTCAGCCTGTGTAAGTGTGTAAGACCTAGCTTTTTGGAGACCAATAATGTGGCCATTTCCTCTGCTTGGACATGAAGGGAGCACTTGTTTTAGAGCTCTATACCATGGTTTCAAAATCTGTTCTTTAGTATATAATGTCTGTTTGGATTCCTGATGATTTTACCCTATGTGATTAGTAATACCTTGTGGGAAATGACTGGTTTCTCTTTTATATAAATAGCTTTTTAAGAGTATCAGGCATATAGGCATCTCTCATAACATTTCATCCCTTTGCAGTTTTGTTTCTGGTATATTATTAGGAAAAATAAAGAGCAATAAAATAATATTGAATAGTTCTCTTCAAGCTGTTAGTCTTGTTCTTTTCTAGTTTTCTGAATGCCCCAGGTTTCTTATATAGTGATCAGTCCATCACCTTTTCATAAGCTACACAGAAGCTTGAGAATTGCCCTGAATTTTGCATAGGACAAGTAACAAATATCCATGGCTTCATTCTAGCCAAGTAGACTATAAGTCTTCTTAATTTTTCTGAATCAACAAATTGTGAACATAATGTCCTTACACATCTGCATGTTCACACTGTATCTGGCAGAGAGTAGGGCTTTCCTGCAGTAAGCCAGTCTCTCTCTTAATGGTTAAAGTCAGGCAAGTAATTTCACCTAAAAATGTGAATTCTCCAAGAAGAATTCATTCTGTGCTCTGCCAGTTCTATAAGTTTTAAATTTAGCTGGGTAAATTCCAAATGGCACTAAATTTTATTATAAAGGGTAAGTGCAAGAATAAAAAAAAACCTCACTATAAAGAGGAAAACAGGTAACTTTTTACATGGGAGAAATCTAGCTGACCTCACCTTAACCAAGTGATCCAATAATAGGACAAGCTGACATCACGTGCTTTCTGATGTCGGGCACTGAGAAAGCTTCAGCATTCCTTCTGTAAGGACATTCCTGACAAAAATGAACGACATGAAACTGGTCATGAGGAAAGGAACAAACTCAAGTGTATAATGTATCTCAGATATCTGGCCTGCATTCTTTAAAATTGCCAATGTCTTAAATGGCAAAAGGGCAGGAGGATTGCTCTAGATTGAAGGAGACTAAAGAGATAACAAGGCATATATAAATAAACTACAAGGATGTATTGTACAGCACAGGGAATATAGCCAATATTTTATAATACAAATGGAGTATAATCTATAAAAATTTTGAGCCACTCTGTTGTACACCTGAAACTAATATAATATTGAAAATCCACTATACTTCAATTAAAAAAGAAAACTGCAGAATATTACTGACATCACAAAATTCAGAAATTAACATACTTTTACTAACTGCCTAACACCATTCTGTATTTTTTTGAGGTTTTTGCTGCTGTATACTCGTTGATCACTTCTACATATGACAGCAATTTTATAATATTTTACATAGAAAAAATTTTTTAAAATTATATTCCTTCCTCCAGCATGGAGAATAACATTTTGTTCTTTACTAATGATAATTTAGGGAAAAAATAGTGTCATATATCATTATTTGTAATGCCATGTAGATTATGGGGCTTGTCAAATTTAGGGAAGTCTCCATCAAGTTTCTTTCATTTTATGAATTGTCATATTTATGGGCATTTTGAATTTTCTTTGTGAAGTATTAAGCTTAAATACTCTGAACTGACATTCCTTAACCAATTTGTTACCAGTGTGAATCTTATAAAGAATTTTATGTTATCTTCGTTTTGTGTCAAATCAGTAAAAACTTTAAACATTAAAAAAAAAAGAGCAATAATGAGGCGGTGCTTGATTCTTTTTTTTTTTTAAATAAATTTATTTATTTTTTGCTGCATTGGATTTTCGTTGCTGCATGTGGGCTTTCTCTAGTTGCGGCGAGTGGGGCCTACTCTTTGTTGCAGTGTGCAGGCTTCTCATTGAGGTGGCTTCTGTTGCTGAGGAGCGCAGGCTTCAGTAGTTGTGGCACGTGGGCTCAGTAGTTGTGGCTCACAGGCTTTAGAGCAGAGGCTCAGTAGTTGTGGCGCATGGGCTTAGTTGCTCCATGGCATGTGGGATCTTCCCGGAGCAGGGCTCGAACCCATGTCCCCTGCATTGGCAGGCAGATTCTTAACCACTACGCCCCCAGGGACGCCCCATGTTTTGTTTTGTTTTGTTTTAGGACTACCAGATTACTACCACCAGAAAACTTACTGAGCTGTACCCTCAATGTATTTGTGCACTTTTCTCTACTTGTGTTATTCTTCATTTAAGAAGTTGTTTTAAACTACTCAGGTAATTCTGAAGCATAACCAGGTTGAAGAAGACTTCTTTGACTTCAGTAGTAGGAATAGGATACGGAGTAGAGATTTTGGATTGACTTTTTTAGCTCTGACTTTTTAATATTGTGTTCTATATTTAGATATGACTTTAAAAGCTCCTTTCAGTGCCAGATCTGATCACTCGTGTTGTGTTCTCAGCTTTTGCCTCCCTTGTTAATATAGGTAACCTATTTTATAGTTTTCCCAAAAAATGTTATTAAGTAGTGGTGACATTTAACTAGTATTTGGCTTATAATGATTACTAAAAGCATATTTTCAATGTGGAATAAAATAGTTTTTATAGACTTTATGGATTCCAGGCAACCAACTTAACTTTTTGAGGGGCAGATGATTATAATTCTCTGTTTTTAAGTGTTAGTTTGGGCCATAGCCCTGACATAGCTTTAAATTATGGTTAATTTGCAGTTTCTTATATGTACGACAATAGTTGATATAAATATTTATAGGAGCCTCTGTCTTTGCTTTGAAGAACGTTCATAATTCCATGAATGAAACTGAGAAGTCTAAAATAGGCCAAGGTTACTTAAGCTCACCTTCAGCATTTACTAATAACACATACCTACACAAATAACTGATGGCTGTCTTAGCTTATGGTTCCTGCCTAATGATGGACTTTAGTTTTGCTTGTCTCTGATCTTGCCTGTCTCTGGTCACTGTTCCTCAAATATTGTTATTTCATACAAATGGCTGAGTTTGACACTTTTACCTGTTAGGTAAAATGAACCATAGCTAGAGGAAAACTGTGGTTTCTAGTTTATGCTCAGCTTGAGCAACTAGAGCAGCTTTTCTTTGTTTTCTTTTTATTTATTTATTTATTTATTTGGGCTGCTCCAGGTCTTAGTTGTGGCACATGGGATCTTCGCTGCAGCATACGGGCTCTTAGTTGCAGCATGCAGACTTCTTAGTTGCGGCATGTGAACTCTTAGTTGCAGCATGCATGCAGGATCTAGTTCCCCTACCAGGGATCAAACCTGGGTCCCCTGCATTGGGAGCACAGAGTCTTACCCTCTGGACCACCAGGGAAGTCCCTAGAGCAACTTTTCTTGAAATTAGGAGGAAAATATGAATGTAAGGATGAGAAGATACTAAATCTTGCCTTTTAAGTTTCAGAAGTTTTAGTCATCTTAAGTTAACCATAGTTAAGTCTGATTTATGTTTAGTTTCAGAATTCAGCACTTTATTTGTCTCTGGATAAGTCAAAAGCATTTTAAATGATATCCAAAAAAAAACCTTTAAAGAATTTTTGCTATAATTTGCCTCAGTTGTCTGTCTCTTTTCCATATTCTTCAAGCAGATAAAACTTAAAACTAGCTAGAACCAACCTTTTTCTTTTTTTAAGGAATAACTGACATATAACATTATATTAGTTTCAGGTGTACAACATAATTTGATATTTGTATACATTGTGAAATGATCACCACAATAAGTCTAGTTAATATCCAGAATCATACATAATTACCACCAAAAAAATGCTTCTGTGTGTGGTGAGAATAGAACCATCTGTTTTCATGCTGCCCCTTGGTAGTACATGTAGCTAATCTGTTGAATTCATAGTAACTTCTCTGTTATACTTTTTTGATTTAAAGATATTTTCCTGTTCAGAGATGTTTGTTAACTGCTGGTGCTCACAGGGAGATACCTTAGCCAGACATTCAGGCTTTTCAGTTTTAATTCCCATCATCTCCTATGGTTTAGAATATACAAGAATTACTTCCTAAATATACTTCTTTCTTCTCTGCATGTAGTTCACACTGTTTTCACCATTCTCAACTGTCTTCCTGAAGTATGGCTGACTCCATGTGTTAAAGGTATACTGACCAAACCAATCGTCAGTTCCTTTATGCTTTTTCCTTTTTCTTTATACAAATGGTATCATACTGTAGATAGATACTGTTCTGAAACTTCTTATACTTTACACGTCTCAGGCAGGCTTCCTGATCAGTCTATGGCTGAGTTATATTTTCTAAAAGCTGTATAATTATTCATTTTAGGTTTGTAACAGTTTAATAAGATTTTTAGTTTTCTGGGTTTTTGTGTGTGTGTTGTGATTTTTTGTTTTTTGGTATTATATAAACAATGCTAAAGTAAATTTCTATGCACTGATACCTTTCTGCATATGTGGAAATATTTGTAGGATTAATTCCTGGTGGAATTGTTGGCTTAAAAGATAAATGCGGGCTTCCCTGGTGGCACAGTGGTTGAGAGTCTGCCTGCCGATGCAGGGGACACGGGTTCGTGCCTGGTCCGGGAAGATCCCACATGCTGCGGAGCGGCTGGGCCCGTAAGCCATGGCCGCTGACCCTGCGCGTCCGGAACCTGTGCTCCGCAACGGGAGAGGCCACAACAGTGAGAGGCCCGCGTACCGCAAAAAAAAAAGATAAATGCATTGGGACTTACCTGGTGGCGCAGTGGTTGAGAATCCGCCTGCCAATGCAGGGGACACGGGTTCGAGCCCTGGTTCGGGAAGATCCCACATGCCGTGGAGCAACTAAGCCCGTGCGCCACAACTACTGAGCCCACGTGGCACAACTACTGAAGCCTGCGCACCTAGAGCCTGTGTTCCACAAGAGAAGCCACTGCGATGAGAAGCCCACACACCACAACAAAGAGTAGCCTCTGCTCAACGCAACTAGAGAAAACCCGCGTGCAGCAACAAAGACCCAACGCAGCCAAAAATAAATAAATAAATTGAAAAAAATTTTTAATTAAACTAAGAAAAAAAGATAAATGCATTTAAAAGAATGATAGATATCACCGAAACACCCTCCTTAAAAGGTTGTACCAGTTTTCACTATTATCAGCAAGTTTTTTAGATGCCTATCTATCTTCACCATCATTGGGTATTAAAATTTAATACCTGCTTGTCTGACAAATGAAAATGGGATCTTACTGTTTTTGTGTGTTCTGCCTGTTCTGTTTGTCAGGTTAGTCATCTTTATCTTTCATTAGTTTTTAAGTTCTTTACATTTTCATGAAATTATTTCTTTGTTTTTTATTGCATATATTTGTCTACAGTTTTTTGTGGTCTTTCAACTTTTTGTTTATGGTGTATGGTATTTTTAACCGTGTAAATTTAACTTTTTATATGCTTTTCTTGTAACCTAACATATTATAAGCTTCATAAGGGCTGGGACTGTATCTTACTCATTGTTATATTCCTCATCTTATCTAGCACTGTGCCCTTTTATAGATGCTCTTAAACTGTAGTAATAGTTGCATCCTCCCAAAACTGTAGGGGAAACAAATTATCCGTACTCTTTTCTCTTTAGAAAACCAAAATAGAATATCTTATAAGGGTTAAATAAGTTGAAAGTGACCAATCATGAGAGTTTGTAATCAACAGGGATAGTCCAGTGGCTTAAACAAAAAACCTCAGCATCTTTCATTTGTATTTTGATCAAGTTGATTGCAAGTCCTTGTGATGATCAGGGAGAAGTTAACAGGCACACTTACCACTCTAAAAATAATGGGCAAATAATACTAAGAATTACTTGATGTGACTTTATCGAAACTCTATAAACAAATACACGAAAGGATGCTCAACATCACTAATCATTAGAGAAATGCAAATCGAAACCACAATGAGGTATCACCTCACACTGCTCAGAATGGCCATCATCAAAAAATCTACAAAGAATAAATGCTGGAGAGGGTGTGGAGAAAAGGGAACACTCTTGCACTCTCGGTAGGAATGTAAATTGATACAGCCACTATGGGGAACAGTATGAAGGTTCCTCAAAAAACTAAAAATAGAACTACCATATGACCCAGCAATCCCACTACTGGGCATATACCCTGAGAAAACCATAATTCAAAAAGAGTCATGGGGCTTCCCTGGTGGCACAGTGGTTGAGAGTCTGCCTGCCGATGCTGGGGACACGGGTTCGTGCCCCGGTCTGGGAAGATCCCACATACCGCGGAGCGGCTGAGCCTGCGTGTCCGGAGCCTGTGCTCCGCAACAGTGAGAGGCCCGCGTACCGCGAAAAAAAAAAAAAAAAAAAAAGAGTCATGTACCACAATGTTCATTGCAGCTGTTTACAATAGCCAGGACATGGAAGCAACCTAAGTGTCCATCGACAGATGAATGGATAAAGATGTGGCACATATATACAATGGAATATTACTCAGCCATAAAAAGAAATGAAATAGAGTTTTTTGTAGTGAGGTGGATGGACCTAGAGACTGACATATAGAGTGGAGTAAGTCAGAAAGAGAAAAACAAATACCGTATGCTAACATATATATGGAATCTTAAAAAAAAAAAAAAGGTTCTAAAGAACCTAGTGGCAGGACAGGAATAAAGACGCAGACATAGAGAATGGACTTGAGGATACGGGGAAGGGGAAGGGTAAGCTGGGATGAAGTGAGAGAGTGGCCTGGACATATATATACTACCAAATGTAAAATAGATAGCTAGTGGGAAGCAGCTGCATAGCACAGGGAGATCAGCTCGGTGCTTTGTGTCCACCTAGAGGGGTGGGATAGGGAGGGCAGGAGGGAGACATAAGAGGGGATATGGGGATGTATGTATATGTGTAGCTGATTCACTTTGTTATACAGCAGAAACTAACACACCATTGTAAAGCAATTATACTCCAATAAAGATGTTAAAAAAGAACCACAAAAAACTCTAAAGCAGTCCTCATATAAAGAGAAATTATAACCAGCTGAGAAAACCATGAAGTTTTCTTAAGCTAACCATGATCTTTTTTTGATATATAATCTATCAAACTCTTAGCTAATCATAGAAAGGAATGGACTTTTTCTCCCTCCCACTACCTGTCTATTAAAGTGAATCAGATATAATCATGCTTGTGTCAAAAGTTCAAAAGGGAAAATGGAGGTAAAATGAGCTGAATTGGCATTCTTCCCTCAACATTGTACCTGTAAGCTTGATATGTTGTTTCAGAGATTAACTTTATAGACTTCCGTACCCATAAGTATGAAAATTCTTAGGGAACTCTTTTCACAAGCTTGATCTTAACATATTGAATAAAGAGAGCAGCTAATCCCTTTTGTAAAGTAATTTGAGAGGAGGGAATTCAAAATGTAAAGTCTCACCTGCAAAAAACACTCAATTCTGTAAAGGCCTTTCTATCTTTAGACACTTACAAAGACTTAATATTTTAATGCGGAAGGGTGAACTTGGTTAAAAAGCCAATGGGTGAAATTAGAGAGAAATAATCTAGTGCTTTCTTTCTGGGAATTATCATCCTGCTCTCCAGGGGACCTAATTTTATTCCCTGTGGGGAGTGAGAATACCCCTCTGTACAGCAAGCCAGCATCTCTAAATATAAGCTTGACTTTTAGTATAATAAGAGTCTTGTTAGGTGCAATTTTGCTCTTAGTCATTAATACAATGAACAAATGTTGTGGTTACCTGGGAAAGAAAATTCAAGTGCTTTTAAACCTCTTGTGAGATTTGGTTTCATGCTTGAAACCTATACAGTGTTATGCCCAATAGCATCTGTAGAAGATTCCAAGCTATAAGGTATACTACATAGAGAAGTTAATACACGTTGGAAAAAATTGAAACCACTGCAAAATGGGTTTAAGGTCCTGAATAAAAAGCTTTTCTTTTGCTGAATGACACTTACTAGTGGCATTAAGTTTAACAAATGATTGGAAGTTTCTTGGTGAATTTTACATGATGATGATGTCCCTGTAAGAAGCCAGTCTTTCCTTCTGGTGACACTTTTTCTTTTCAGCTTTAAAATAGTTTGTCATTCTACAAGTGCAAAGACTGAATAAAGGACAAAATATAATCTGAGAGTATATAGTATTAAATAGCATTTTCAGTATGGTATGGCATTAATTGTGTTAGGTCATTTGTGTCCCAACCAACTTTGTGATATTATATGCATTTTAAAATCTATTCTTGGTTATAAAATTGTAGTGGTATACAGCTTCTGCTAATAGCCCTCAGTCGTAAACCATTTTAAATTGCATTTGATAGTGTATTTTCTCTTTAGGATCAGTAAACGATAATAGAAATCTTTCTTATTACTTTAAGTTTAGAATTTGACCGAAGTAGTCTTTGCGTTCTTTCAAGAATAGTCTTCCATTCCGATGTAACCTCAAGGTACTGGGCATTATGTTTTCAGTTCTTAAACTTGCCCTCAGCCTGTAAGTTCTGGATAGGTAGACCTTATGTGTATAACTCCTAATTTCCTATTCGTGGTAAGAGTGCATTGCACTCTTTCCCTGCTGTTTTCTCGCATTTTTAAGAAGACTATTAAGAATAATTCTGTATTCTTTTCTTTCACTATGAAACATCTAATTTAGTCATAATAACAAAATATTTTGTATTTCATTTCAAAGTAGTTAAGGTCTGTTTCCCCTATGAGCGTTGTATACTAAACTGTATAGCAATCAGAGCTAGCTTCATCTCACTCCTGATATTTTTACAGCTTACTGAAATAGAAAAACTGACCTATATTTATGTAACTGACGTCAGGCAGAATGATATCCAAAAGCATATGTACAAACGTGCATTTTAAAGGTTGTATTCTAGTATAAGTAACATACTTTTTAACAGCCATGTAAAAAAATGTACTTTTTTACATTTAAAGGTAAAATGTCATCTTAATAACTTTATGATTTTCTTATATTAACATAACTAGGCTTGCCATATTATCAATTTGACAAACAGGTCCTCCCCCACCCCCCCACTTTTTTGAAGTCCCTATAACATGCTTCAACTTAGGAGTGATTTTCTGTTTGTTTCAGACAAATCTGCCTATTTTCAAGCTGAAGGAATCTACCGTTAGAAGAAGATACAGTGACTTTGAATGGCTGCGAAGTGAATTAGAAAGAGAGAGCAAGGTAAGAATTATTTGTAATGTGACTGTAAAACAAAACATTCCAAATTTTAATGTTTAAGACTTCTCAGGAGAATTATCTTGAATAAAGTGAGTAAAAGAAAACATTTCTTTTTTTTTTTTTCAAATAGTTCAATTTCATTTTACTTCATAGGAGATGGGGGAAGTGTGCAGTTTTTCCTTAGAACTCTTCCTTCTCATGTCTACTTCAGTGGCCCAGTTGAGGCCTTTGCTGACTCACACTTAGATAACTCTTCTTAGAACTTTCTTGCTATTGCTTCCTATCTTTCCATGATCTTCCTGTCCCACCTTCCTCTCCTCCCCTTGCTAAATTTCTCTTCTTCAGTACATCTCCTATATCAGTGTATTTCCATTTTCTTTTTTTTTTACTGATGCCATACTTTTTTTTTTATCATCACACATTTACATATAACAGAAGTTTCATAAACCAGTACTTACCTTACTCTGTGTGACAGGTACTGATATTCCTCAGATTAGCTTTTTAAATGATGGCCATGATCTACTGTTGGGTTGCTACCTGCAGTTTTAGAACACTGTCATATATCCTGATAATAATTGTCTTCTCTTAGAAGAAATTTGGTGGCTTTGGCTGCAACATAGAGAGAACAAGGTCTCATTCTAATGTCTCTTATTTCAGCCCTACATCAGAATGACATATATAGCATGGAGTCATGAAAAGTATGCTCAGAATAGCGAAAAGTTATCTTGTGACTCGAGTGTAGTAGGATAAGAGTGGGTATAGTGGGAGCCCTGAAGTAGGTTAAGGCTAACTCGTTCTCGCTTCTGAAGCGTACTAAGGTAGAAAAGGAAGGAAAACGTCCTTAATCAGAAAAATGTGGCTGGATACAAGAGCAACATATACAAATCATAGCATTCCATCAAAAATGGAAAAACAGTTTTACTCCAAAGAATATCCAAGTATAAAATACTTACAGATAAAACTGGAAATATAAGACCCATGTAAAGAAAACTTTAAAACTTCATTGAAAGATCAAAAGAAGACCATAATAAACAGAAATATTACATTCCTGGTTTGGAATATTCACTTTTGAAGATTCATTTACTCTATAAACATTTGAGACCTCATTCTGTGTGTTCTGTCAGTTGCAGACAGAACTGTGAACAAATGAAGGGTCCCTACTTTTATGGCATTTTATTGGGTAAGTTGGGGTAGTGGTGAAGGGAGACCAGAAAAAGATGGTAAGGTATATAATACGTTAGATGGTAATATGCTCTAAAAATCAAAATTAAGGGAAATAGGGAGTGCCAGGAGAGCTACTGTCATATAGGATAGTCAAGGGAAGGCCTCTCTTAGAGGTGGCATTTTAGCAGTAGACCTGACAGAAATAAGTCAGTATCTCCTAACTTATTTATAAATTTGTAAAATTCTAATACAAATCTTATTGGAGTTCTTTATAAACCTGCAGATTTATATAGAGCTTTAGAATCAGAGAAAGCTCAAGAATAGCCAAAAGTTATTTTTACCAATAATTTAGCACCTGCAGACATCAGAGCATATGTTAAGACTATAGTAATTAAAACAATGTAGTATTGCTTTAGGTATGGACAAATAGATTAGCAGAATGTCAGAAAATTTAGAAGCTGACCACATGTTTACTGGAAATTTAGTTCATAACAAAAATAACATTGTCAGTTTGTGCAGAAAGGAATTTATATTCAGTAAATGGGGTTGAAACATTTGGCTATTTGGGAATAAAGATTTATAACTCACTGTATATAAATTACAGATGGTTTGAAGATCTAAATGTACAAAACAAGTTAGGAAAGTTTTGGGTAACAAAGAAGAAATTTTTTATGACCATAGGGAAAAGTGTCTTTTTTTCCCCCACCTTTATTGAGATAGAATTGACAAATAACATTAAGTTATATAACACAATGATTTGATATATGTATATATTGTGAAATGATTACCATAATAAAATTAGTTAATACATCTGTCACTTCACATAGGGGTTTTTGGTTTTGTTGTTTTGTTGTTAGTGGTGGTAACATTCAATATCTCTTGAAACATTCAGTGTTTCTCTTAGCAACTTTTAAGAGTACAATACAATCCTGTTAACTATAGTTACCATGCTATACATTAGATCCCAGAACCTACTCATCTTTTAACTGAAAGGTTGTACCGTTTGACCAATGTCTCCTCATTTCCCCCACCCCTCAACCCATCTACTACTCTCTGTTTCTGTGAGTTCAGCTCTTTTAGATTCCACATATAAGTGAGATCATACAGTATTTGTCTTTTTCTGTCTGATTATGGGAAGAAGTGTCTTGATAGGCTTGTGGCTTTGCTTAACGTAGCACCTGGCACACTGGAGTGTTTAATACGCATTTCATGAATGTATACATCACTTTTTTTTATGACAGCTTTATTGACATTCACATGCCATACAATTCACCAATTTAAAGTGTACAATTCATTAGCTCTAGTAGTTTCCTGGTAGCATCTTTAGGATTCTCTATGTATAGTATCATGTCATCTGCAAACAGTGACAGCTTTACTTCTTCTTTTCCGATTTGGATTCATTTTATTTCCTTTTCTTCTCTGATTGCTGTGGCTAAAACTTCCAAAACTATGTTGAATAAGAGTGGAGAGAGTGGGCAACCTTGTCTTGTTCCTCTTCTTAGTGGAAATGCTTTCAGTTTTTCACCATTGAGGACGATGTTGGCTGTGGGTTTGTCATATATGGCCTTTATTATGTTGAGGAAAGTTCCCTCTATGCCAACTTTCTGCAGGGTTTTTATCATAAATGGGTGTTGAATTTTGTTGAAAGCTTTCTCTGCGTCTATTGAGATGATCATATGGTTTTTCTCCTTCAGTTTGTTAATATGGTGTATCACGTTGATTGATTTGCATATATTGAAGAATCCTTGCATTCCTGGAATAAACCCCACTTTGGTAAAGTAGCAGGATACAAAATTAATGCTCAGAAATCTCTGACATTCCTATACACTAATGATGAAAAATCTGAAAGTGAAATCAAGAAAACACTCCCATTTACCACTGCAACAAAAATAATAAAATATCTCGGAATAAACCTACCTAAGGAGACAAAAGACCTGTATGCAGAAAATTATAAGACACTGATGAAAGAAATTAAAGATGATACAGATAGATGGAGAGATATACCATGTTCTTGGATTGGAAGAATCAACATTGTGAAAATGACTCTACTACCCAACGCAATCTACAGATTCAATGCAATCCCTATCAAACTACCACTGGCATTTTTCACAGAACTAGAACAAAAAATTTCACAATTTGTATGGAAACACAAAAGACCACGAATAGCCAAAGCAATCTTGAGAACGAAAAACGGAGCTGGAGGAATCAGACTCCCTGACTTCAGACTATACTACAAAGCTACAGTAATCAAGACAGTATGGTACTGGCACAAAAACAGACACATAGATCAATGGAACAGGATAGAAAGCCCAGAGATAAACCCACACACATGTGGTCACCTTATCTTTGATAAAGGAGGCAGGAATGTACAGTGGAGAAAGGACAGCCTCTTCAATAAGTGGTGCTGGGAAAACTGGACAGGTACATGTAAAAGAATGAAATTAGAACACTCCCTAACACCATACACAAAAATAAACTCAAAATGGATTAAAGACCTAAATGTAAGGCCAGACACTATAAAACTCTTAGAGGAAAACATAGGCAGAACACTCGACATAAATCACAGCAAGATCCTTTTTGACCCACCTCCTAGAAAAATGGAAATAAAAACAAAAATAAACAAATGGGACCTAAAGAAACTTCAAAGCTTTTGCACAGCAAAGGAAACCATAAACAAGACCAAAAGACAACCCTCAGAATGGGAGAAAATATTTGCAAATGAAGCAACTGACAAAGGATTAATCTCCAAAATTTATAAGCAGCTCATGCAGCTCAATAACAAAAAAACAAACAACCCAATCCAAAAATGGGCAGAAGACCTAAATAGACATTTCTTCAAAGAAGATATACAGACTGCCAACAAACACTTGAAGGAATGCTCAACATCATTAATCATTAGAGAGATGCAAATCAAAACTATAATGAGATATCATCTCACACCAGTCAGAATGGCCATCATCAAAAAAATCTAGAAACAATAAATGCTGGAGAGGGTGTGGAGAAAAGGGAACACTCTTGCACTGCTGGTGAGAATGTGAATTGGTGCAGCCACTATGGAGAACAGTATGGAGGTTCCTTGGAAAAACCATGAATAGAACTACCATATGACCCAGCAATCCCACTACTGGGCATATACCCCGAGAAAACCATAACTCAAAAAGAGTCATGTACCAAAATGTTCATTGCAGCTCTATTTACAATAGCCCAGAGATGGAAACAACCTAGGTGTCCATCATCGGATGAATGGATAGGGAAGATGTGGCACATATATACAATGGAATATTACTCAGCCATAAAAAGAAACGAAACTGAGTTATTTGTAATGAGATGGATGGACCTAGAGTCTGTCATACAGAGTGAAGTAAGTCAGAAAGAGAAAGACAAATACCGTATGCTAACACATATATATGGAATTTATGAAAAAAAATGTCATGAAGAGCCTAGGGGTAAGACAGGAGTGGAGACACAGACCTACTGGAGAATGGACTTGAGGATATCGGGAGGGGGAGGGGTAAGCTGTGACAAAGCGAGAGAGTGGCATGGACATATATACACTACTAAACGTAAAATAGATAGCTAGTGGGAAGCAGCCGCATAGCACAGGGAGATCAGCTCGGGTATTTTGTGACCGCCTGGAGGGGTGGGATAGGGAGGGTGGGAGGGAGGGAGACACAAGAGGGAAGAGATATGGGAACATATGTATATGTATAACTGATTCACTTTGTTATAAAGGAGAAACTAACACACCATTGTAAAGCAATTATACTCAAAGATGTTAAAAATAAAGTGTACAATTCAGTGGTTCTTAACTATATTCACAAAGATGTACAACCATTACTATAGTCAGTTTTAGAACATTGTAATCACACCGTAAGAGAAACCCCATACCCGTGAGTAATCACTACCAATTTCTCCTCACCCAGCCCTAAACAACCACTAATCTTTCTCCATGGATTTGCCTGTTCTGGGCATTTCATATAAATAGAAACGTAGAATATGTAGTCGTTTGTGCCTGGCTTCTTTCACTGGCTTCTTTCACTGAGAGTGTTTTCTAGGTTCATCCTATTGTATTGTTAATCACTACTTCATTTCTTTTTATTTCCCCAAAATATTCTTTTGTATGGATAAACCACATTTTATTTATCCATTTATCATTGGCAGACATTTGGGTCATTCCTGCTTTTTGACTATTGAGAATAATGCTGCTGTGGGACTTCCCTGGTAGTCCAGTGGTTAAGACGTTGCTCCCAATGCGGGGGGCCCGGGTTCGATCCCTGGTCAGGGAACTAGGTCTCGCATGCCGCAACTAAGACCCACGCAGTCAAATAAATAAATATTAAAAAAAAATAATAATGCTGCTGTGAACATTCATGTGCAGGTTTTTGTATGGACATATGTGTTTGTATTTCTTGGGTACATACCTAAGAATGGATTTACAGCCATATGATAACTCTGTTTAACCTTTTGAGGAACTCCCAGACTTTTTTTTCCAGAACAGGTATACCATTTTTACATTTCCACCAACAATGTATAAAGGTTCCATGTTTTTCCACATCCTCACCAACATTTAATATTATCTGATTTCTTTATTATAGCTTTCTTAGCGTGTGTGAAGTGGTATCTCGTGGTTTTCATTTTCCTGATGGCTAATCATGTTGATCATCTTTTCATGTACTTATCAGCCATTTACATATCTTCTGTGGAGAAATTTTTTTTCAGATCCTTTGCCCATTTTATTGAGTTTCTTTTATTATTGAGTTGTATATAGAATATACTAAAAAACCAAAAACCAAAAAAAACCTCTTACAAGTCCCTCATCAGATTTACAGTTTGCAAAAATCTTCTCCCATTCTGTGGATTGTTTTCACTTGATGTTGTCCTTTGACGCACAGTACTTCACTTTTAACATTAGACCAGATAATTATTTTGGGCATTTAACCTGTGTGAAAGTTGTACTTACATTAGTATTGCTAAGAACAATTAATCAAGTTGTTTTATTTATATATTAGTACTTTTAATTAAGATCTGTTATACTAGACTAGAAAGTAGATGAAATTTATTGTATTTACTGGTCATTATGGTTCAATCTTTTAGCTTTTTTTATTTCAGTATGCTTTCACTGTATTATGCTGGCCAGATATCCTTCTGTCCACTTCTTGCCCCACATACACACACATATCATCAGACTCATTACTTTTAAATTGGTGTAAGGATTCTAAGTAGATCTTTTCAGACTACTTAAGCAAAAATAATTTGATGTTGAAGATCTTTGGGATCTTAGCTGGACAAACCACTCACAATTTTTGTAGGTGATTAATCCTGTTGCCTACAACCTTACCATCCATTTCAATGAGTATTTTGAGTATTAGTAAGAACGTATCTCTACGGATGATAATACATAGTAATCTTTAATCTTATATTTCATGCTAAATTCTACCCTGAATTAATGGTGGTCATTTCGTTAACACACTGGTTCTAGATTCCTTTTTTTTATTATAGCTTTATAGATACAGATGTTTTTTCCTGCCCATCATATAAACTATTCTGCTGGAGCTCAGCTAGTGGTCATGATCCCTGTTTTTTAATTGTAAGTTCCCTGCAGGTTTTAACTCTTCAACTTGACAAATGCTAATATAGGGGAGAGATTTAAGAATGTTAAAGCAAACTTGTGAAGACAAATCTTTAGATGTCTTAAGCATTGGGTATCTGGGGAGAGTAGATCTAGGAAGGAATTACCAAGTTTATGTTGGGCATTGGTTTTGTGTTTCTTTTTTGCTCTTTGTTTTTTGCTGATCTGTAAGAAGTTGTATGATCTTTCCCTTTTTTACCTTGTTGAGTTATTTTAGGATAGAAACTCTGCATCAAGGGTTTTAGGTTTTACCTCTTAGAATATGTATGATTTTATTACTGGTGTTTACTATTTATATTTCTCCTTGTTTGACTTGTTTGCCCACACCTTTTCTCTGTTTTAACATAAGATAAGGATTCACCTAAGTGGTTAGTCATTTAACAGATATTTGAGCTTCTGTTGTATGCCCAGCTTTTCTTAAAATAACCATAAAAAGCCTGAGACAAGGTTCCTTGATTTGAAAGCATTAATAGGATAGATTGGTGGTTCTCCACCAGGGGCAGTTTTGTTCCCCAGGAGACATTTGACAGTGTCTGGAGACCATTGTTATTGTCACAACTGTGGGGTGCCTCCTGGCGGCGTCTAGTGGGTAGAGAGGCCTGGGATGCTGTTGAATAGGTATTCTATGGTGTACAAGAAACCCCTCCCCCCAGTACATTATCTAGTTCAAAATGTTAATAGTGCCATGGTTGAGAAATTCTGAGATAGAGAACCCAACTAACCTGTGAAATAAATAGCTAGGTGCTATTTAATTCAAACAAATATTTGAGCTCCAGATAATTCCCAGAAGAGGGAGATCAGTCATAAGTTGTCCCTAGAGGAAAGTTAGGCTTTGACAGGGAAAATTTGGGATGTGCCTCTAGTGTGAGAAGGAAGAAATGACAGGTCTTTGGGGAAAGATAGGATAATGGGTTTGGGAGAAAGTTGACGTGCTTCTTAGTCTAGGAAATGGAAGAGTGGCAACAAGTAGAGTTGATTATTTTGTCATCAGCTCAAACACAGGTAGGAAAGATTATATGCAGATGGTATGAGGTGGAAAAAATTTACCACAGAATTCTTATCTGCCCATGCCAGAAAGAACATTGTTAGTATTTTACTTCTTCATTTAATTGAGAGTTGAGTTTGATCTCTTCAGTTACCATTGTAATAAAGCATTGTCTTCCCCAAGTGACATCAGAACTGTCTGAGGGGCATGGTAGCCTTTATTTCAGTATTGATTATTTGCTTTGTATACTTGTGCTTTGATAAGTCCGGGAAAAATGAAAATGAAGCTGTGGGCCCTGCCATCGAGGAGCTTTGGTCTGAGGGACTATTGTGGCATTTTGGTTATCTTGCCTCCAAAACATTGAATCATTTTTCAGTGTATTTTTATTGATTCCCTTTTACTGTATATTTAAACTAGTTTAACAATGGGATGGTTCTCATAGTGAAGATATACTTTGTCTTCATGTTATGCTCTCTAAATTTTCCCAACTCAGCCAGCATGTTCAAGAACTTTCTTTCCTTATCTTGTTTTAGGTTGTAGTTCCCCCACTCCCTGGGAAAGCGTTTCTGCGTCAGCTTCCTTTTAGAGGAGATGATGGAATATTTGATGACAATTTTATTGAAGAAAGGAAGCAAGGGCTGGAGCAGTTTATAAACAAGTAAGTGCTTTCTGTTCCTCAAGGTCTAAGAGTGAATAGTGGTCTGAGCTGTCTTTAGGTGACTGCTGTTTATTAATTTAGATAAACCAGTGCTTTTTCTTTTTGGTCATTTCCTAACTTTTTGTATCATTTAAACAAAGTGAAAACATATAACAAGTTGAATATCGTGATAAATATTAACACACTTGAGTAATACGAGTATCTTTTTGTTGACCTAAGTTTTGTATTTGTTTTTCTTGGTTAATTTATGCAAATTACATTTAAAATTACAGCATTTAAAAAATAGTTTTACTTATGATTCTTTCTGATTTAAGGTATGTTCTAGCATGAACAGTAAAACTTACAATACACTTGCAATCATTTTGATTGCAGATGGAAGTATCATCAGCATGTCTTGTGTAAAGGTGCACATTTAAAATTTTTGTGGCAAAATATATTCTTTTGAAAATGTAAGGAGACTGTATCATTTATCTTTTACTTTAGAAACTTAATAAACTCAAACTCTAGCTTTTAATTTTATTCCTATTTGAAATATAGCCTCTTTCTTTTTTTCTTTTTTGGAAGAGTTATGCCTGGAAAGGACTCACTATAATTGTGCATTTGGCCTTAAGTTTGACCAAATAAAGTCAACTCCTAGAGAATACGGTTGTGTGAGCTTATTTATTAGCAATACTTTAATTTTTATCTAGTAATTTGAAGATCTGTGAGTGGTAAACAGAGGGAAAGTTATACAAAGCCCTTAACTTTTAGTTATCTGAGAGCACACAACCTTCATTGTCTTCTTATGAACATACTTTCTTTTTGGAGAAGGCAGTGCTAGCTTGGATGTTTTTAAATTCTGAAATAAAGTCTGGTTGCTCAGTCTGATCTTGTGTTTAGTCTGATGGAAACGTTTAAAAGCAAGCAAAAAACAAAAACAAAAAAACCTGAACATTTGTGCCTATTTCTTAGTATTTTGGGGCTTTTATTGAACTTCAGTGTATTTCTAACTATAATCCTATATCTTTTCCTTCTTTAAAATGGATTCTTAGAATCAATGACATTGTTTCACTTTTAACATTAAAATTCATTTAGTTTTCTTACGAATATACCAACTAATATGTAAAGAAGTTAATTGGGTACATACGCCAGAGGCAGTGCAAAACTAGTGATTAAATGTTTTCTAAATTACCCTTATGATCTGAAGGAAAGAAAATATACTGTTAGTTGATAGACCATAGCTTTATGGGCAGTCCAGAATAACACTTATTATTACTAAGTTGTTTGTGCTTCCTAACCTTAAAATGCGTATGTTTGGTCCCCCTCCACCGCTTTTATAAAATACTGGACTGAATTTGTATCTTTTATTCCTAGGGTCGCTGGTCATCCTCTGGCACAGAATGAACGTTGTCTTCATATGTTTTTACAGGATGAAATTATAGATAAAAGCTATACTCCATCTAAAATAAGACATGCCTGAAATTTGGCAAGAAGGGGCAAGAAAAACTTTCCATGACTATTAATGATTCATATGCACCAGTGAAGAAGTTCTAATAACTTTAGCATGCCGCACAAAAACTGGTCTAATATGCCTCCAGTATACTAACACTCATATGCTCAGTTCTGTTCTGTTCTGTTTTGGCAGTTGACAAGAAGTTAATTTGCTTTCGTGAAAAAAATCCCTCATTCCAGCCTTTCTATAGAAATAGTTCTTTCTTGCTGTTTTAATGTGGTACACACTCTAGCTTCACAAACCTGTTACTCTAGTATAACTTGCCGTGTCCTAACTAAAGTTACTCATTTGGTCTTACCTGCAGTTTTTGTGTCATGTTTGCTTCTTGAATCTGATTAATAGAATTTTTCTCTTATCCCCTTTTTAATATGTGGTGTCACTTGACCTAATTTATGTGTGGAAGCACTACACATTGGTTTCCAGTACCCTACACGTAAGATACACACTTGTGTGCAGAAAGTATCTCCCTTCAGGCTTGTAATCCCCTTCACATGGAAGATCAGTGAGGGGAATCTTTATATTCTGTATAAAAACAAAATCAAATTTATATACTAAAATCATTTGTCTAAAAATTTAAGTTGTTTTCAAATAAAAATAAAAATGCATTTCTGATATGCACTGATTGTGTTGCTTCTGGCTTTTCTTTTCTCCCTTCAGAAGACTTTCCTACTTAACTCACTTGTTGAGAGGGATTATTTACTAATTATATACTTTTCTCATTCCTGTAACTCCATTCCTCTTTAAGCAGTGGTGATATCAAATATGCTACTACCCTTTGAATGGGGCTATTTTCTTTTACACAACAAAAAAAGTGATGTACTAGGAAAAGCATTCCTTAAAGCTTACTGAGTTGTTATGAAGCACTTCGTGTATTTGGAAAATGCTCTATAATCTCAAGTCATTCTTTTCAAAAGCCTCTTAAGATAAGTCAATAGCATGCCCCCTATTTTTCAGAAGAATTTTTTCCCTAGCTCATCTGAGTGACTTGTTTAAACTTAGCAAGGGTGTAATAACCGTTTTCTTAGTCAGCAGGTTCATGCTTTCTCTTTAGTTTGGTTTAGGATAGTGGCACGCTTTCTCCTCTTAAACCAAGGGAGAAGGGCAGTGTTCTAGCTGACTTGTATTATTGATAAGAAACCAGCAAATGCATGACTCCTTGCTGCCTGCCTTGTGTTGCGGCCAGACCTTTACAGCCAGAATATGGTTTCCAATTTGAATCTGCACGACATCTGGTGCTTGGGGGACCCGTTGTGACCTAGAGTTAAACTCCAAAGTAAGGAAAGTTTGCCCTTGCACTCCAGAAGTGTCTCATGTAGAGACAGGTCGGTCCGTTTGAGAGGAAATCAGCTTAGGCCTTGACCAAACTACGATGTCCCCCAAGCAGATGGATGGATATCATAGGAAGAAGTCAGAGCTGCTCTGTAATATCTTTTGTTGCTTAAATATGTCAGAGTTCCATAAAAGTACAGAGCTAAACAACTGTGAATTGTGTTTCAGTGAGCTAGAGCAGTCAGATCAAAGGTTGTCAGTTTTTGGTATGCAGAACAGAGTAATGGTAGTTCTGCTAAACTCAGTAATTCCTCTAAAGCATACATGATTTTGCCTCCCGGGGAACATCTGGCAATATCGCAAGACTTTTTTTTTTTTAATTTATTTATTTACTTTTGACTGTGTTGGGTCTCTGTTGCTGCATGCAGGCTTTCTCTAGTTGTGGCGAACAGGGGCTACTCTTCATTGTGGTGTGCGGGCTTCTCACTGCAGTGGCTCCTCTTGTTGTGGAGCACAGGCTCTAGGCGCACAGGCTTCAGTAGTTGTGGCACGCGGGCTCTAGAGCGCAGGCCCAGTAGTTGTGGCATGTGGGCTCAGTAGTTGTGGCTCGCGGGCTCTAGAGCACAGGCTTAGTAGTTGTGATGCACGGGCTCAGCTGCTCCGCGGCATGTGGGATCTTCCCAGACGAGGGCTCGAACCCATGTCCCCTGCATTGGCAGGCGGATTTAACCACCGCGCCAGCAGGGAAGCCCCTCGCAAGACATTTTTGGTTATCACAACTGGGGGATGCTACTGGAATCTAGTGGGCAGAAGGTTAAAGATGCTGCTAAACTGCCTACACTGTACCCGGGACCACCTCCCACAACAGAAAAATGTCAACAGTGCCAAGGTTTCTACTCACTGTGGAATTCTTTTGCTTTTGATCATTTATAGACAAGGGAATAGTGTGGCTTAGGATGGGTTGTACTGGCCTGCTTACTTTTAGTCTTTACAATTTCCTAAGGGCAGGCCTGCTTTTAGAAACTTGAAGGTTTCAAATTAGATGAAAGGTTGTTTATTCTAGGTAACATGTTTTTACCTAATGTAGGAGGTACTCCTCAGTGTTGTCTCTTTGAGAACTGAAACCATGGTCTTTATTAAAACGACACCTTTAATCCTGTGAAGTAAAAATGCAGGCGCTGTTAACTCTAATGATATAGGAGGAAGTTCCAGAAGCCCTTAAGAGTCTTCCTAAAAGAATAGAAGTTAAAATTGGCAGTGAGTTACGCAGCAAGAGTCTCAGGCTCCGGGTCCTCTCAGTAAGTTATCACCTTGTCCCAACTCCTGCAAGATGTAAAGGGTCAACAGCAGTGGTGCCTTTAGTAACTTACAGTTGTTGAGGACCAAATGTAAAATCCACAGAAGTGCAGTGCCTGAGACATGTAAAGAATTAATGATAGCTATCCAATGGCAGTGGAAATCACAGATGTGGCAGTAGCAGCAGCAGATGGTACCACTAAGCCCATGGCAGTTCCTGGATAGGTTTATCTGGTATTTGGTTTCCTGCTCGGTGGTTCTGCTGTCATGACCCTCAGTAGTCATGATGACCTCTGGGCTGGACATGAGGGAGCATCTCCTTTTTATTATATCCGGCATCTTTTTAACTCAGCCCTCTTGTTAAGGGCCACTCCTGTTGCTTCAGCTTGCTTTGCCTGTTTTGGGTGAATATAGCCAATGAAAGGAGGAGGCTGCTGGCCTCTAAGCCTTTACAGATAAAATTTGTTTGAGGTATGGATGAACAGGTAGCTTAGCACACTGCCTGGTTTATAGGTTAGCTGCTCCGTGAGTGCTAGCTGTGATTATTACAATATGAAAGTGTTTGGACTGGGAAACAAGTTAGAAACTGTTTTAGGAGGATGGAGTATGTTTTCCTTGATAGTTCCTTTGTGATCTCTGTCACAGAACTTCCCTATGAAGTAAATAATATTATCCTTTACAGATGAGAAGACTGAGGCTCTGCAAGCTTAAGTAATATGCCCAAGGTTACCCAGGATGTGATGGCTCTGGATTTAGACTGGAAGGATGTCTGCCTCAAAAAGCCATACCTTGGTTCACTTCCTTCCTGTGTGTGGACCAGGCCTGTGACTTGGCACCTACCCAGCCCTTACTTAATGCTCAGTAAATTTACTGATTGAACGAAAGGGTGAATTTCCAGTAACGTTTCCAATGTCCTTTAGGCTGAGCATGAGTGAATGAATGAATTGATTTTGTTTTGGTTTTTAGTTTGATTTTAAGTGGGTATAAAAAGCACTTTGGGGCATGGAAAGCTAGCTGATCAGAAGTATCTTATTTTCCTAAACTTAGCTGTGCACCACAATTACCGTCTAAGACTGAGTCCAGGATTTTTTTTTTTTTTAAGCTTCCCAGGTAATTCTGAAACAGCCAAGTTTGGGCACTTAGCTAGGAGGCCCTTTGATTTCCTGGTATTTAGTTAGATTTGATCTTAACCTGGCTACTTAAGTCATTACAAAAAGAAATCAGGAAATTGAGAAAAAGTCAGGACTTATCAGATCTTGAGAAATTACTTTTGTAAATCTTGATTTACAGTAAATCAAGTTTGCCTTATTCCAACTTTGCTAAGAAAATAGGACCTTGAGACCGGGAAAAGTCATTTAAAAGCACAAAAGGAAGTTTAGAGGATGCTGGGTTAACGCCTCACCACAGATGCTTTTTACTGTTAGAATGAGTGCCGTAAATGGAAGTGACCCAGTAAAATCAAACAGCAACACTAAGCATTTTATATGAGCAAAGCGTTAACATAGACCAGAGGTTAACAAAGGCCCTTTTCTCAAGAAACTCAGTCTTGTTAGGACACTGTCATGAAAAGACTCACTCAGTACAGACAGGAGACACGGCAAATGTGAGGATGGAAGAGACACAGGAGTTCAAGTGGAGGGAAGGGAAAAGCCATTCCAAATAAAATAAATCAAACTTGAGTTTCAGCCCCAATGTGTAAAAAACTTGAAAGTTGGCACCCTTGTCCTTACAACAAGGAAAAGCTGGACAAACTGAAAATCAATGACTTTGCTTAGACCCACCCATCAGTGAATTGATGTTGCAGAGCAAATCACCACCCCCAAATCTGGAGAGAGGCTTATCTAGCCAGACTCAGTCAAAACCTGTTTACCTGGAGCAGGAACTGCTAGAGCCATAAACTGGTAAGGCACACACATACGGTAATACTGATACTGAATTGCTGGGGGTTGAGTGTGCTCTAGCACAAGAGTAACTCCTGGAGACCACAGTCTTAGAGGGGCCCCACATGTACCTGGGCTTTATCTCCAGGAACCCCACAAGATTCCCACGGTGAAGATCAAGAAAGATCCCCTATGTCTCTGGCAGGGAGAGGAGATGAATAATCAGTGTGAAATACCAGAACCTTCTTTATTACAAAGGCTTACTCTCCAGGATAAGACTTCCAGAGCCTTATCCCTGATGGGGGAAGGGCATGCTTCCCACACCAGCCCCTCTAGCCTTCCTATCTCACCTAAAGGAAAAATAAAACATAGTCAACAGGGGTCAAGACTTCAGGGAAATGCTACAGCCAGAGAAGGGAGGAAGGGGCACAGGGGGTAAAGCTATACCCCTGGGAAACACCTGTGACGGTCACAGGCCAACTAAACACTGGGACTTAATCTGGAAACTACAGAATGCCCTTGCCCCCCACTTTACCACCACACCACCAGGGCTCCAGTATAATAGTGGATTACAGCCAAAAGCTGCAAGACAGACTCTGAGGAGGCGAGAAAACCAGAGTTAAGAAAGAGACAAGGGCTTCCCTGGTGGTGCAGTGGTTAAGAATCCGCTTGCCAATGCAGGGCACACGGGTTCGAGCCCCGGTCTGGGAAGATCCCACATGCCTCAGAGCAACTACTGAGCCTGCTCTCTAGAGCCTGCGAGCCACAACTACTGAGCCCATGTGCTACAACTACTGAAGCCTGCACATGCCTAGAGTCTGTGCTTTGCAACAAGAGAAGCCACCACAATGAGAAGCCCGCGCATGGCAACGAAGAGTAGCCCCCCCTTGCTGCAACTAGAGAAAGCCCGCGCACAGCAATGAAGACCCAATGCAGCCAAAAATAAATAAATTTATAAATAAATAAGTAACTGATTAATATGTTAAAAGTTTTAATGGAAAAAAACCATGTAAAAACAGAAGGGTAATGTAATTAGAGAAATGGAAACTTTAAGAATCAAAGGAGGGCTTCCCTGGTGGTGCAGTGGTTAAGAATCCGCCTGCCAATGCAGGGGACACGGGTTTGAGCCCAGGTCCAGGAAGATCCCACATGCCACGGAGCAACTAAGCACCCGCACCACAACTACTGAGCCTGCGCTCTAGAGCCCGCAAGCCACAACTACTGAAGCCCACATGCCTAGAGCCCGTGCTCCGCAACAAGAGAAGCCACTGCAATGAGAAGCCCGCGCACCGCAACAAAGAGTAGCTAGCCCCCGCTCTCAGCAACTAGAGAAAACCTGCGTGTAGCAGCGAACACCCAATGCAGCCAAAAATTAAATGAATAAATACATTTATTTTAAAAAAAAGAATCAAAGGAAATGCTAGAAATCAAAATCACTGTCATAGAAATGAGGAATGGCTTCCATGGGCTCACCACTCGGCTCAACATAAAACAGGGAGGAATCAGTGCATCTGAAGATAGGTCAGTAGAAACTTCCCAAACTGAAATGCAAAGAAAACAATAGAAAAAACAACGGAACTTCCAAAAACTGTGAGATACTGGCAAAAGGTGTAACACATGTGTAATTGGAATGCCAGAAAGAAAAGAGAACAGAGCAAAAGAAATATTTGAAGTTCTAATGGCTGAGAACTTTCCAAAATTAAAGACAAGAAACCACAGATCCAGGAAGCTGAGAGAACACCAAGATAAATTCAAAACAAAACAAAACAACACAGGCATATCATATTCTAACTGCAGAAAATCAAAGACCAACAGAAAATCTTGAAAGAAGCCAGAGGGGAAGAGTAAAATAAAGGAGTGCTGGTTTGACAGTTATTAAATGGCTTTTTAAAATAATTAATTTAAAAATTTTTGGCTGCGTTGGGTCTTCGTTGCTGTGCGTGGGCTTTCTCTAGTTGCGGTGAGCAGGGGCTACTCTTCATTGCGATGCGCAGGCTTCTCATTGCTGTGGCTTCTCTTATTGTGGAGCACAGGCTCTAGGCATGCAGACTTCAGTAGCTGTGGCACGTGGGCTTAGTTGCTCTGCAGCATGTGGGATCTTCCCGAACCAGGGCTTGAACCCGTGTCCCCTGTGTTGGCAGGTGGATTCTTAACCACTGCGCCACCAGGGAAATCCTAAATGCCTTTTATCAGTCATCTTGAGGCTAGAGGTGGTGATGTTTTATAACACCTGAGTTCTTAACCTGGTGTCTCAATTTGGATGGGAAAAAAGTTGTATCTTTAGTATTCTCTAATTGAAATGTAGCATTTTTTTCATTATGAATGTAGTAGCAAACCAGAGTAGTAGTATAAGCAGAACTTTTGACTGTCATTAATTTAAAAATGCAAATATCACATTTATTGCTGCAGATCTTGAAATACTTTCACTATTTGAAAATTACTATAGTGATTAGACCCGCCCCAAGATCTCATTTAATGTGTTTTTAAAAAAGCACACATTTTTTTACAAGTTAAAAAAAAATACTTGGATAAATGTATTTCAACAAATTGGTTGAGTGTGGTTTCCTTTGTATTCCTATGTGTTTTTATAAACATCTGAGTAGGAATCTTCGGCACAAAAAGGGTTAGGAACCTACAGTGTGAAAAATTCAGAACCCTCCTGTAATAGAACGTAATTTGGATGTGCCTGAGTCTGCGTGGCGTGGGGTAGGTTCACTCGGCATTAGTGTTCTGGTGTGCATGCATGAGAGGGAAACTGGGAAACAACCAACCGACCGACCATGAGCTGAGGACTTAATGTTTCAGCCTGGGCTTTTCACATTATTACCTCATTTAATTCTCAGAACAACTCTATTGGATGGGTGTTATCCTCGTTTTACCAAGAGAAGAGTTGAGACAGAGTGTAAGTAATTTGTCCAAGGTCACAGAGCCAGTAAGAAGTGACATTGGGATACAAACCCAGGTCTTTCTGATTCTAAAGCCTGTGCCTGTGAGATGCTGCCTTCTATATGGATTGCACAGACCGCTGGCAGTCAGGCCAGGGCCCAGGCCAGAACATCCATCCTGACAGCCAGGGCCTCCGGCCTCCTGGGCATCATTGTCCCTCGTGCTCACACGGTTGCCTTGATGCCAGTGTTGTTATCAAAGAGGCCAATGCAAGCAGAGATTCATTATCTTGATCTAAAGGAAAGCTAAACATTTAAGAATATTTGGTTATAAAACTGGAATGGCCATCCCTGCTTGCCACACGTAGACACTGCAGCTTTGTCATTACTTAGCTTTCTCGGTACATTTCCTTTCCTTTCTAGCCAGATTATACTTTAATCCAGTTGTTTTTATGTTCAGTAAATCCAAACCATGTTTAACTGGTTTATTCATTGAAGAGTCTCTGAGGGTGAAGAAAGTTTTGTCCTTTCAACTGCACTGGGGATTTGCTGTCTTCTTTCTGCAAAGGGATTTTCCTGGACCTGTAATCTGAACACTTTGACCTGCTGAGGTTTTTTTTCCCCACTATGAGCAAATTTATGAGGCTTGACCCTTTGTGTGCTGGGGAGCAGAGACAATGGCCTTCTGTGAATGTCCTCTCCTGAGGACATTTGCTCTCACTTCTTCATAGCCTTGCTGCCTCTGACCGTTGCAGCCGCCCTGCGTGCCTTGGCTACGTGCTTCAGAATGGACCCATGTTCTGTTGGCAGCATTCTAGAGAGGTTTGTTCATGAATATTTTGGGAGTTGACAGTATGACTTAAACTGAAGTGAACTGGTCTCTCAGACAAGAGTCTGTGTTGGGGCTTCCCTGGTGGCGCAGTGGTTGAGAGTCTGCCTGCCAATGCAGGGGACACAGGTTCAAGCCCTGGTCTGGGAAGATCCCACGTGCCACGGAGCAGCTGGGCCCGTGAGCTACAAATACTGAGCTCTGCGCGTCTGGAGCTTGTGCTCCGCAGCAAGAGAGGCCGCGACAGTGAGAGGCCCGCGCACCGCGATGAAGAGTGGCCCCCGCTTGCCACAACTAGAGAAAGCCCTCGCACAGAAACGAAGACCCAACACAGCCAAAAATAAATAAATGAATAAATAAATTTATAAAAAAAAAAAAAAAAAAAGAGTCTGTGTTGGTGAAATGAGAGGCCCTCAAACACAGTGTCTGGCAGGAGGATAAATGGCACACCCACCATGGAAGGCAATTTGGCAATAACTATCAAAACTATATGCCCAGGGCTTCCCTGGTGGCGCAGTGGTTGAGAGTCCGCCTGCCGATGCAGGAGACATGGGTTCGTGCCCCGGTCCGGGAAGATCCCACATGCCGCGGAGCGGCTGGGCCCGTGAGCCATGGCCGCTGAGCCTGCATGTCCAGAGCCTGTCCTCTGCAACGGGAGAGGCCACAACAGTGAGAGGCCCACGTACCGCAAAACAAAACAAAACTATATGCCCAGGAATTCCACTTCCAGGAATTTATCTCACAGATAAAACATTTCTGTTTTGAGAAATGATATTATATAATATAGATATTTTCTCTGATTATTCATTGAATATCTCTGAAAGATTATGTAAGAAACAAGCAACACTGGTTGTCTGATCGGGGGGACTGGGTGCCCAGTGGATGGAGCTGAGAGGAAAACCTTTCACTGTATATGAACTCTTAAAAAAAAAAGCTTTTAATTTTGGAATAATTTTAGATTTACAGAAAAGTTGCAAAGATAATACGAACAGTTCCTATGTACCCCCTCACTCAGTTTCCCCTCATCTTATATGACCACAGTATTTTTGACAAAATTAAGAAGCCAGCCGTGGTACATTACTATTAACTAAACTCCAAACTGACTTTTACCAGCTTTTCTACTAATATCCTCTTTCTGTCACAGGATCCCATCCAGGACACCACATTGCATTTAGCTGTCATGTCTCTTTAGTCTCCTCCGCTCTGTGACATGTATACATACCCTATGGAACTTTTTGAATTTTATATCATGTGACTGTTAACTATTCAAAAATAAGTAAATGGTTTAAATGAACTAGACTTACAGAATCATAGGACATCAGAACTGTAAGGAATCTTAGAAGCAATTCAATCCAAGCCTCTCATTTTTCCAACACAGGAAGGGACTTGGCTGAGGGCCTCCCCTAACAGCAGACCCACAGCCCAGACTAGAAACCAAGAAGCAGGCTGGGGACTAGTAGAAAGGGGTAAGCTTTAAAGTCACCCAGACTCGGGTTCAAATCCCAAGCTGTGTCCTTGAGCCAGTGCTCCTTTTGTCTGGATTCTTTTGTTCAACAGAACGTTTTAAGATTCAGCCATGTTGTGCATGTGTCAGTAATTTGCTTAAAAGACCAAAGAAAAATCATTTCTTTAAGGGGGCAGTCATGATTTCTAAGAATTTGTTGAGAAAAGAAAATGTGTTTTCCATCCTTGATCTCTGTGGGATGTCAGTTCCCTGATCAGGGATTGAACCTGGGCCATGGCAGTGAAAGCCTGGAATCCTAACCACTAGGCTACCAGGGAACTAGATCTCTAGTTCTTATGAAGAAGTATGACACCACTGGCCAGACTCTTTTCCCTTCCTGGGAGCACTCAAGCGCATTGAGTCCTGGGGCCCCAGTACTGCTGAGGGGGAAGCACCTGGAAGGAGCCCTGGGAGATAAGTGAGAAGAAAAGTAAGCTCCTGGGGCTTCCCTGGTGGCGCAGTGGTTGAGAGTCCGCCTGCTGATGCAGGGGACACGGGTTCGTGCCCCGGTCCGGGAAGATCCCACATGCCGCGGAGCGGCTGGGCCCGTGAGCCATGGCCGCTGAGCCTGCGCGTCCGGAGCCTGTGCTCCGCAACGGGAGAGGCCACAACAGTGAGAGGCCCACGTACTGAAAAAAAAAAAAAAAAAAAAAAAAAAAAGAAAAGTAAGCTCCTGATATAGGCACTAACTCAGTAGACACATTCCATATTGAGAAGCAGGGGACTGGTCTTTTATATGGACTGCAAAATTCAGTTGTAGAAGCTGGGGAGCTTCTGGGTTCAGAGCAGCTGTGTGACCTTGGAGATGTCACTCACTTGCCTGAGCCTATGGAGCTGGGACCACCTGCATCGGGACTGTCAGAGTGCAGATGCCCTGGCCCCACCTCACACTGGCTGAATCCCAATCTCAGGAGGTAGGAACCAGGAAACTATATTTTAACATTTTACATGGGTAGGTCTTATGTGTGTTGTTCCATATAATGTGAACTTACTTTATTAAACATTTGGGTTAATGATTATCCAAAACTGAATGAGAGGTAAATTATGGCACATGCCAAGTATCTGAATTATGAAAACATCAAAAGGAATTCTGAAGTTTCATAGATACTGTAAAAAATGTTAGTGATAGAATGTTAAGAGTAGTATCAGAACAGAAAATATGTTCACTGATTACAACTATGTTAAAATATATAGGTACATGTGTAAGAACTAGAAAAAATGGGCAAAAATAAAAATAGTGTTAGAGAGGTGGAATTATATATAATTTTCCCCTACAAATTTCCTATATTACTATCTAATAAAAGAAAGTCACTTTTAATATTGTTGTAATGTTTTACTTGAAATAAAAATAACTACCCCTTCACCTCTGGCCCATAATCCACCTACCATGTATGTATGAGATATTCCACTAGGCACTTGTTTGTTAGAAACTCCATCAGCCAGCCCAATCCTCCCAGGAGGGAGAACAGCTCTAGTCCCACGGCCACTCTGATCACCAGCTCTCAGCATACAGCAAGAAACCTGGAGTCACTCTGGGCTGGAGGAGGGGGCACAGAGAATGCATTGCTCCATGCTCAACTGCTATTTGTGGGGTTCCAAGGTATCTCTAAGCAAGCGGTTTAGCGAGGAATGTGTCACTCCCTTGGGCCTGACAGCCTTAACCTCACTTCTGAACTACAGATAATCTAGACCCACTGCCCCTCCCTGACAAGACTTGAGCTGCCCAGTGTATAAAGAATCCACTGATCTTTCCTATTCCTCTCTTCAGAACCCGAAGAGACCTTCCTTTCCATTGCAGAGAGCTTGGGGTGGGCAAGGGTTAGCCTGAAGCGCTGCCAGCAGGAACTGGTTTCCTCG
Organism: Phocoena sinus; assembly: GCF_008692025.1. NCBI lineage: Eukaryota > Metazoa > Chordata > Mammalia > Artiodactyla > Phocoenidae > Phocoena > Phocoena sinus. The sequence continues at coordinate 51,229,975 of NC_045774.1, forward strand.
CCTTGACATTCAGGGCAGATGACACTGAGAGCTTACTGGCCCCTCTGGGAGCCAGTCACAAAGAGCTGAGGGAGTCAGTTCAAGGAAGCACAGCCCCTCCTGCACACCAACTCTCCCCTCCTCCAGCCTCCTCACAGCCCCTGGGTGCCCTGCTCCGAATCACAGGCTGCTGCCAATTACAAAAGCACTCAACTCTGTTTCGCAGCCCCTTGATTGATAGCACTGGTAAGTGAAATTATAAGCCTTAATGATCACGTTAATTTCTGGGGAAAGGGAAGCGGTCAGAAGAGCTTCTCAATCATAAGCGCCACAATCAGCTGGGTGAGCTCAAGGACAGGCCAGAGCAGGGAAAAAGGGGAAAGAATTAACTTTTTAAAGGTCACCAGTGAGTAGGGGGAGAGCAATCAGGCACGAGGGATGAGGGACACAGACGATCTGGGAGCCTGAACATGACCCCTGTCCCAGGCCTCCCAACAGAAGGCCACCTCAGTGCCTCTCATCCTCAGCCACACACTGGAATCACCGGGGAGCTTTCAAATACTGGTGCCTGGGCCCTGCCTCAGAGATTCTGGTGTAATTGCTCTGGTGTGGATGCAGTTTGGGCACTGAGCATTTCGAAAGCTCCTGGAGTGATGCTATGTGCAGCCAAGACTGAGAACAATTTGAAATGAAAGGATTTGGAAGGAAAGTAGTCAAGGTTGAGCATGTTTGGAAATCTGATCAATCTGATTAGTTCTTGCCACCAAGGAGAATTTCTTCCAGTGGTCTCCTGGCCCCAACTAAAATATAATGATGAGAATGATGAGAACAGAATAAGGGAAATTAGGCATCACTAAGCCTAGTGCTCCTTTGCACAGATGAAAATACTGAGGTGCAGAGAGGTTAACTGAGGTGTAGAGAGGTTAACTGACTTGCCAGAGATCACACTGGTCATAACTAGAACCCCAGTCTCTTCACCCTGGCTAGCGCTCCTTTCTCTAGGCTCATGGCTGGGTCAATGCAAAGAAGATGCCCTGGATGACACATGGCAGGACAAGAGCTGGGAGCTGTTCTCCAGCCTTCACAGTAGAGGAGCCCAGGCCTCCACTGCCACTTGCTCAGTGTCCTGGGACATAACCATTGAAGGATATTAGAGATACTAGGGCCACAGACAGAATAAGGCCACCTGGCTCCCCTGAGGATCAAACCTATGACCCTGGCCTCCTCAATACTTGACCCTACTCAGTTTCCCAGCAAAACACTGCAATACTTTGGTACCTCAGAAAGATACCCAGGCTATGTGGCAACATCCTAGTTTCTTCATGAGAGAGACTGCCCTCTGTACATTGCCAACAAGCCCAGCTCAGCGGTGGTCAAAATCTCTGACAACCCTCCCTAATGGTCTATATGCAGGTCAGCAATATGTGGAGAAAAAAAACAACTTCAAATTCTAAAATGAGCCTCAAAAATCTAAAAAACAGACTACATTAAAAAATAAGCCATATGAAAAAAAAATAAATAAGCCATATGAAAAAAAAATAAGCCATATGCTGTAAAGGTACTAGAGCTATTCAGTTAAAGAGAGTTATTATTCTTAAGCAATTCTTTTTTCTCTTTTGGCTATGCTGTGCGGCTTGTGGGACCTCAGTTCCCCGACCAGGGATTGAATCCAGGGCACGGCAGTGAAAGCCTGGAATCCTAACCACTAGGCCACCAGGGATCTCCCTCCATAAGCAAATATAAAAAATGTTATTGTAAAATGAGTGACTTGAGATTCTTAGAGCAGCTTCTTAGCAACAGAAAGTGTCTGCCAAGCTCCTTCTATATTTTCACTTATCCACTGTCTCTCAACCTTCATTGTGATATGGGTACTGTCAAAAGTTCACAGAAGTGGCCTGGATTGAAAAATTTAGTGAACCAAGCTCTAACCATGGGTGAAAAGTGAAACCAACTTCACCAGTCCAGTAGCAGAGGCATATTCATTATTGAAACGTATGTATTCTCTGTATTTTTCTAACAGCTTCTGAAGTGTTCATCAAGCCTGTGTCTGATTAAGCACTTTTAAATTCTGAGCAATGAAATGGGCACTCTCATACCCTCTTCACAGGAGTGCAAATTGATACAACCCTTTTGGAGAGCCATTTGGTTATATGTATCAAAATTAAAAATGCATATAATCTTTTTGACCCAGAAATGCCACTTCTAAGAATTTATCCTACAGAAATACCCCACAAGTCCACAGAAGCGTACATAGAAGGACAGCTCTTTGTAGTTTAATTTACTACAGTGAGAAACTGCAAGCCACCCAAGTCCACCAATAAGGAATTCGTTGGGTAAACTGTAGTCCATCCATACAGTGAAGTACTAGGCAGATGGTAAAATGAATGAAGTAGAGCCATATGTACCATTGGGAGAGAGAGCCACACATACACAGATAACTTCAGAGAAGTATAGGGTTTCCTTTTTTTTTTTTCCTGTTCTCTACCTTGTTTGTTTTTCCCCCAGTTTTATTAAGAAATAATTGACATACGTCACTGTATAAGTTTAACTTGCACAGCATGACGCTTTGAGTTACATATTGTGAAATGATTAACATCTATCGTCTCATAGATACAATAAAAAGAAAAGGCAATTTTTAAAGGTATAAATATTATGAGATGAAGATTTAGTACCTCCACCTCTCCTCCCTCATCCTCTCCAAAAAATTTTATCTTTTTTTTTTTTTTTTTTTGCGGTACGCCGGCCTCTCACTGTTGTGGCCTCTCCCGTTGCAGAGCACAGGCTCCGGACGCGCAGGCTCAGCGGCCATGGCTCACGGGCCCAGCCGCTCCGCGGCATGTGGGATCTTCCCGGACCGGGACACGAACCCACGTCCCCTGCATCGGCAGGCAGACCCTCAACCACTGCGCCACTAGGGAAGCCCCCATCATACTTTTAATTATACCAATAATTAGTGTTTGTATTATTATAACAATGTAAAAATTGTTAACTGCAGAACCTATTAGAATACTGTGATTACATGTCCTTTCTTCTTTTAAAACTGAGGTGTAATTGACCTATAACACTATGTTAGTTACAGGTGCACAACATAGATTTGATATAGATTCGATATTTCTATACATCACAAAACAATCACCACAGAGGGTTTCCATTTTTATATAAATGATTAAGGACAGCAACCACAGTGCAGGTCTCTGGCCAGTGGGTTCAGTTCTTGGGTTCCTAAACTGAACTAAAAATCTTGAACTACAAGTGAAATAATTTGGGAATCTCAATTCAGTTTCTGAACTCATCCTCTGTTCTTTCTCTTCCCTAGCATCAAAGAACAACTAAAAGTAATTCAAACACAAATGTAAGACTCCATATCTAATTGTCATCGTACACAATTACTACTCTTAAAAGGTGACCCTCCCAGATTTAGAAAAAACATTTGTCAAAGGAGAAGCACTGAGAAGTCTGGTTTTTGACTGCAGTAATCACTTGGCTGGGTTCACCTTCTCTTGTTGGTATATTCAAATTGCAGAACTTGAAACTGTAGATCTGGAATTTGTGTATCCAAGACTGCAGTGACACCTCCCCAGAACAGCAGCCCTAGAGGATGTCTGCCTTAAAATCTAAGCAAGCGGTGAGGTTCTTAAAGTATCCAGGCTGCATACAGCAGAGATTTCAGAATCCCAGATGAGAGCACTACTGGGTTTTTAATTCTGGGCTTTCTCAAATGTTGAAAGCCAGGGTTTTGTTTTGTTTTGTTTTGAAACTATAGTTGATTTACGAAAGCCAGGTTTGATTCTTCTTTGTAATGGCAGAGATGCCCCAAACAAAGGCAATTCCGGTGGGAAATCAGTATTCCGTGGCATGTCACAGGAAACTTACTACCTTTTAACTTTACTGAGAGTATTTCAAATAGATTAGATTCTGACTGTGATAGTTTTTTTAAACATCTTTATTGGAGTATAATTGCTTTACAATGGTGTGTTAGTTTCTGCTTTATAACAAAGTGAATCAGTTATACATATACATATGTCCCCATATCTCTTCCCTCTTGCGTCTCCCTCCCTCCCACCATCCCTATCCCACCCCTCTAGGTGGTCACAGAGCACCGAGCTGATCTCCCTGTGCTAAGCGGCTGCTTCCCACTAGCTATTTTATGTTTGTAGTGTATATATGCCCATGCCACTCTCTCACTTTGTCCCAGCTTCCCCTTCCCCTTCCCTGTGTCCTCAAGTCCATTCTCTAGTAGAGAATGGACTTTATTCTGCGTCTTTATTCCCGTCTTGCCCCTGGGTTCTTCATGACTTTTTTTTTTTTTAGATTCCATATATATGTGTTAGCATACGGTATTTGTTTTTCTCTTTCTGACTTACTTCACTCTGTATGACAGACTCTAGGTCCATCCACCTCACTACAAATAACTCAATTTCGTTTCTTTTTATGGCTGAGTAATATTCCATTGTATATATGTGCCACATCTTCTTTATCCTTTTATTATGTCAGTGATTCCCCCCTCCTCTTCCTTGAGAAGCATACACTCCCTGACCCCATGAGATTGGGTTTGGCCATGTGTTTGGCTTTGGCTGGTGGAAAGTGAACACACATGTCGGGAGCAGCAGCTTTAAATGTGTTCGCATGGTTTGGCTCAGCCCCTTGCACTTCTGCACTCTGTCATGCAAAGAAGTTTCTCTAAGGAAGATGCTAGTCCAGAATGAGGAAACACTGGAGCCCACGTGAACCCAAACTGCAGCCAGGTGCCCAGCCCAGCAGTCCCGTGAGCAAGAAATACAAGTTTGTTGTTAAAAGTCTTGGGGGTTGTAATTCAGCATTATTGAAGTAAAACTTGATTAATACATGGATGAACAGCCTTGAATCCATTGCTCATCTCTGCCAAATCTTGTCATTGAACTTACATTTGTTTGCAATTCTCTTCTGTCTTATGAAATCAACCATTTCAGAAACATTTGAGGGAGGGTCTTCTCGGTACCCTTCAGCAATCCCATCCATTCCCAAAGGTAACCACTATCATACGGTTAGTGTTTACCATACTCATGTTTGTTTTAAACATATGCTATACATTTGTATATCTATAAACATGGTGGAGTATTGTTCTGTAGGTTGCAAAATTTTATATTAAAACCAATCTGTATGTATCCTCTGGGATTCACTTCCCCCAACACCATATTCCAGATTTACCTACGTTATACATCAGCTCTAGCCCATTCACTTGAACTACTGTAACACTGTCTGTGTTTACCACAATTTATCTATTCTCTGCTGGTGGACATTTTAGTTCTTAAATATGAACAGTATTGTAAAGAACATTCTTGTACAAATCTTTGAGTAGCTTGCTTTCCTTTAAGACCAACTTCTTTTTCTCAGTGGAATTAGTGGAGTAGGAGTGGATGGCTGATTGAACTTCCACACATGCTATCTGCCAAGTCAGTTTAGCCAAGAGATGCTAGTGCCTCTGCTCCAGACTCTTGCTGGAGCTGCTGCCCAGGAGGAATGCATAGTGCCCATGTCCTTGGGCAACTCTGCTTTCCACCACCGGCTTCTGGCTGTGGGACCAGTGCCCTGAGATTTGCTGGGAACATCTCAATGCACTTTCTACTGCTCTTTCCGCATCTTACTCACCAATATGGTTCTTCACACTTTATCTTTTTGATCATTAAATAATTTTAAGTTCCTGGTCAGGACTGAAATGTTAGCAAGAGAGTTAGAAACAGAGGAGTGAGTGAATGAAGACTCTGTTAATCGGCCTCTTTCTTCCTCACACAGTAATTTTTCTAACAGATGCAATTACATTTGAGAGCTGCAGAGAACAGAATCTTATATTTCTTTATTCATCATTTTACATGGGATTCACTGTAAAAAGGAAATTGCCTTTGTGGTTCAGTTCTTCAGGCTGCAGTGCTCTGAGCTTCAGTTTTTACACCAGCTGCCGCCGCCGCCTTGTAACTGGTGGATAAGAACCAGCCGGGGAGGGAGGCTAAGAAATCAGGCAGAGTTCATTTAAATTCAATATATTTTTTATTCTTTGTAAATACAATGAGTACAACCTTTTAACTTCACAAATCAGTTAATTCACTTTATACAAGGAAAGTTTTACTCATCCTATAATAGTCCAAGTGCTGAATATTTTTCCTCAGTGCTAGTACCTAATAAATCAAAATGTGAAAAGTACAGCAGCTATTTAAAAATGTTTGTTTCTACATTTCCATAAGTAGAGATTCATACCAAAGGAGCAGCTTATAGTGTAGGACGAAGTGTGTGTGCACGTGCAGGCATTCAAAGCTTTACTAGAAACCGGTTTTCTGAAAGGCATTGAAGAGTCTCAGGCTGTTAGCATTGGATCAAGAAGCCCTTTAGCATCCATCTCCTTGAAGTTCCTTCTGGTCTCATGTCTCTGTTCATTCACTGTCTGGTGTGACTCGCTGAAACACGAGTTTGGACCCCCATTGCCTTTGGTTTCAGCACTGTGTTAATGGGACAGCAGTCTGCCTCACTCCATCATTCATCTCCACTTTATTTGGTTTTGCTGTTTTTATTCATCCTCCCTCGACTTGTGTTCTTTTAGTAAAGCTCTTCTATTTTTAGATGTTATCCAACCTGAAGTCCTGGTGAGAATCTCATTTTCGTCCACCAATTCCTTTGACAAGGTTGCCTGGCCTATGGTATTAAGAAGAAGAAGGAGGGGGAGGGGGAGAAGGAGGAAGAGGAAGAGGAAGAAAGAAAGAGAAAGGAAGAAGAGAGAGAAAAAGCAAATCTCACAGCATAAGCTACCTTTCACTTATTAACTCAGTTCTGAAGGCCACTTTATGAAGTAGTACAATAGAAGGGAAACTTTTGATAAAACTTTTGATTTAAAACCTAACCATTATTTTTGAAATAAATTCTTCAACATAAGATAGTTCTGAAGGCTGCTGTATGATGTTATACACAGAACTATATTTGGTTACCCAACTTTATACGCTAAAAGGGAAAAAAAATGTTCTACTTATGTTTCAGCTGTTGATAGATCAGCCTGATCTTCCAGGTAAGAGGCAGAATGGCCTGGCCTGTGGCAACCCCGAATTCGGTCCCCTCCCAGGGCATGGTAGCAGTGAGTCCTCTCTGCTCAGGCAGTCCTCTTACACCCCCTTTTCCTTCCAGGCCACCCCACCCTGGGTGAGGCAGCAGGTCAGAGCTACTGGAATTGTTTTGTGTCAATTGACATTTTTTCCTGAAGGCTACACATTCCCAGGTTTATGCTTCCTGAAGGGTTTGTTAGTTGAGGCTTGTTCTCCATGGGTAGAAGTTCATCAGATACTGTCCCATCCTGAAAAGTAGGGACTTGGAGAGCTTAGATATCACTGGATTTGTACATATCTGAAAGCAGTCTTGTAATTGGCACATTGCCGATGGTTTTTTTGAAAAACACTTCCTCTATGGTTGATGGACTAATAGAACGTAAAGCTGGCAAAAGTAACAGGAGTTTTCCAAAGCGACAGGGTTGAGTGGGATATCTGGAATAGGAGAAGCCATGAAAGCAAGGTAAGATCCATCACTAACAGGCTTAATATCTCATCCTTGAACACACACCATCTTCAGCTTAATTTCCTGATTCAGCCTCTTTAATAACATACTACAGAGTCCTAGCCAGGCACTACTGTCCCTGTTTTGCAGGTGGAATAATTGAGGCATGGAGAACATAATGCTGCTGCCAAAAGCACACGGTGACTGTCTCCTCATTAGCACAGGGGTTGCAGTTTTTTTGGAGAAAAAGTAATTTTAAGAAACATGGTACTAAGTTTAGACCAAATAATAAACTTAAGGTTGCCAGTGTAGAAACCAACCAATGGTATTGATGACAAAACTAGTGACAACATCCACAGTTTCTGAGTCACAAGACTCCTTCATGAGGCTATTTCCCTCAAATAAAATGGATTCCTTTTCTAAGCAATTCTCTAAATTATTATTCAGGCACTATACTTAGTCACTCTCAGGAATAATTCCCTCCTTATTACACTGCAAATTAAAGACTAAATTCTGTTGGCTGGCAGTGCCACCCAACTTTCATGTCAGTGAAATTGGCGTATAATTAAAGATGTGAGAAATTGCTGAACAATTTCCTCTCTTGATGTCCAACGTACATCTGTGCTCAGATGTGCAAGTTCAATTTTCTGCTGCCTTTAGATGCCTATAAGCCACCTCCTCACTGCCTTGATGCGTCTTCAGTCAATAGCTTGGAATCAGGTGTCAATACAGTCTACCAGGAGGTCTCCCTCCACTGACACAGACCACCCAAAAGACTGACCTCTGGAGACACTTATCTGTGACTCAGCCAGGTTCAGTCCATGGCCACAGATGCTAGAAACTGACAGATATCAATTCCTACACAGGAGTTAGGTAGCTGAACATTGAGTTTAACTGCCCAATAACCCCACCGTGCAGAGTCCAGGGGAACAACTTTCATGCTTGTCTCTTAGCTTTGGGCACAAGAGAGTCCCTCTCTTCAACCTGATACGAGGCTGATAATTCATTCTGGGCCTCTGAGGACCTCATTTGGCTCTTTCACTGCCCAGCTTCATGACCACCAATGGACAGGGACCACCAGACTACCTTTAATAATGTGGTATGGACACGGTGTAGCTTCTCTACATTTAAAAAAATACATAAATCCCACCACTTACTCTACTTGCCAAAAACATCTCCTACGTTTCCTGGAAAGTATTCCCAAGGCCCACGTCTCCCTTTCACCTTGGCCACTTACTCTCTTCAACAGCTCTGTTTCCCTTCTCAGGCAGGCAGAGGAGAGAAGCCCCCTGAAGTGGGTGGGAAGCAGTGGCTGCCTAGATAAGCCCCCACTGTGTCTGCAGCATCCACCCAACATGCTGAAGTTTCCCACAATGAGAAAACACTGTGGGAAATAATTACTTTCAGAAAGGACGTATTTTGGTGACTCCACAGACAGTTAACTCTTGATTTACTGTGAGTAGATTATCCACTCACCTACTCACCCACTTCTTTTATTCTCTAGTTAGGAAGGGGCTGGTTAGTCAGTCAACACAAATTAAGTGTTTATTATATGTGGAGTACTCTACTACCCAGAAACAATAACCATGTGTATGTGTGTGTGTGAGACAGAGACAGAGAGAGAAGGAAAGAGAGGGGCTCTCTGACTGCTCAAAATTATTTTGTAGAGTATCTTTGACCTTGACTTCATCCATCAGCATACATAACTGGAAGTTTTCTTTCCAGGTGTAAGTGTTCTGTGTCTGTCACGGATTCGGATATTTGATTGTCAGTTATATAGTTTATTATATATAACTAAATTGTTTATTATTATATGTAGTTATATATAGTTGTTACACGTAGTTGTATATAGTTTGTTTGAAATGCCGATTTCTAGCCCTCTCCTCGTGTCCTAGGTAATTAGAGAAATCACTTACCAGGCTGTAACAATTAGCTCACTTTGCAGCTTTAACAATTAATGCACAATTAGCTCAGTTTGCCACATTAACTTCTCAATTTCAGATTTTATTTTTCTAGACAGGAAAGTGCTAGAGGAGAATGTTCGCTGATTTGAAGGAGCTAAGCAGTAAGGTATAGTCAGTTTTGTCACATGTATGACTCTAGATATTAGTAGTAAATTCTAGCTGTAGCTGATATCATGAAATGAAAGGCTCACGTCGAAGCAGATGTGTTCCTTCCATGAATAATTTCCTTGTTTTGAGGGTGACAGAGAAGTAGTATACTTGTCATTTCTCTAACCTAGACTTCTGTTAATTTGTGGTTTAACTCTCTCAGGTTGTCCTAGAAGCAGCTCCTGAAATGTCAGGCTCTCTCAGACTCTCCTTACTCCCTTTCTGGCACCTTCCATGGCACCTCTACCAGCCCCTCTTCTGCCTCCGGTTGGTCCCCTTCTCTCCTGCTGGAATCCAAGAACTAGCTCACATGTCTTCTCGATGCATCAGACTTTGCAGATTTTTTTCTCACTCCCTCCAACGAGAATTTCTCTCTCTCACTCCCCACTTTGCTTTTTCTCTTCCCTGGTCTGAGTTGGAGTAACACTTCTGCCTACTTCCTGTAACGATAATGGGTAGTATCTTATCCTTTCTCGTGTTCCACAGTGCTCACCAGCCACCCTGCACAAAGCGAGTACTCAGCAAAGGCTTGACTGAATCAATACCTAGTATCATATTCTCCTGGTGTGATGTTCTTTATACCTTAAAGACTCTAAATGTCAGAGGTCAGTTATGATATACTATTTAGTTTTTAGTGGGGAAAAAGTGCCCAAATTATGTACTGTTCCGTTTTATAATTCTGAACAAATGTAAGTGCTTACTATATACATTCTGAAAGTAAATGTGGATTTTAAATTTAAAACCACGGAACTTTAATTTGGAAAAACATACACAGGCTCTACCATTCGTCACAGTTTCAGTGATATTCCATGGACAGGGAACAATTTGTTGTTGCTGATAAACTCACATTTTACAAATTTACTTGTTCCCCTACTTTTAGGGAAAATCATAATATGCTGGGTTGTAAGGCACACAGTAAGCACTCAATAGATATTGGTTGCTATCAGCTATTGAAGATCTACTGTGAAGCCTAAAGCTTTCAGGAATAGGAATTCCGAAAAGCTACATTCAACGACTCTGGGACAGGGAACAGTTTTACTCATTAGTATTCAAAAGAGGATTTATAAAAGGATAAGGAGATCCCTGCAGAAGTGGTATCATCCCAAATGAACACAAGTGACTTGGGGTTTCTTTGACCCCTTCAGTAATGGAAGCATTAACTGCCTCTACCCATTTGATTTAGTTTCTCCCAGCCTAGTGTCTATGGGTGATGTTGAGATGATAGAGACTGGTTTCCATGGGCTTCTCTTCAAGATCTAGAGAATAAGTAAGAAGAGCAACTCTATTCTAACCTCAGATCTACTGCAGCCCTAACTTAGGAAGCTAGCAAGGTTTCACTGCTCTTTAAAAGCCTTGCTTTTTTCGTCTGAAAACGGAATCAGAAAGTCTGTAGACCTCGTGGTGGATTTGCCCATTTGGTGGGCCAGGAGGAGCACTGCTGGAACCCCAGTGACTGAGAGTTTCTACAAATAGCCAAGAACAGCCTCTGTCAGTGGGCTTTGCTTGGCCAGAAGTAACACGATGGGTGCTATGGCTCAAAATAAGTCAACAGATACCAATCACCAAAGCCAGACGGCAGTCATGATGGGGTTAAAGATGACCGCTTTAGAAAGTTCTCTGGTCCTTCTATTTGGGAGTGGCATCCAAAGAAAGGCATCTGCCTTTTTTAAAGGATCATGTGACCACTCTCTAATATATCAACTAACATAACACTTTAGCCTTCATTTTTCACCTTGCTCATATCTGGGCCCATTCACCTCAATGTGTTCAGCTATATTGATGGATCAACTTATTCATCCAGGAAAGGTGTAAGGTGTCTGGCAGTGCTTTCAGTTTTGTAATGTAATTTGATTTGCTCCTCTCACCTACCCTTCGAAATACGTGAGGACACAGATTCTAATTAAATTAACTGGCTTGGCAACAGGATAATTAGTCACAGTGTTTGAACTGGCTTTTTGCTGTCTGCTCACACACTCACAATGGAAGCAATTTTCTTAAGTACACGTTCAAGGCAAACAAGGGTCACCTGGTATGGATGTAGCTGTTGAGAGTTAGCTGAGCCTCATCCTGAAGAGCTGCGATGGCGGCAGCATTCCGGAAACTTCTCAGTTCAGAACCACTGTGTGTAGGAACTAGAAATGAAGACCAGGAAATTGTGATAGGCAGCACAGGAAATGCAGATGGGGAAAGCACTCTCTGGAAGTGGATGGCCAGCAGAAGAACATGCAGGTTCCATGGCTATCGAGTCACACTAAGAGTATCAGCTCTCTTGAAAACCATCACCTCTTTTTTGGACTTGGAGGTGTCTGAGTTAGTGAGATAGCAAAACTGGGGAAGGAGAAGAGACAGCAGTTTGTGTCTGCTTACCAGCTTTGAAAGTGACGATGCATTTTAGACAGGCAAATTCAGTAGCATCTAACCGGAGTTGTCTAAACCGAGCCACCACCTCTTGTAAAGCCTGTATTTCAGATATGATCTTGTTCAGCTTCTGGGAATCTGTGTTGTCACCATTCATGCCTAGAATAAAAATATGCAATAAATGCTCTAACATGAAGGCATTTTCATGATTTAATATTGATTTTTGACAAAATCCTGCATATCAATATCTATTCAATTGTCACTCTAAGATATCTGATTCCATGTAAACTGGCTATATTGTATGAAAGTTAATATAAAATCTTCTCTTGGATGATAACAAACACAGTAATTTGCATTTAAATAACAATGCAAGCAGTCATGAATACAACAAAACAACATTATTTGCATTTAAATATAGATTTATAAATGACAGGTATACTCTATTGTTCAGCAGGAATTTGTTATTCTTTACATGTTGTTCTTTTTTCAGTAATGTATTTTTATGGTAATTTCTACAACAAAGTCATTAAATTGTGCAATTCTTACCAGATACAGCCAGTAGAGTGTTAGCATCAACCGGAATGGCCCATTGTGCTATTCCTAGAACAAACAGTTCTCTCCAAGCATCTTCCAAAAGCATCAGCTGTCATACAATAGATGTATAATATAATATAGTGTGTAATTTATAAATTTATAAACAATTTCAATATGTAAATTTCCATCATTTTAAGAAGTGTTTTAAATGCCTGTCCTGATAGTTTTTACTCTGAATATTCTAGCTTTCCCTTATTTTCTCATATTTTCCTTTATTAAAAGGTGTCTATACTTAAGCACATGCATTTGAGAGTCAGTCATTCCAATTCCCCAAATTTTGCTTCCCTTGAGAAAGAGTTTACCCTTCTTGTTCTTGCATCCATTTGTTCCTGACCACCTAAAAACTTCTCAGGAGACCCAGGCTCTATGAAATGTCACCAGCAGCACAGCAGGTAGATAATATCAACATAGAAAATGTTGATATTATCAGGGTTGAGGATTCCAGGCTAAGCATGCAGATGTGGGCCCCCATCTTCCTGGAGGGTTGAGCGGGCTGGGCTGGGAGAGTGATCACTAATTCCCAAGAGGCATGCAGGGAAATCAGGGTGTAATTATGTTAATCAGGTTTTGCTGAGTTTACCTCATCTCACTGCCTGATTTTTCTGAGACTCATAAGTGGACAGCATCAAGGTGCTTGTCATTTTCATTCTATTAAAATGTGCTACTGAATATTTAAAATGAAAATATGGCTCCTTTTCGAAATTAATGTACTGGATTCCACTTCGCTGCAGTTTGCTTGTTGTTAAAGGGTTTCCACCGAAGGGCTAAGTGGCAGACAGTAAGTAAATTTTGTTTGGATTAAAGAGTCTACAAATACTTGTTTTGAGAAAAAACAGCCAACTTACACACACACACACACACACACACACACAGCAAATGGTCAGAGTCAACCAGTAAAGCTTGTCAAAGATAGAAACTAACCATCTTGAAAAATTTGTTTTTGAAAAATCTCTCAAAAACCAGTCAGTTCTGGATGTGAGAGGATTTCCTTTTGAGAGTTAAGGGCTGAATTGTGAAGGCTTGTAACCAAAGTCACAATTAGACCAAAAGGTTTAACTTTCAAAGTGCTTTATTTTAAGTTTTATTGCATTAAATACAGAAAATAATACTTTAAAAATGCAAGGTAAACAATGTCTAATTCTGATCATGTCTGAAAGTCCAGGCCATGAAAAAAAGAACATCCCATGCTAGAAGATTAAATGTTTTGAGCACATTGCCAGGGCTCTCTGTAGGAAATGTACTTCATATTAAGGGGCACTATTATGCTTTAATTAGGTATAAAATGAATTAAAGAAACAAATCCTTTGCTTTTGGAGCTACTTATTAGCCTTTTGGGAAATTTGTCATTAATTTCCATGAATGTGCTGGTGACGGCCAATTTTTGTGAATACTTCATTTTATTTCTTTCCCTTAAGGGCAGAAAAATTCTGGCAGAGGCCATTTCTGATATTCCTAACAACAAAACTTCTGAGTTTCGGTACGATGCAATTTTAAAGGCACATACTTTGTTTTCTCCCTCTTAATGTCATTTACAACCACAGGATTACGCACCAGACCTATTTGTTTACAAAAACTCTAAAAGCATTTAAGAATCAAGGGAGGTGTGCAATGCACTCTTTAATCCTTCATGCTGATCAATCAGTGGCCAAAACTATGAGCATCACAATGGAAAATATAAAGCTGCAAATATAAAATAATGAGACTAGTTCCCAAAATCTTACAAGGGAATACTCTCATGACGTTCTGTCTCTCAGTTCCAGTGTTCTTAAGAAAATATTGTTTTGTTAACAATTTTAAAAATCATTAAGATTTTTAAAATTTGTGATGAAATTTGATGTTTCAATTAAACTAAAAAAAGATAATGAAAAAAAAGACAATGGTCTTGTATAGTTGTTTTTTTTAAGATTATATCCAACTTTCCTGAAATAACATAATTACATTTCTTAGTAAGGATTCCATAGCTAGCTATTTTGAACCCATAGCAAGAAGCTAAGAAAAATCATTTCCTACTGCTGTTAAGAACGGATGCTTGGCCTTGGTGATTTATCCAGGTAACTTCTAGTTTCATAAGACTGGCTACTGTTGCTTCTTTCCCAACCCCCTTCCCCCGAGAGCTCAGTGCCCTCTTGGTCATACCTGGTCTTGTAAACATAGCGTGGAGAAAGCTGGAACACTCTTAGCCCACTTGATGCTCATAAATAAAAGCCTGGCAGCTGATTCACACACTGACTCTGTGGCCACTTCATAGAGATACATTGGGGTCCCATTCACTTCATGGGGGTACTGGGTGGGGAAGAAAGAGAAACAACAGGGAGTAAGGAAACTGCAGCTTTGCAAGAAGAGCCAAATTTAAAAATTTCTAATTAGACCAGTGAAGGAGATAGGAATATCTATAGAGTTTGGGGAATAATAATTGATGGGAGAGGCTCATTTCCACTCTTTGGCGGCCTGTTCCTTCAAGAGGGGCATCTGGCTTTTCTATCCCCTGCAGCAAATTTTCCTCAGGCTGAGCCAAGTGCCAAGCCTGTCTCCCAATTTAGACAAGAGCTTCTTGCATTTGAGTAAATAAAAATAGATGTGGAGAAAGTATAAATTAATAGGCATCCCAAACACAAATATGCATATGAGTATTTTTAGAAAGGATTAGTATATTATGGAAATATTTCAATTAGACATCTTAATCATTCATAGAGCATTCCCATTCATAACTGACGACATATTCATAACACTACTTTCCCAAGCTTATTATACACATCAAGGATAAGAAAGCAATATTAAATATTGTGTGTGTGCGTGTGCCCAGGTGTTTGGCTTCCCTGCAGTGTGGGGCTGCAGCTGGCCCTCCTCTTGGGGAGAGAGATCTAGAGCCCTTCTCAGCCTGGAGTGGGGGCTTTGGGTAGGTACCAACTGGAAGCCTGGAAGGTAGTCCCTAGGTGGCAGCCTTCTGAGGTGGTTCTGGCTGTGTCCCTGCTAGTACAGGCTCAATTGTGTAAATTCATGCGGCTCAGAAGAGAGTACGGGGAGTGGGAAACGAAGCCAACTTCTTCAAACTGTCCTAACAAAGTGAGCTCCACATTTCTCTCTTGCATTAGGGACCCATGGCTTTGCCCAAGAGATTAGATCCCTGCAGTTGCAATTCAGGGGCTCTTCGGCCAGCTGCAGGCAACTTCTTTCTTCTAAAAACAAACTCTGCTCTTCTGTCCTCCAGGAACACCTAGGCTGCCCTCTTAGTTCAGCCAGGGCTTTACACTAGTTTTCTAAAGATACAGGTTCCTGGGCACCACCTCAAATTTGCTGAAAGGGGGATGGGCCTAGGCGGCCACGTTTGCAGTCAGCTTAGAGAGTGACTTTACTGCACACTAAAATTTGAGCACCCCTAGCTCAACAGGGGAGAGAGGGAGGTCTAGAGCTCCCCGCAGGGCTCGGCGAAGCACCGAGCACCCCGTGAGGTCTCTCTCTCTCCATCTTTTGCCTGAGCCATGCCAGCTGAGAAAGAATGGGCGCGCCCCTCTCCGCCCTCCACTCGGAAAGGTCTCGGGCCCAGCAAGGTCACTGACCTTGGGCGTGGGCTGAGCCAGGCTCACGAGGGTCTGCCGCTCAGGGGTGGCGGACACGGCGGCCAGTTCCAGGCCGTGGGGCTCCAGCTGCGTAACCGCGGTGAAGAATGCCGGCGCGGGTAGTGCTGCGGAGGGGAAGTGCGCGGCTGCCCCGTTCTCTTCCTTGTGTCCACGGAAGTATAGGGCCACCTGCTTGCGGATGGTGGACGTCCGAGGCCCCCGCTCATGCTGCACGGCTACAGAGACAGACAGACCGGCGCACGCCCGAGATCAGAGACTCGGTGACACTTAGACGCTGCCGCGCTCTCGGGCCAAAAGCTGCGTCTGGACAGGCAAGGGCACCCGGGAGGTGAAGAGAAGGAGGGAGAAGGAATGTGAGGGTGGAGGGCGCTCTGAGACCGTTTAACCCTTACACTGTTTGCATAAGGAAGCTGAAGCCGAGAAGAGCAGCCCGGCCCAAAGTGTCACACTAATACCCGAGCCTCAGGCAAGACTAGGTGTGTTCTCTGTCGGTTGAGGGCTCCTCTGCACCCAGGGAAGGTAGCAGGGAAACCAGAGACCCTCTGGGCAGGAGTAGCTGCGTCTCCACCGCAACCAAGGGTAGAGGGAGCATTGCGCACAGCCAGGCACAGCGTCTCTGCACACACTTTTTCCCAATCCGCTCGACGACCACTCCCCCCGCCACCTCCATCCCTCGCCCCACTTGGAGATGCCGTTTGGCCTCCGAGGACCCCAGGAGAAAAGGACCCGAGCCCGGGTCCGCTGGGGAATGGGACGAGGGAAAGCCCTCTCAGAGTGTGCTGGAGGAAGGCAGGGGAGATGTGACAATTACCACCAACAGTTTAAACAAACAAATTAATTCAGGGCAATCTTCCGCTCGACGAGCTTGACAACTTGTCAATACACAAGTTCAACAGGTTGGACGCTCCCTCCTGCTTCCTGCGCCGCGGAGGAAGGAACTCTCCCAATGGGCGCTGTACCTCGTGGAGGTGCCACCCTGCCCAGGTCTCCGTCCGGGCAAAGCCCACTCCGCACCCAGTCCTGAGGCCCCATCCCTCCCTCCCAGCCAAGACCCCTGCCACGTCCCGGCCTGGGGCGCCCTCGCCAGGCCACCTCCGGGCACGAGCTTGGATTGCACTCTAAGCCCAAGAAGCATCCTGATGACCTAGTTCTTGCTGCGCGCCTTTAAGAGCCTTCTGGGAGTTGGGTGTCCGAGGCACCCACTGGCGTCACTCTGCCCCTCCAGCCCCTTTCTTTAGAACTAAGAGAAGGCCTTGAAAAAGCTCAGATCGCCACAACGGCCGTCCTGATTTTGTAATCTTGGTGAGCCTACAAACAAGGGGTGGACATTCCGCGTGTTCGTGTCTCTGCCCTTCCTCCTTCAACCCGTCTCCTAGTCCCCAAGATATCCTCTCCAGGAGAGTATCCAGACAGCAAGACCCTGCGGGAGGCTAACAGGCTTAAGTCTGACCACAAAAGGGCTGCAAGGAGAGGTGAGAAGAAGAATCAGCATGGGAGGCCGGGAATGTCACATGCGGGTCCCCAGCAGAGTGGGGACCCCAGGAACGCTGGCTTCGTGGGGATGGTTGTGAGGCGCAAGTGTCCCACGTGGGCATGGGTCTTGCCCTGGGGAGTTCAGTGGGGTGAGGGTGGGGCTTATGCAGGGAGATGACTAAAGCCGGAGGCCAATTCCCAGCACCTGGAAAGAAATGCTCAGGAGATGATTTACATGCATAGGAGTGCCATTATCTTCTGTACACATAATTTACTTACTATTCAACCAACATAAGGATAAAAAGATGTACTAAGAATAAATAGATTACCATCTTTGTTCATGTTGACTTCCAAACACTTCTTCAGCCGACACGCCCTGCACTGGTTTCTGTGTGTCTTGTCCACCGGGCAGCCTCCCTGGAACAGAGCGCAGGCGGTCAGCGGCCCCCAGGACCTTTAGACTGGGGACGCGAAGCCGGCGCCGGGTCGGGGAAAAGGCGTTGAGGCTGGTACGGACCCCGCAACAGACCCCGGAGCTGCAAGCCTGGCTCCGCGAAACGCGAGGGCCTTGGGCACCAGCGGGGCCAGGAAGAGAAAGGGCTGGGATTCCTGGGGCTACTTAAAAAGGACCAGCCCCTGACCCTATGAAAGCGGACAAGAAGGAAAGTCCTTCTCAAATCAGGTGAAGGGTCAGAGCTCCTGGTTTGCCCAGACTACGCTGCGTGGGGAGGAGCTCCCGAGGGGAACTTCCGCCAGGCGCAGAGGGGTTGGAGCGGGGCGAGACTTTTCAGGACCGAAGACAGCGACCTGCCCTGGAGGAGGAGACCTTAGCGCTCTGCAAGGAGCAGGCTTGCCTGCCAGGACCCCTGCCACGTCCCCCTCCCACCAACTATTCTTTCCACTTTCAGGTCTTGAGTCTACCTCTTTCTGTCACTGTCTGGGTGAGCCCATTTATCTGTCAGATAAATATTTCCCATTATTCTCCACTCTCCTGTTTTCCTCTCTTGCCTTTGTACTCCAAGCCACGCTTCTGACCAGCATGTTGAGAGTTGTCTTAAAGACTAGCCTTAGCCCAGATTCAGAGAAACACAGCCATTTCTGGAAGGTGAGGCAGAAGCCAGGAGGTTAGGAGGGCAAGGCTTACAGATGTGAGAGTGGGAAGGGAAGAGCCCAAGGCCTGGACAAATTCTAGAAATGCCCACCATGTAAATATGACCAGGAAGATAATGTGATGAACTGTCTGACAAAATGATAACATAGATTGAGAATATTAGTACGATAACTGAAAAAAAAAGAGGTAATTGTGCCTTAGAAATACTTATTTGAGATGCATGAGAAAATAAATGTTTTATCCAATGCAATTTTCTGGAAAAATATTGGCCATTAAAAGAGGAAAACAGAGAAAATTTCTAATGGAATTCACTCAGCGTTAGGTGCTATTACTGAGAGAACATATACATAGATTCATAAAGAGTCATGTCTACATGTGTATTTTATACACAGTAAATACATAAGAAGTTTGGTGCTCTGTTTATACTACTTGCTACTTTTACATTTACAGTGGGAAGAAAGAGAATAAAATAAATGTATTTTTATTTTGTTTCATAATCTCAAAATTCATATACTCTGAATTTGGAGTAAGCATATTTTCTGAAATATCCCTTAGGAAAAAATTATACACTCAAACACACAGTTTTATGAGATCACACCCCTCTGATTTAAAATACGTTGATTTATTTAAAAT
Source organism: Phocoena sinus (assembly GCF_008692025.1). Lineage (NCBI taxonomy): Eukaryota > Metazoa > Chordata > Mammalia > Artiodactyla > Phocoenidae > Phocoena > Phocoena sinus. The sequence continues at coordinate 51,249,321 of NC_045774.1, forward strand.
AAAGGTAGAGCAGAAGTTCATAATAATTTCTAAACAACCTCGTTACTGTTAATAATAAACTAGAATGCTGTTTACCTAAGCTTAGAATAAAGGAGAGAAAGGAAATAAATTTTTTTCCTAACTGAAATCTTCAGGTCATCTTTGCTGGCCAGTGTAATAGCTCAATGTAAAAAGGTTTAAATAACTTATTATTAAATGCAATCATATGCCTATCCTCAAATGTTATCCTCCTAGTATTCTGATAAACATACTAATGCATAACAGAAGTCTTCATTAGTTCCTAAAAGTGTCTTCAAATCAGATCAAATGTATATAAATATCTGGACCCTGAGAGAAAGATGCACACTTCAGCTAGGTTCATTTATTCTCTGTGTAAGAAGAGGACCACCATGCCTGATGAGTCTATCAACACTCCTTTACAAGCACTTGGACTAACATCAATATGTGTGAATTGATAGCCAGCCCCTTTGAAAATATCAAGCGTATTATCTGAGGTTTTGATTCCCCAATTCTGTGCATTGCATAAAAGTAAAAGATAACTTAAGTAGAGGCCTGCTCAAGTCTGATGACCCACAGTAATCTCATATTCTTGTGGAGCTAATGGGATACAGTCCTGTGTGTATATAATGTGATGTGTCCATATGGTGAAGCGAGAAACTGATACAGAGCTATGGACCCAATTAAACAGGTAACAGGGCTGGAGAGTTCAAAATAACTTATCCCAATGCAGCATCTTCTTGTTCTTGTTTTTGTTGATAATCCAAATCTATCAGAAATTGGTATGAGCAGACATAGGTTCAGAAAAAGATAAACAATTCACTAGCACCAGACGATATATGTGTATGTATATATGTGTATCATATATATTAATTAGTGAAAACGTTTTAATATTTTGGTTACCAAAGGATGTTTTCTGATTACTGCACTCTCCAGGATCTTCTTGGGAGTGGAGATTGTCACTCTGTATTTAGGGTCTGTGTGCCTGGCTAAGGAGAAGGCCAAGTGTGGGACCAAAAGGCTGATCTCCTAGGTTGAAATAAACCTACTACTGAGCTGGAAACTGAGTCGGGGGAGGGGTCTGCTCACTCTTTCTGGAAGCTCTGGCTCACACTCAACCCATGCCCCTACTCTTCTGTCTCTCTGAGACAGTTCTGCCTGCTCAAGATCAAAACAGAATCAACCAGAGAAGCAGAGAAAGTGAAGATTTGGGGACCGTGGAGAGGCTCCCAGTTTCCTTCCTTGGGCACCTTCTCTTCTTGCTCACTCTGCCCTTTTCTGACAAGGCCCAACTAAAGTCACATGGGTGCTGAAGCCCCACTGCCCACTACCAAGCAGCCCTGCTTCTCTGAAGTTGAAGGCACAGCCCCTCATACAGCACGTCCTCTCTGTTCCAACTAGCCAACACTCACTTCGCTGACTGAAATGCCCTGTGCCTTTCACTTCTGCCCTGACAGACCTGGGTCAGAGCACTGAACTTAGGTGCTGCTAGGAATGGGACTGGGGTGGCAGTGACATAAAATAGCCCTTTTACCTGCCTGCACTTGTGGTTTAGATTCTAAAGTTCCTTAGATCCTCTGGGCTGGCTTTATAGTCACTGGGTGTGGGCCTTACCCAGTGTCAAAAACTGTCAGAGGATTAAAAAAAGGGGCGGAGGGATTGATAGGGGGTGTAAGGAGACGCTGGGACTTCAGCTTTCCTCCTTCAAACTCAGTTCTCTTCCCTTGCCTCTTTCTGCCTTTCCCAAGCAAAAGGGCCACTGAGAGTTGAGGCAGGAAGGAGGGGAGAGGAAAGGAGAGGTCAGGGCCTAGTCTCTCCTCAGCAGCTTGGAAACTCAGAGGAGGCCTTGGCACAAACAAAGGAAGGGGAGGCGGCAGAGGGGAGCGGGGCAGCGCAGCCCTGCTAAGGTACCTGGTTTCCAGATTTGCAGACATACGTCCTATTCCTTCGGATACTTCGTTTGAAAAACCCCGAGCAGCCGTCGCAGGCGTAGACCCCATAGTGTTTCCCCGAACTGCGGTCGCCACACACTTTACAGGGGATATCTAAAATACGGCCTGAAATCGCAGGAAAGACAGGGAAGGGGGGATGGGGTGAGAGAGAGAGGAGGGCGGAGAAGGAGGAAAGGGGAGAGGGAGAGAGAGATGCTAAGCAATCTGACCTCTGAAGGGATTAGCACCGAAGCTGCGGTAAAAGCAAATAATGAAGTGATTTTATAGCCAAACTTTTTTCCTTGAGCAAGTGTCAGTTTCCTACAATGAGCATTATTCATGCACCGCTACATGTATTTGGGTCTCCTCTAATCGCTGAAACCCATTTTGGAATAAAAGATTACAGCAGGCCAGGGCGGCAGCACGGCCGCCGCTGCCTTTCTGCTCCGCGGAAAGTTTGGCCGCCTCCCTCTCCTGCTCTTGCATTTAACAGAGAAAGTTGTTAGTGAGCGCGCGAGGAGACAAACTTGAAATGTAAAAGGGAAAAGAAGAAAAACAAACACGGCTGGAACCAGGGATGGCAGCTGGAAGGCAATCGAGTTTTCTCTGAGCTGCCGGGCGGTTGTTATTATTAGGATTATTATTGTAATGCTAATACTAGGATTATTAATGATAATAAGGGTAGTGGTAATTGCCCAACTTTCACTTTACCTATTTAAAATAATGCTTGATGGATCGCTTTTGAGAAATAATTTCTTTTAGGAAAAAAAATTTTTTTCTCCCCAAAGTAACCAGCACCAAGGTAGGCAAGTAGGAGGAGAGTGTTGTAAGTATGTCGATTCCCTGGCAGGTTAGGGTGGGACGACACCCCTCCGCCCCGACTCCCCAACGTCTTCCTCCTTAAAGCCCTACCTTCTCACACTAGATCCTGCGGGGGTCCCTTGCTTTCTGTTTTTCCACCGCTGTCTGAGGCTGATTCTTTCAAAGATCTGACTGGTTTCCCTAAACTGCTCCCACCCTCCGTGGCCTCGACAGTCGCCTGACTTAAGAGAAATAGCCTTGGAATCCCCTCTAGTCTGGGATGGCCGCGGACCCTAGAGGAATGTTAGGGAGAGGGTAAAATTCGAAAAGTTATAAGGGAGGGAACTATTTTTCTATAAGGTTCAAGGGTCCAACAAGCCTGAAGTGGTTCATAAGAACTTTGAAATCCTTCCTCGTGCAAAAAAAGGGAGTATTAAATAAAGGGTTAACTTAATTAATACTTTGATAATGATGATGATGATATTTAACAATACTAGTTAATAATTAACTTCTTTACATTTAATGTTCCCTTTGCTACCGGCCCGAAGGCCTCCAGTCTGGGCCCGGGCGGCCTCCGGCTTGGCCTCTGTGAAGCTGGCACCTTGTTCCCGGAGCGCTCAGGTTAGGGACCACGATTAGGCTGGGGTGATGGGAGGCAAGGGTGAGGACGACTGGTCCAGGGGAGTAGGGGAGGCGAGGGCGCCGCGCAGGAAGGGCCCGAGGCCTCAGGGTGGAAACTCGCCGGTGGATTCCGAGGCATGGGGCAGGCGCACACCCCCGACCGCGGCCGTCGAGGAGCTGCAGGGGGTGGGGGCGGGGAGGACGAGGGCGGCAGGGTTGGGGAGGGGGTTTGGTAACCACCAGGCTCGGCCCGGGCAATTACAACCCCGCCGTAGCACCTGCCTATAGAGCCACCAGTGACCCGTCAAAAAAAGTAGCATGGGAATTCGGATGGCGACAAAGGCCGGCGGGGGAGGCGCGCGGCGCGGCGACCACCGCCTCGGCGCCCCCTCTCCCGCAGGGTGGGAGGAGAGGTTGTGCTGGGGTAAGGAGGGGGTTGTAGAAAGCCAGGGGAGGCGACATCGGGTTTTGTCCCTCACCCCCTCGGACCTGTCACTGCGCCCAAGGGAACTCAACGGCCGCGCAGCAGCCGCCCTCACTCTGGAAAGCAGTAAACTTGGTTTCCATATTTTGCAACCATTCTCCTCTGCATAACGCTCTGGCTGAGCTGGGGTCCGTGTTTGGGGTCCAGCCATCCTGTCGTCCCAGCTGTCCTCTTCCCGGTGGCAGTTCTGATGATGCCAAGATGAGCTAGTGGGAGGAGCAGTGGTGGGGTTTCTCTTTCCCGCCCCCCATCCAGACGGGAGGCCAGGGACATGCATCTCTGGAGAACCCCGACGGGGTGGAGGGAGGACCAGTTAGGGGCGGGCGACGCTACTCGGGCTCCAGGGGCGGGGCTCCTAGACCAACGGCCCCCCGGGGCCGCCAGGGCGGCAGGGCGGCCCTGCCCCAGCGCAAACCTCCGGGCCGAGGCTCCCGGGGCAGATTAGAGACAGGCGTACCCACCTGGGGCGGGGCACAGAGGGGAGGACGCGAAAATTCCGGGGCAGAGCGGGTGTGCGCCTCAGACTCCGCCACCCAGCCACGTTAAGGTGACTTGGGTCACGAGACAAGCTGGTTGACCCCGTTGCAAAGCTCCCCTCATTTAGCAAGTCGAGCGAGCTCCGACGTGAGGCAGGCGGGAGTTTCCTGAGGCTGGAAAACCGTTCTTAACTTCCCTCGCCAGGGGGTCCCCTCGGGGCTTTTTGTGTGTCATAATTGCCTAAAGATATATGGCAGCTTCGATTACTGTAATTACCATCAGAGGCTGTTGAAAGAAGTTAGTCTGGGCTGCAGGGGTGACTGGCCGGGGTCTTGTTACCACCCAGGCGGGTCTCCCGGGTGACATCGCTCTGCTCTCCAGCTGTGCGAATCCGAGCAAGGCGGGAGTTGCAGACCTCGCGGCCGGGCTCGGCCCTGACCTCGCCCGCTGCGCGCCGACCCCCTCGCTGCTCGGGGCCCGAGGGCCGCAGGCCTGGGCCCCGCTGCCGCCACCGGTCTGGAGAAGGCCTGGATGGCGCGGCGCCGCGGGCGGGGTCAGCTGTTCTGCGGGCCTGAGAAACTCCTGCGGAGGCGTCCGGACCTGCGTCGGGCTCGAGGCTTAGGAGGCCCAACTCAGGCTCTTGGGAAGCTGGAAAGCTCCAAAGTTTCCCCAGTGTCATTCTGCCTTTTTTCCCAAAAGTCCGAACGGTCCGCCTGCGTCCTAGTCCATCTACAGCACGCGGGCGCGGTTCCCAGCGAACCCAGTTCGTGCCCGCCCCTTCCCTCACCTCCGAGGCCTCATTTTTCAAGGCTCCTCAACCCCGGCGACTGCGCACCCCAAGTGGGCGAGTGGTCTGAGGCTCCTTACTTCCAGGGAAGGAGGCGAGGACCTGTCACAGGGCAAGCAAGCACCGAGGCCTGCCGAGGCCTGCCGGCTTCAGTTTTTGCGGTGGAGGCTCGGAATGCACCAGGAAGGCTTTCCTTCTGCGCCTCCCGGGAAGGACGCACACACGCCACAACACGGGCCACAAAAAATATGCGAGCTCGCCTCCTTTCCCAGAGATTCGAACAGCGAGGGCCAGGTAGGCCCGAGGTTAACTGGAAACTCCAGTCCTCCGCCAGGGTCGGCTCTGATTCGGGCGGCAGCTGAGATTCCTTCTCTCCTCCCTCCGCCTTAGTTCCAAACATTTCTCCTTTTTTCTTCTTGTTCACGTTCACTTTAATTTTTAAAATGGCAGCGCCCAAAACCAAAACAAACGGACAAAATAAAAACACAACCCACTTCTTGAGAGGGAGGGGAGGAATTGCATCCCACTCAAGTGGGACTTCATTATCAGTCCTCAGAAGTATCTCGGACTCTCCCAACTTTCAAAGGCTCGGGACAATGAGCGGGAGTGAGGGGAGGGGGTGTTTGAGAAAAGCACAAGCCCCAAAAATGCTATAAGCGAAAACGACAAGGGCGGCGGGAGCACTCCGGGATGTGGGGACTTCGGCAGCGACCACCCCCAGCCTTGGACCCTGGAAACCGCAGCCCCGGGCCACCGGAAGGCGGGAACTGAAATGCCCCATGGAGACCCTGGCATTGCGGCCGTGCCGGCCCAGCGCCGGCTCTGGCCTGCACATTCTCAGGGTCCGCAGGCAAGGAGCACGCAAAAGCCCTCGCACATACACTCAGACCTGCACTCCGGCGTCTAGGGGCGGTTAGAGATCAGCCACGACTTGGCGTTCCAAGGGAGAGCCTCCAGCTAAGCAGGGTTAAGGAAGGAGAGGAGCGCGCGGAGGGGAACAGGCCGCACTCTCCTGCCTCTGCCGAGCTCTCGCTCGAAAACTCCTTGGGATTAGGGATTTGGTCCTCTCTTTGCTAGAGCGGTTCGCCATACTTTAAATTCCCCAGTTATGACCTACGCGGATTTAGGATTAAGGAAAATGTGACTTTTAAATTGTTTCTGCTTCCCAATTTGCAGGATTATTTGAAATAGCTAGAAAAGGGGTGCAAAGCATTCCATTCAAAATCCGCTTTGCGCAAAGTTGCTTTTGCGCTCTGGAGCTCGGAGTTTTGAGCGAGCGTGTTATTGTGCTGCAGCCTGGGGCTGAGGCCTAGTTCCCGCCCCCGCCGCCTCCACCCCCTCTTCCCCGCACCTGGCGGCTAAGTGGAGGCAACTCGCGGGACTGCTGGGCGGCCTGGGTCGCAGCCTTCCCACCATACCAGAGAAAGGGGGGAATCAAGCAATCCAGAGGTAACGAAATTGTTCTTCCCTCACCACGAAAGGCACTGACTCATGGTCTACAAGGAGCTGGGCCAAAGCGCACACACCGCTGGAGTCCCTCTCCCAGGCTCGGAGTCTCGGAGATCGGAGTAGGACCTCCCCGGCTACCCCGCCCGCCCGTCCGTCCCAGCCTGCGCGCCTGAGCCCCGCAGCGGCACGATAGGTACCCACTTGTTGATCCGGCCGGCTTGCTCATGCTGGCGGTCCCGGGGCGGAGCGGTTGGTGGGCGCTGCCCGAGTCCCGGCCGGCAACGCCCGCTTCGCCGCCGGGCGCCGCCGCTCTCCAGCCGCCTTCCAGCCTGGGAGGCTCCGGGGCCGGACAGGTGGGTGTCGGTTGCGCGCTGCGCTGCTCCCCGGGCGCTCAGAATTCGTTCCACAGTGGAAAATTAAGCATCCTTAAGTTTCTTCCCGCCTCTTGCAAAACCGCAGCTGCTGGGAATGTTGCTTGGTATGGACACAGGCATGTACAGACAAATGGAGAGACGGACAGGCAGATCGAGGGAGAAGGGAGGACAGGCAAGAGAAGGGTATTGAAGAACAGAGATGGAGACACGAAAATGGTCTTTCTACGGAGCAAAAAGGGCAAAATCCCTCTCTTTCCCCATTCCTGTCTCTCAGTCTTCAGTTCCTCCCTCTACATTAGGCAGGCAGAGTGTGGGCAGATCTCTACAGACCGCTGCTCTTTTACGGAAAGAAGGGAAACACACAACCGCAGTCTCAGGCAGATGGGCTCCGCGCTGCCCAAATCCGAGCGCGGAGTGGGAAAAACTAGATTGCTGGGAAGTCTTCCGAGGGAACAGGAGGCCAGCTCCCGGTTTCCGGGGAGAGCCAAGCACGCAGCGGCAAAGGGTTCCCGAAGTTCATTACCCCGTGACTTTGTGCCTGTCGCTGCGGACTGGGTCCCCTGTAATATCTCCAGAAGCGCTCTGACAGGCAGCCACGGGGAGGGGAATAGGGCGTCCCTGGCCCACTTAGCTTTTCCCCCAACTCCTGGCGGGGTCTGACGTCAGCCATGTGCGGGGAGGGGATGGAAAGAGGGAGGGGGTTAAATGCTAATGATATTAATGAACCTCCAAGCGGCTCCCAAAGAAAATGCAGGCGCTCTCGGAGCTGAGGAGTTAGAGTATGAATAAGGGAGTGTGGCTCTGTGCGTGCGAGGTGGTGAGGACAGTGCTGCTCTCGTAATAAAAATGAATTATTATATTTCATGGCAAGGGGGAAGGGGAGGGGAGCTGGAGCTTTCTCAGAACGTTTTCCCCCTTCTCTCCAGAGCGCCAGACAGATTCGTGGAAGAACTGGGTGGCTGTGTGCTTGTGTGTGATTGTGCGCGCCGGATATGGCCATGTGAGTTGGTTCATTCTTGGTCTCGTGCCCCTTCTGTTGGGTAAAACTTGGATCTGGTCCAAGGTGAGTAATTATTCATTTTGCAACTATCTATGGAACGTTATAGGCGAGGACACTGTGTGCGTATTTGGGGCCTGGGATGGGGTTTGCCGGAGGCTCCGCGTTCCTGTGGCCTTCGCGCTGTCCACTTGGGCACCAGCCGCCGGGAGGGTGCCGCCGGCTTGCCGAAGTAAAGCCCATCCGGAGCAGGGCGAAGCTATTTCGCCTCCATTATTTCTGCACTGGAGCGGCTGGAGGGTAGAGCTTGCCCTCCCGCTGCCCGTCCCCAGCGGGCTTCGCTTGCCCCCCACCGCCCCAATTCAGGGTCCAGGGATTCTGGAGAGCTTCCTCCCCCGCCTTAGACCCCTACTCCTCCCGCCCGCCTTTCCCGCGATTCCTGTGCTCTCTCCTGCCCTGGATCCTGTACCGCGCTGGGAGAGCGCACGCCTAGACAGCGGTGATCCCCGATCTCTAAGAGATTAATTCTTACTAAAGCTCTCCCAGCAGCTTGAACTTGTCGAACAAGAGCTTGCCAGCCTCACCTCCTGGCGTGGGCTTGGCCAAAGGTCAAGGGTCACACCTCCTGCTCTCCCGCCCTCCGCTCAAGCTCTGGGGGAGGTGAACAGATAGTAGCACTCCGCAATTCTACCCGCCCGCTCCCCGTCCCACTTTCTCCAGACTCGATGTCAACCCGGGCTTTCGATCAGAGTATGTGTGTGCAAGTGAGTGCTTGCGTCCCCCGGACCCTCGGAGGGCGCCGCAGTTCCTCGGCCCCGGAGGTTCAGGGGCGAAGGCTGTGCGCTCCTGCTGGCGGCCGCAGCACGTGACCGCAACTTTCCGCCGCGGCCTGGGCTGGGCCTGGAGCCCCCGCCCGCGCACGCCACGCACCAGAGCCCGCGTCCTTGCTAGTGCCGCGCAGCGACCAGGACTCGGGCCTGGGGACACTCGGAAAGAGCAAGAAAGGGGACAACTACCTCCCAAGTTATCCCTCCTCGGTTTTTCGAAGTGGGACGAGATCAGGGAAATGTGGAACAAAGCCACAAACCTGAGGGGATTTTTAGGAGACAGGACAATTAGTCAACATTGTTGACAACCAAGTTGGGCAGACTTGTGCTCAGCTAGCCCTGCCCGAGACGTGGTGCAAACTCGAACTCCGCACCTAGCAAAGTATATGATTTCCCGGCGGCGTTTGAGGAACACAGTTACTGTGCCATTTTGGAGCCTGGGGCTCCGGCTTCCGCCAGAGACACTTGCCACCACCCCCCACCGCTACCACCATCACCACCTCCACGTGGGCGCAAAGGGCGGCGCTTGGTTCAGGCCGAAGAACTTTATAGAGTAATTTAAGATGAAGGTCAAAGATGAAGGCCGGCGTGGAAGACTAGGCCCAGGCCTGTCTCCAGGGGAGAAGTTTAGGAGTCTGTGGCTAGGAGACCTGGAAGCCGCTGTGCGGGTGCTGGGGCTTGGAGGTAGGAGGACTATGGTTCTAGAGGGCCCAAACCACCGGTTTCCCTACTCCAGACACTCTTGCCCTACTGACTCAGTTGTAGGCACCAAAACTTGTGGAAAATACTCCCGAGGCTTACCAAATTGTCTCAAAGTCAAAATGGGAATATCCCTTCTTACTTCCGCCACCAGCCTTGAATCAAGCAGGGTGGCAAGAAGAATTCCACTGAATAGAAACACACACACACACACACACACACACACACACACACACACACACACACACCATCCAGCCCTGGCAAAAGACACAACATGCGCATACACACCCACAGCATGTTCTGCCCTCCTGGCTGTAATTATGCGCGCGCTTTGCATAACTCACAATGCAGTTCTGAAATCATCATGATGACTTTCTGGCATGATTGGTTCGGTGGCAACAGCAGCTACAAGATCCAGGGTAGGCGGGAGGGGCTAGGGCCCAGCTGCCCACCAGGTCCAGGAGGAGCCTGGCACCAGTGTCCGCTGGCTTCTACTCACTGGAAGCTGCTACAGGACGCAGGGACCTCGGATCTAAGGTGTAAGAAACTTGGGACTCTTGTGGTCGCAGCTCAGAGAAGAAAGACTCTTCAAGGTAGGGACTGTTACTTTTCATCTTCCTATCCATAGGCTTGAGCACGCTGCCTGATTCATAGTAGGTGCTGCATAAACATTGGGCAAATGAATGAAGGTGAATGCAGCCTGCAGATTTCCCAAGAAGTCACTGGAGGCACAGCAAGGCTAATCACTGGAAGCCAGGAGGTGGGGCTTCAGGCTCTGTCCCAACTAGCTGTGTAAATTTGGGCAAGTGACTAGACCACTGTGGGCTCCAGATCATTATCTGTAAAATGATTAAGTCCTGTTCAACCTTAACTTGCAAAGATTTTTCTTGTGAGTCCACAAAGAGAAGTGATTGATGAGGGGCAAATGCCATGTATCTCAGAAATACCTTTTAACAGAGACAAGATGTTAAGTTCAAGGATGAGTTTATAAAGTTGACTTGGAAAGGGTGTGACCACACCCCAGAGGTTCTCAAGCCTTTCTGACCAGGTCCAAACATAGCCTCTAGCATAGTCTTTATCCTCTTGTGAGTATGGAGTTCTCAACCAAAACCAAAGCAAAAAACACAGGGAAGACATCTTTTATCACAGGATGTTTACATTTTGGTCAAGGAGATAAGAAATAAGACCTTCAGAAGGATGATGGAATCTAGGGGTCTCTGTCCATCCAGCAATCCACCCCATTCATCAAACACTGAGCACCCACTATGTGCCAGAGATTAATGACATGACCCCTTTCTCAAGGAGTCTACAGGGAGAGCAGGCTCATAAAAGGTGATAAGTGCTTTGGACTGGACTGAAACACAGGATATTCTGGAAAAATATACAAGGGACCCTAAACCAGTGTGGAGTTGGGAAGGCTGTCAATGCCCTTGGAAAACCGGTTATATGTTAGGGGAATCTACTGCCTCTGAAAACTGTCTTCTAGTATAGCTCACTCTCTTGCTAATCCTCTTTCTCATCCATTTAAAAAGGGAGGTAGAAAAACAGAAGTAGACTCACAGACATAGAAAACAAACTTATGGTTGCTAAAGGGGAAAGGAAGGGGAGGGATAAATTAGGAATTTGGGATTAATAGATACACACCACTACATATAAAATAGATAATCAACAAGGACCTACTGTATAGCACAGGGAACTATATGCAATATCTTGCAATAACCTATAACAGAAAAGAATCTGAAAAAGAATATACATATATAGCTGAATCACTTTGCTGTACACCTGAAACATTGTAAACCAACTATACTTAATTTTAAAAATGTTTTAGAACAACAAAGAAAGGCGGGAATTAGAGTCCTGTGAATTAGATTGCATGAGAGAGGCATGGGTGCAGGACACCCCTCTAGCATCAGATTATTTGGGTCTGACCTCTAGATCTCCATTCACTTAGCTTCCCTTAAAAACAGTGCCATTTTCTCCACTAAATGCCCCCTCCAACATTCTAAATTAGAACAGTAAAGTAGAAAGGAAAAGCTTTCCCATCAGCAAGCAAAGCTAAATAAAGTTGGTGTGGAACAGAGACTCCCCTCCCCAACCAGTGATCAGCCCCCTCTCAGAGGCTATCCTATCTCCAGAGATTCATTCCTTTAAAATTCCCCTCACCTCAAGGACAAGCAGGGTTGAGAAATACCCAGACCCAGAAAATGTCTGGCAAAACCTACCAGTTAAGGTTGCCTGAGGTTTGATGTTCAGTTTCCAGAAGACCCTGACACAAGTTTTGTTTGTTTACATGAAGGAGAAAGTTGATTTTCATTTGCTTCCAGGTCATAATTCAACCTATACTTGCTTGTTGCTTCCCCAGTGGATGGGGAGTGAGACAGAAGGTGGGTCATAGAGCAGAGTGTCCAGCTCAAAGTAGGTGCTCAGTGAGGGCTCACTAACTGAATGCAAGAAGCAATCTCACCAGGCTTGCTCCTGAGTCTGCTGTGGATCTGTCTACAAGTGGTTTGGCTCCTATCTAACTCTTCTCATAAAGAAACATTGAGAACAATCCAGAAAAGAGGCCCAGGTGCTCCAGAACTGAACTGGTGCTGAGTTGTGGAGTTCTTCCTTGACATTTTCTAGAACTCTGTCATCTAAGAGTTGTCTGTTACTCCTTACTAACAGCACCCCGCCTCTCTCATACAGTCTAGTATTGGTGCTAACAGCAGCAACAATAAGAAAAGGCCACGTGTGACGGGCTCCTTTTTTTTTCTTTCTTAACAAATAAATTGTGTCTCTGCATTTATTCACACACTCTCTTAGGGCCATATCAGCAGAGGAAATTCAGGTCTAGGGGCAGGCTGGGGATTAGAAGTTTACAGAGTCTCACTACACTTTTATATTCATCTTGCCCCAGGAACAATCAAATAGAAACATCTTTCTCCCATCTTTTACTTTATTTCCTACATACAATATTTTAATTGTTTATATCCTGCCTTGTTGCAGGAAGAATTTATTATGGCTCTCATGTCAAATTGCTTTAAGTTAAGACCTGGGCTCCCTCCCTATAAGATGACTCACCTGAAATGTATTTAAAACAGAAACAACCAGAGACGTTACCAGGAACAAAGGAACAGGAAAATAGTGTCCCACAGAAAGATATGTCAGCAGAGACAAAGCTGCCTGTTTCTTATTTCCTAACGGCAAGAGTAAAAAGTTTAGAGGAGACATAAGGGATACTCAGCTCTCCAACTAGACAGGGAGCTCTGTGAAGCAGACTGATTCATCTTGGGTTGCCAGCCCCTAGCACTCTGGCACACAGCAGTGCTTGATAAATGTGGAATGTATGGGTGACGCTGCCTGATGGTACTCACAAGGAAAGCTGAGGCTTGAGGTGGAGGACTTGCCTTTGCTCTGCCCCAGCAATGGGGAGGACAGGCAGTAGGCACAGGTCCTCTAGGCCCCCAAACCTTGGGAAGAGGTCAGTTTTGGTTTTCTAAAACAAAAGAATGACTAGAGAAACAAGAAAGACTACATCCAGGGAAGGATTGGCCACCAAGCCTCCTTCAACCTCCTAATTTCCTGTGAACTGCACAGTCCAACTTGGCTCCCATTTAGCCCAGAATTATACAGCACACAAACCAGAAAGGATCTTAGAGATCAGTACTCATCTAATTTCATCATTTTACAGATGAGGAAACTGAGACCCTTAGAGACAAAGCTTGTACTAGGTCACTCATCTAGAGACAAAGGCCAACCCCAGAACCCAGATCTCTTCATGCTGAGTCTAATGCTCTCTGAAATATTAATTCCACTGCATTGAGCTACCTCCCATTTCCCAGAAGGGCCTCTAGAAGCTCCAATTAAGGCAATTTCATTCACAAGTGAAGCAATCGGAATTAAGAAAAGTGTTTTGTGCATCTTGAAGCAATAGTTCAGGATTTCTGGAACTTCAGACTCTTCCACTTCACAGATTTTTCTTTACATTCTCCCTCTGCAAGTACTTAAAATTTGCTGTGTCCAAATGGATAGAAAATGTGTGAGGTCTCTTTCTGTTTTGTAGAGGGGATGATGTAGGCTACAAGAGGAACCACTTAGAGACACTAATTGTAGATGCTGAGAAAAAGGTCAATAATTAGATTGAACAATTAATCACAGAATTTGATCAGTGTGGATTGCCAATCTGGGCCTTTCAGATTTTAAAAACATCTCTCTATTCCCTCCACAGCAGGTTTAGAACCTGCTTTATCCAGATTACTGTTTCAACACTAGTAGAAACAATTGTTATGTAAAACGGGATAGCCCGGTTTAAATGTGGCTAACGTATTTGAGAATAAACTACAATTCTATTCTTTATTCCGTCAATAAGTATATCAAGACCACATATTCGATCTCTGCCAATGCAGTGAAAAGCATCATACATTCTAGTATGCTTTGTTTCTAAATGATCTAGTTCACACAGTACTCTGTTGTCCGCCTATTCTAGTAAGTAATTTCAGAATTCACATCACTTACAAAGATGCCAAGTGGCTATTTAGGGAAGTCTGATTCAAAAAAAAAAAAAAACCCTCCAAAACAAAACAAACCTCCCCCTCTCTTCTCCCTCCCCCAAACCCCACGTGTTTTGTGCAAGACGGAGTCAACCAGTGGGATTCACAGGAGGTCCCCAAGTCAAATGCTGCAGCTGCGTTTTAAAAAAGGGTTGGATAAACTACGGCCGTTAATAACATCTGTATCTATGCAAGCTAAGATGATGATAGGGGTAATCAGATCTCATGCTTCAGGGCATAAGATGATTGCCTGCTGGGAGAAGGAGGATTTAGGCTTTCAGGTATAGCAGTGCACAGCTCAGGAGGTAGGTTGTAGACATTTCTCCAAGTCTCTAAAATTTCAGGTGTAACTGACATGATTTTGAAATAGATGAAACATTTGAAATCTAGTGTTTCTTTCAGATCAGGACATTGAATAATTAGATATTTGAAATGCCCACATGTACCACATATAACGTATATGTATCTCTCTATAGATAAGATAAAAATATTTAGATGCCTTTTTTGAAGGCTGATGTTTTGACCATCTTTAGTGCAGAGCAGATGCTTAACAGATGCTAAACAACAATGAAAACAGTGGAGGTAACTCAACTTTAGTCCATGCATTTATGATTAGCTAAAATAATGTATAATTACCCAAGCACTCATAATAGCACATATTTGGATCCCTAAATATATGTTTTCCAGTTGCATTAGCTAAATAATGATTGGAGTTGCATGTTTGGAGTGTACAAGGAATGTATTCATTTTAATGTCCTGATCACTAAAGTAATTTTTTTTTTTTTTTTTTTTTTTTTTTATGCGTTACGCGGGCCTCTCACTGTTGTGGCCTCTCCCGTTGCGGAGGACAGGCTCCGGACGCGCAGGCTCAGCGGCCATGGCTCACGGGCCCAGCCGCTCCGCGGCATGTGGGATCTTCCCAGACCGGGGCACGAACCCGTGTCCCCTGCATCGGCAGGCGGACTCTCAACCACTGCGCCACCAGGGAAGCCCTAAAGTAATTTTTAAAACTTAATATTTGTCTGGAAGTGAGAAAGGAATTGCACAAAATAATCTTAACTTCTCTTTCAATTTCTTTAATATTTTCAAACCCTAGGTGGGTGGGCACTTTAGGACAGTTGTACAATTTAATCACTTTTGAAAACACTGCAAGTGTTGAGCAGGGTTAAAGAGCTCTATTTATTTAGACATGTAAACCCATGCTGCAGGACATACAGAATGAGACAGTGGTCCACATTTCGAGACATGTAGAATCTTTTGAAGGAGTTGATTTCTAACTAGAGTCTTTTTGTCATGAAATACATTCTTGTTACTGGCTTTGTCACTATTACTAAACCATTCACTTCTGTTCCACACGGAGGGACTGTTCTGAAGGATATGGTTGTTAAATGCAATTTAAAAAATGATGCACATAAACAGTTTAAAAGCGGGGTGTGTGGAACAGTTTAAAAGCGGGGTGTGTGGAAATCCTGCAGCTGTTTGGCTGCAGACAGGCATGGGAAATCAGTCAGAAGCCCAAAGCATCATAGTTAATAACCATTATTCGGTTGTCTGGGATGTTTGTTTAAATACTATTGACACTGTGTATGTATTGTCATCTTCTCTAAATTGTAGCTCTTAACCACCGAAATCTTGTTAAAGACCACCTAGGGTTTCCTCTGTATGATGCTGAAGTGTGTATTCACCTGATGGATAAACAAAAAACAGATTTTTTTTGTTTTAACTTTTCTCTCATGTGCAGCTAGCAGGAAATTTTCTGGACTAAAGAAAGAGACTGAGTGAGTACAGTAGAAATAGCTGTGGAGTCCCAACCTTTGTATTTCTCCTCTAGTGATAGAAAATGAACAAACCCATCAACTGATTAATACAATTCAGTTCTGCTTAAAATTCACAGATCTGTTTGGTATGAGACTGTATTTTAAAAGACATACTTGCCATTAAGTGTGAAGAAATCAGTAACTATTCTTTTCATCAACAGCATGTTAGGATTTCCCCCCCCCCCATTTAGATTTTGCTTATTTAAGTGAGGTCATTTGGGGGAAGAGTGGCTCTGGTGGGTGGGAAAAAAAAAAAAATCTAACAGCCCGACTCCCAAATTGAAAGCTACAGATCACGGGCCATTCAGTACAAAGCGTTTTATATCTTGACTTATGAGGGGACAATAGCCGGTCTTACAAAGACCCCACCTGTGATTTAGCACGGTTGACATCTTTGTTAAGGAGGAGCCGGAGGGCAGAAGAGAAACAAACACGTGCACCATCCGGAACTTGTTACCAAGACCCACCTTCAAGAATGTTTCACGTCGTCCCTGAGGTCTTGCTAGGTTTTTAAAATTTTCCTTATAGCTTTTTAAAAAGGAGGTGAGAGGAGAGAGAGGAAATGAACGTTGTCCACGCTAATTGACCCAAAGCGCTGGACTTAACGGCTTGCAAGCGACAAGCTGTTCCATTTTACAGACGGATAAATGGAGATAAGGTCTACGAAGTGTCTGGCTCAGCAGGTGCCGGGGATCCGGGATCCCCGAGGGGCTTCGGGCCGCCGGGTTAGGGGCGCGGAGGGCGGCGCGGCCGCGGGTGGGACGCCGAGTGTCGGCCCCAACCTTCAGGCCGGTGGCTTTTTGCTTCCTTCCCGAAGGTCGCTTCTGACAAATCTATCTATTTGGGGCAAATTGTCAGTGAGAAACTTCCGCTCGAACTGCCGTGGACAAAACCGGCTGTTTGAAAAGGGTAAATCCCGCGGCCCGGCGAGGCCGAACAATGGGCCGCTGGTGCTGCTGCGGCGGGGGCAGCCGGGCGGGCCGCACAAAGGGCGGATTAATTGGGGCCGCGGCTGAGCGATTCGCGCTAGCTCCACTCAGCCCGCACCGCGGGGCGCCCCATTGACTGGGTCCCGAGCCCCACTTTTCACAAACTCCAAACAAAAGTCAATTTCTTTTTTATAAGGCGGCGGAGGGGGCTGCGGCCAAGATTCTCCTCTTGCTCCTTTGCCTCCTTGCTGCAGAGGGTGGGGTTGTAGTGGGGGGAAACTGGAAGGAGAGGGGCGTGGGGGAGCCCGGGAGTGGGAGGGGACGCGGGTGTGGCTGCCGCATCCCTGTCCCCCCCTCCGCTGCCACCTCCTGGCTGCACCCACCTTCCGGGCAGGACCCTAGATACCTGGCTGAGGCGTAGTAGCTTCAGAAAAACGTGGACGGGGTGATGGCAAGGACTGTGGTGAGGCTTGGGGGCACCAGGTTGGGGGAAGTGCTGGCAGGTGATTTAGGAGGAAGGGAAAGAGACGTACCCTTGGTATTCTAAGACCTTGGGAGGTGTGACCGTTCATCAGATATTTACTGAACAACTACTATGGTCCTGATAGGAGGGAGACTAAAACGAGTTTGCCCTCAATTTACACACAATTTGGGAAGGCTGACTCCTAAATCAATAAGCAGGTGGGGGAGAAGGGGTGCCAGGATGGGGGCCCCAAAGGAAGGCGTCACCATCCCTCTGTAAAGTTATGAGGTGGACTTGCCCATGTAACATCTGGGACAAGATGTCTAATTACTTTGCAGATACATGGTAGTGTTAGAAGTGACAGTAATTTTAAAAAACCAAATTGTAGGATTAATATTGTCACTGGTCTGAAAAGCACATATGGAGGGACCAGGAGTTCATCTCTTGTTTCTCTCCTTTCAAAATAGGAGAATGAGTGCAGAAGTCTCTTTCTGACACTGTTGTAAGCTGGGTTGGCAGTGGCTGCATACAAGACAACCCAGTCCATGTGGTTAGTGCAAAGGCCACATTCTTCTTAGAGGACCGGCTTCCCAAGTGAATCAACAGGGAGGAGGGACTACGTGCTGGTGTAAGGGAAGCCATTTGTTGGGTGGAGGGCTGGCATGTGCTAAGAGATGATATCCCAATGTTTTTATTTCATGGGGGATGCTTCTGCTCTTGGACCTGTAGGCACTTGTGTGCTCTGAGGCTGGCTAACTGAAGTCTTCAATAGCTAGGGTTTAGTATAGAGACCCTCCAAAGGCATCAGGTCAGGGTATTGGCGCAGTGAGAGGGGAGGCACAGTGAGAGAGGAGCTCTGATGGCACGTACCGAATCTGTGGCAGGCTCAATAAGAGGGGTGAGGAAATCCTTTGAGGATAGGCTGAAACATGGCTGGAGACAGAAAGTCCTAGACATTGACAACAGAAAACAATAGCAGCAGACAGACCTGCTGGCAGAATCCAACCTGGGCTCCTTTTCAACCCCAGTTTAAAACTGTAGATTTAAAATTATCTTCTCTGGGCCAGACTGTGAACCCTTCTAGATTTCTCTTGAATGAAAGTCAAAGGCAAATATTTATCTAAAGATGTCACAACTTTGAATTTCAATAATAACTTATCTGCTGATCTCTGGTGGAAATCTAGAACAGCTGTTACTCCATTGTGTATTTTGAATTTCCAGAAGATAAATTTGGGAATCAACATTTTTTTCCCCATCAATTCTCAGTATGTCTTCCTTTAGTTTATTGATGCCTTTGCAAATTCAAATCAATGACAGGACCTTTTGCTTATTATTATGAAAGTTCTTAAAACCTACCAAAAAATATAGTATTTGATCTTTATTGGCAAGTATGACTATGCTGAGTGTGTTCATGTCAGCAAAAGTTGAGTGAGGGTGTAAAGTCTGAGATGTCACATTATTAGGAAGAAAAAAGAAAATAGAAGTATGAGTCAGAGTGATAAAACTTCGACATTGAAGGAATCATTTAACAGCAATGTGTAGGTTTAGACAGAATTGATGACAGGATCTACTGTCTGTTAATAGAAAGCTTATAACCACAGCTTCTAAGAGCACCCAGCATGGTTGCTTATCATTTCTGTTTTACAGATGAAGGTCTTCTGAGAGGGGAACACGTAATTTTGATAAGGTCAACCCCTGAAAGGGGTAACGTACTGGCATCAGGCCTTTCCATCACTCACTCTGGTTAGCTTTCAAGGGCTTAAATTACTCTCTTGAATTATTTTGGAGTCACTTGATGTGAATATCATTAGAGGAAAGAAGCTTCTGGAGACCTGATTATAATTAATTGCTATTTTTTTTCTCTTACACTTGCTGGCTGAGCAAACACTGCTGGAAAGGGAGGATGGTGATCTTGGTAACCCCAGGCTTAGGTTGCCAGAAAAGTACAGAAATCTGACTTCTGATAATGGTAGAGCAGGTGCAAGTACAGCTCCAGATCTAGAATATGGTATTCATAAGCCAAAAAGAAGGAGCACTTGATCCAGGGATGGACTAGATTTAAATCAATAAGAGAATGAAGCCAAGATCTTAGAAATAACATATCTAACATTTGAGTGTGATTGTATCATACATATAAAATACTATATGAATACATCTGTATGATTTAAAGAATAAAATAAAATGACTGCTCTATCCCAGCAGGTACAGTAAAAAAAATAGAATCCCAGTAGTGTCCACAAGGAGACTCCTTTGTGCCCTCTTGGATTGCATCTCTCCTCCCTACCAACACACCAGAAATAATCACCACCCTGAATTGTGTTCTACTCATTTGCTTGCTTCATAATTTTACTACTTATGTATGTATCCCTAAATAATATAGCATATATATATATTATATAATAATATATAATATAACATAGTTGTCAGTGATTTTTCTCCCAACACTGTTTAATGTTGGTATTAAATTAATTGTGGTACACTCACACCATGTGGTTTCTTCATTCTCATTGTTGTATAGTAATCCACTGTGTGAGCATGCAACAGGTGATTGCTCCTCACTACTAGGAGTGGACATTCTCTTGTGCATGCCTCCTGTACACATATGCTAGAATTTCCCTATTGCAAGGTTGTAATGGTGTTCTCCTAAATCGTTTTCCAAAACTTTTATAGTTTCACCTTTCCACATCTAAGTCTTTAATCCAACTGGAATGAGTTTTTGTGTATGGGGTAAGGTAGGGATCCAATTTGGGTTTTATTTTTTTCACAGTTGTTTAATAAATTTTCTTGGTACCATTGATTGAACCTTTTCTCTGTTTATCTCTAGTGCCTACTATATTATAAAAGCAAGTCACTACATATGCCTTGATTTATTTCCAGGTTCCCTATCATATTCCTTTGGCCCCTTTGTCTAGCCCTTTGCCAGCAGCCCATTCTCTTACTTACTATAACTTATATGCTAAGTCTTGATAACTGAGAGGGCAACTCTTCTTACCTTGTACTTTTTCTTAGGAATACTTGGCTATATTTGGCCCTTTGTTCTTCCATTTTAATTTCAGAATTAGTTTGTCAAGTTCCACAAAAAAATATTTCCGGGATTTTCATCAGAATTGGATTTAATCAATATGGGGAGAATTGACATCTTCATGTGTTGAAGCTTCCTACTAACAACTTGGTATTTATTTATTTAAGTCTTCTTTAATGTTTTTTTCAATAAGATATAATTTTTCTATGTAAATGAGGTACGTGACTTTTGTTAGATTTATACCTAGATTTATTATATTTTTGCTATATAATGGCATTCTTTTACAATTATATTTTCTTATAGTTTTGCTGTATGAAAGCATATACTGATTCAAAACGTCTCTTATTAATTCTACTAATTTTAACCTATAGTTTTCTTTGAGTTTTCTATGTGGCCAATAATATTATGTGTAAATATGACAGTTTTTTTAATCTTTCTTTTTTAATCCCTAAAGCTTTAACGTATTTTCCACTTTTGTCATACTTATACAGGTTAGGACTTTGAATACAATATTGAATAGCAGTGGTAATGGCAGTAACTTTGCATTTTCTCTGATGCTAAAATGAAGTATATGATTGTGGGTGCATATGAGTGTAGACTTGACATATTTTCTTCTTCTTTTTTTTTTTGGCCTTACCACACAGCAAGTGAGATCTTAGTTCTCCAATCAGGAAATGGAGTCTTAACCACTGGACCACCAGGGAAGTCCCTTGACATATCTTGGTGAATTAGGTAGGAACTGTTTTCATTTCTAGTAATGCTTTGGCCATAATCTATTTTCTCTGATATTAATTTTGCCACACTAGCTTTCTTCTTTTAATATTTGGTTTTCCATCCTTTGACTTTCAACCTTTCTATAACTTTAAGAATCTCTTGTAAACCGGTTTATAATTGTTTTTTTAAAAAAATTCATTTTGATAATCCTCAGCATTTAACTGGACATTTATATTCGTACATTTACATTATTATAAATATTGATATATGTACTTGGATTTATTACTGCCATCTTTTTGGTGCTTTATATTTCTATTTTTTGCTCCTTTTTTGCTTATTTTGCACTGAGAATTTTTTGTTTGGAAGTTATATTCTTTGTGTGTTTATTCTTTTAGGGGTTGCCTCGCTGTTTTAATGTTTTCACTTAAAAAGGTTAATCAACATCTTTCCTCCTCCGAAACAATATGAGGACCTTAGAAATTTTTTCAACATATCCTTTTCTAGTTCTGGAATCCAGTTCTAGCTTAATCCTTCCCCCCGCCACAGATTAGATATTATTGTTAATACAATCAAATTTATTTAGATCTACCCACATATTTACCTATATCTTTTCTGATTATTCCCTTCTTTCTGAAGTACATCCTTTGTACTTTTCTTTGGTGAGGGTCTCCCAAGTATTAAAGTCTCTCAATTTTTGGTTGACTGAAAGTATATTTTACACTCATCCTCGGAAGATATTTCATGGGGATATAATGCTTGATTCATAGTTATTTTCTCTCAGCACATTGATGATATGATTCTACTGTCTTTGTGTGTGTGTGCGCGCACTCCTGTTGTTGCTTTTTTTTTTTTTTTTTGGCAGTACGCGGGCCTCTCACTGTTGTGGCCTCTCCCGCTGCGGAGCACAGGCTCCCTACGCTCAGGCTCAGCGGCCATGGCTCACGGGCCCAGCCGCTCCGTGGCATCTGGTATCTTCCCGGACCGGGGCACGAACCCGTGTCCCCTGCGTCAGCAGGTGGACTCTCAACCACTGCACCACCAGGAAAGCCCTGTTGTTGCTTTTAAAAAAAAAAAAAGATTTATTTATTTTTGGCTGCATCAAGTCTTGTTGCGGCACATGAGACCTTCGTTGAGGCATGCAGGATCTTTTGTTGTGGCACACAGGCTTCTCTCTAGTTATGGCCTGCAGGTTTTTCTCTTCTCTAGTTGTGGCATGCAGGCTCCAGGGCATGTGGGCTCTGTAGTTGTGGCACGCGGGTTCCAGAGCGTGTGGCTCTGTAGTTTGCGGCATTCAGGCTGTCTAGTGGAGGCGCGCAAGCTCAGTAGTTGTGGCACATGGTGTTAGTTGCCCCACGGCATGTGGTATCTTAGTTCCCTGACCAGCAATCGAACCCATGTCCTGCATTGGAAGGCGGATTCTTTACCACTGGACCACCAGGGAAGTCCCAGCTCCAGTTGTTTTTTGTTGAAAAGTCAGTATTAGGTCTAAGGCTACACATTTACAGATGCTCTGTCTTTCCTGTCTACCTTTAATGTTTTCCCTCTCTTTTGGAGTTCTATATTTTTACAATCATAGTTCTATATGTAGATTTCTTTTATTTATCATGCTTGGGATTCACTTGGCTTCCTGAATCTGAGCACTGTGGTCTTTAACGATACTGGAAAATCCTCCTCTATTATTATCACTTTATCTCTTTGGAAAACGCATTCGCCCTACTCTATTAGTTCCTTCATGAACTCTGATTAGGAGTTATAAAACTCTTAACATCTCTTTTATGTTTTTTGTCTCTTTGTCTTCTGGATTGTATTTTGGAAAATGTTTAAATATATTTTCTAGTTCACTGATTCTCTTTTTCATTGGGTCTAAACAGCTGTTTAAGCCCCTCTCCTCCATTTAAAAAATTATTTTGTTTCATTTCCTGAAGTACTGTTTGGTTCCCTATCAGATCTGCTTGGATATCCCTTACAGTCTCCTGTTCCTTGCTAATATTTTCAAGCTCCCCTTTTATTTTATTAATCATATAAAATTGGTATTTGGTCACTAATGTCAATATTTGATGTCTTTGCAAGACCACTTTTTTTTTTTTTTTTTTTTTGCGGTACACGGGCCTCTGACTGCTGTGGCCTCTCCCGTTGCGGAGCACAGGCTCTGGACGCGCAGGCTCAGTGGCCATGGCTCACGGGCCCAGCCTCTCCGCGGCATGTGGGATCTTCCTGGACCAGGGCACGAACCCGTGTCACCTGCATCGGCAGGCGGACTCTCAATCACTGCCCCACCAGGGAAGCCCGCAAGACCACTTTTGATGTCTGCTGCTTGCTTCTTCTGGTCTTCACTTCATGGTACCATGTTTCTTCCTAGGTTTTATGACATTTTTCTTCTGTGATCTTCTCATTTGTCTTGGCACTTTATCTCTGGGGATTCTTTAAGGCCAAAGTTGGAAATGAATTTGTGCAGGGAAGATCTGCACTTGCTCTTTCTGGTTGAGTTACTTGGTTGTACTACCAACTTGGGATCCTTTTATATTGAAATACTCTATTTTATGGTTTAAAATTTGGGGGAGCCACATATGTGGTATGAATTCAGGTAGAAAGCCCTCCTGTGATGGACCTAGTTGTGCTTCCAAATTCTTAGGGAAGTTTTTTTCTTTCTTTCTGTCCTCCCGGCATCAACATTAAGATAGGAAAATGTCCTTGAAATAACACCCCTCTTTGGGACAGGGTTTATTTTTTTTAAATTTGTCTTTACACTGAGGATGTAGCCCTTTGTGTTTTCAGCTTTATGTAAGGATTCTCCTAGCAGGTTCCCCACTTTGGGCAATCCCTGAGCTTCATCTCAGAGTTGAGATTCAGGGTCTCCAGAGTCTGACAGAAACTTTCAGGGTGAAAGCTGGCTTTGGAACTTGCTTAATTACCAGGGTTTCTGCTTTCACTTACTTTTGGGGATCTGAAAAATCCCTCCCTTTTGTGCAAGCTCAGTGATATATTTTAAAAGACATTTAAAAATATTTTATCAAGAGTTTTAGCTATCTTAGCTGAGATTGTCATTCAGGGTATCTGTATCAGGATGCTCCAAAGAAAGAGATTATATTATATTACAATATAAATTATGTATCTATATCTATAGAGACTCTAAGTATTGGCCCATGAGATTGTGGGGGCTGGCAAATCTAAAATCCACAGGGCTGACTGATAGGCTGGATTTTCCAGCAAGAGCTGATGTTACAGTTTTGAGTCCAAAGGCAGGTCTGGATGCAGAATTCCTTCATCTTCAGGGCACCTGTCTTTTCTCTTAAGGCCTTCAGCTGAGTGGATGAGGCTCACCTACATCACGGAGAGTAAACTGCTTTACTTAAAAATCTACTTTAACCACACTGCTATGAAATACTTTCATAGCAATACCTAGACTAGTGTTTGACCAAACACTGGGCACCATAGCCTAGCCAAGTTGACACGTAAAACTAACCTTTGCAGCATCTAACCCACCAAAGTGCTGGAAACAGAAGCCAGTGCTATAATTTCTGGTGATGAAATGATAGCCACAATCATGGAGCACAATACAGTAATGTCATTCTTGGAGGCTTCAATGAAAATAGGTCTAAGGAGACACTGAGCATCCTCTTAGGAGGCTGATGGACTATTCTGTTTTCACAGTCTAGTGCTTACTACAGGCCTATAGTGCTTACTATGAGAACTGTATGTTGTGGGAAATGTGTTCTTCATATAAAATTACAGGAAAAGGAAGACACACTTAATTGCCTTAAGTTCTAGGCCATAATGATGCAAGCTATCCTGGAAAGCTATATTATTGATATTTACTCAAACTTGCCAAAATTCAATATGTATTTTATACTAAAAATATAAAGCAAGCTAGACTGAGGAGAGTAACTGTTACATTGCAGGGGAATCAGAATAATGGTCATACCCATTTTAGACTCTAAAGGGTGTTTTCAGGTGATTAAAAACATATATATATGTATATATATATATATTTTTTGGCAGTACGCGGGCCTCTCACTTTGTGGCCTCTCCCGTTGGGGGGCACTGGCTCCGGACGTGCAGGTTCAGCAGCCATGGCTCACGGGCCCAGCCGCTCCGCGGCATGTGGGATCTTCCGGACCAGGGCACGAACCCATGTCCCCTGCATCGGCAGGTGGACTCTCAACCACTGTGCCACCAGGGAAGCCCTACTTTTTCTTTTTTAAAAAAGATATTCATGATTTCTTAGAAGCCTAGAAAGAGATGACCATAGAAATGCAAAAATCCACAAATTACCTAGCTATCCACAAAGAGAATGTTGACATTTTCTTCACAGTGAATATCAGTAGGCTCACTTACAATGCTTTTCAGGTTTGGAAAAGTTTTTTTTTATTGTTGTTGTTCTATTTGAGGATTTTGGGGAATGCCTCTAGCAGTAGGTATGGGGGACTAGTGTCAGCAGTCAGTAGGAAAGGAGGCAAGAGAATCCTATGCCCTCCATGTTCCTCTTTCTTGATCTTTCTCTCTTTTTTCTTTCTCCCTGTGACTAAAAATCAAGCCATGCCTCAGCATGAAGTATTACTGCTTAAAACAGAACAGTGAAAGTCTAAACAAGGAATTTCAAAATATATGCCTAGTCAAAAGACTGGAAGAAAATATAAATAGTTGTTGTCTGGATGGTGGAATTATCGATTATATTCTTCTTTATATTCTTCTGCGTAAACACAAACAACGTTTTACTCAGAACATAATTTATCTTTAAATTCATTGTACAGAGCAAGAACCTAAAATATCTTGAGGAATTTTTATTTTAAACACAAATGGGTTTTCCTTATACACAGTATATAAGACTAAGCTTTTCCACTGTATAAAACTGTATTCAAATAAGATATTACAGTGTCAAAAAATTTGTTTTCACGCTAGCAGAATTAAAACTCCCCAAATGGTAACATATTAAGATCATTTGATACATTTGTGTGGTAAGTATCAATATTTTAGATTAATTCTTCCAGAATTTATGACTTTTTTATTAGCAGATTTAAAAAATCTGCTTTGCTAAAACTAAAATATTTTTCCAGCTTCTAATTTAATCTGGCATTTTGTTTGTGAAATATACAGCTTGAAAAGCTGCAGTCTCTAACATTTGTTACCTTTCAAATCCCTATGGTTTATATACAGTTTAATAATAGTTAGAGCTCTTAGAATTCCAAATCAGAAGGGAAGTTCATTTGTAAAAGCTGTGATTCTTTGAACTGCATAATCATGGAAAGGCCAGAAAGATCCATTTAGGCAGAGGCTCAAGGTAGTTCCTTCTGGGGAGTAATCATATAAAACAGGAAATGTGTAAATCTGTGAACACAGATACATTCATAATTTTCTCTGCAGAGGGTAAGTACTGACTGAGCTAGAGAGAAATTACTATTAGTGGTAAGACCTCCTAGTACTTAACTGGATTTTCTTGAAAAGGAAAAAAGAATATTAAAAGGTTAGGTAATAAAAAAAAGTTCTGCATTCCATTGTTCTTCTCTGGAGGGTTATAAGGATGGTGCTCAGTGACCTCTCTGAAATGTCACAAAGAGCAGTGGCATCTGGATTAGGAGAGAAATTAACATGCAGAAGAGACTTCAAAGGCCCTTACACAGATCCAAAAGATTCTTTAATGTATATGTATACATAGATTGCATGTATACTGAATTAAGTTATACAAAATATCTCAAGATAAATATATAGCCTCCTTGTTTGGGGATGGATATAAAAAGTGATGCTGGACCACCTGTAGTTCTTAATGTTAAACCTATCTTTTGTTTAGAGATGCAAATTCAGAATCAAGACTTTAGAATTTCAGAATCAAGGCTTTGTTACTTTGGTGAGTAACATTAATATACTACTAAAGATTGATGTGATCAAAGAGAAGGGAAGGAGAGTGGAGAGGAATAAAATGAAGGCACAAAATAGGAAGAGAGAAGAGAAAGGAAGAGAGGAGTCAGAAAGGGTGAATTGAATGAGGGGATTAAATTGGGGGGAATGAGGAATAATCCATCTCCACAGGGCCCCTCTGCCCATGGACTTTTAAAACAGAGAACCCCGTCCATAAACAAGATGTAACCTTTCAGCAGAGAAAACATCCAACTTACTTGATAGGAAGTTTCTTCACACTGGGAGGAAATCTTCCCCCTTGTGGGTGGGTCTTGCTGGTAATGAGAATAAAGGAAAAGGAACTGACACTAGGAATGGTGTGCAAGGGTGAGGTTGTCATCCATTATTTCTGGCCCAGTTTGGTGACAGCTAACTCTGTTACTGCCTGGCATCAGAAGACTTTCTTATTCTTTGCTACTATCTGTTCTTTCTCTTTTTTTGTGGGGTAAGGTGAGGGGCAGTTAAGGGTTGCTGTGAACACACAGAATTCTGACAGAGATTTTCTAATCTCTCCAGCAAATCACTTACTTGTTTATCTCTTCCCCACTTTTCCCTGGCCATTGTATTTTTCTCACAAGAGCAAACAAGATTAATGAAGCATACTGATCTAATGGAAACTTGTGAACATATAAATGATCAAAATCTGGATTGAAACCTGGAAGAATGCACTTAAAAATCATGCACTTTCCATTTTCCCTATGCTTGTCCTTTCTCATAATATTTGATGCCCCAGCTAGGGAAATGTTTTGCTGCTTGTCCATTGTTTGTCCATGTGTTGTATGATGGAGGGGGCTGGCGTGTTGTAGCAGCAGGAAAAAGAGCACCTTGTCCTGGACTTTCCTTTCAAAATCCCATTAACAAGTTATGTGATGCAAGATAAATCACTTACCTAAGCTTTTCCCTGTGTGAGATGGGAGGACCAAAGTTTCGCCTCCAGCACACCCTTACCTACCCTCAAACAATGGTTGACTCAATCTGTATCCTATGAGTATATGTTAAACTTCAAGTAAAGTGAAAAATATTTCACTCAAATAAGGTGCATGTTATAACTTGATTAGTGGGGAGGGTGGGGGATGAGGGAGACAATTTAAAAACTTAGAGGCTGAAAGCTGACCTAAAGTTAACTTAAGGAGTTTGGTATTTTAAGCTTAATGGAGTATATGAAAAAATAGTAGAGGGCTTCCCTGGTGGCGCAGTGGTTGAGAGTCCACCTGCCGATGCAGGGGACATGGGTTCGTGCCCCAGTCCAGGAAGATCCCACATGCCGCGGAGCGGCTGGGCCCATGAGCCATGGCCGCTGAGCCTGCGCGTCTGGAGCCTGTGCTCCGCAATGGAAGAGGCCACAACAGTGAGAGGCCCACGTACCGCAAAAAAAAACAACCCAACAAAACAAACAAAACAAACGAACAAAAAATAGTAGAAGTTTAGAAAAATGTTTCAGACTAGATCATTTATAGAAATTCAATCTATTATATTTTTGTAATTTTTTTCATGTACTTGTAGACTGTTATAAAATCCTATGATTGCTGAATCTGAATTTCCAATTATTTTTGTTTCAGAATCTGAAAATTGCTAATCCCTTCTTCAATTTTATAAGAGCAAATATATATTTAAACAATAATCACTCAAAAAAAAAAAAATAATAATCACTCAAGAATTGCTCATGCCAGGTGGTAAGAAATTTCTACGCCTTGTGATGAGTAGGCATAAGGTCCCCAAATACAATAATAGTAATAATACTTAAAACAATACAGCAATGACTACCTCTTGTTGACTCTTATTATGTCCCAGGAACTTTGCAGAGTTTAAATGAGCTCCCTTAACTCATTTAATCCTCACATTCATCCTAGAAGGTTGTTACTGCTCTAGCCCCATTTTGCAGATGAGTAAACAGAGGCCTATTTTAGGAACTAAGCCGAGAATTGTTCATAAGAAAATGCACCAAGATCCATTCACTCACATAGTCTGTAATGTGTATAGTCCAGCTGGATGTGCTGGCACCAAGACACAGGCAGGGACACTGCTTTCATGAAGTTTACAGTCTTCTGGGGGATAGAATCTTCACTCATTTTTGCTTAAATGACCACAAAAATGAAGCTCTAATTAGATAAAAAATAGTCTTTCTTTTTAACAAATTGGTCATACGTATTTTTGAAACTTTCTGTTTCTATGGATTTGCCAATTCTGGACATGTCATATAAGTGAAATCATACACTACGTGGCCTTTTGTGTCTAGCTTCTTTCACTTAGCATAATGTTTTCAAGATTCATCTTGTTATAGCATGCATCAGTACTTTATTTCTTTTTATTACCAAATAATATTCTATGTATGAACATGCCACATTTTATTAACCATTCATTAGCTGATAGACATTTGTATAGTTTCTCCCATTTGGCTATTATGAATAATGCTGCTATGAACATTCCTGTATACTTTTTGTGAGGATGTTATGTTTTCAGTTCTCTTGAACATATATCTAGGAGTAGAATTGCTGGGTTATATGGTAACTCTATGTTTAACTTTTGGGGGAAACTGACAAACTGTTTTCCAAAGTGGCTGCATTATTTTATATTTTCATCAGCAATGCACATCATCACTAACACTTGTTATTGCCCATCTTTTTGATTATAGCCATTCTAGTGGGTGTGAAGCGGTATCTCATTGTGGTGTTAATTTGCATTTCCCTTATGACGAAAGGTGTTGAGGAGGCATTTCTTTTATTTTTTTTTCTTTTATTTTTTAAATTCTATTTATTTTTGGCTGTATTGGGTCTTCGTTGCTGCGTGCAGGCTTTCTCTAGTTGTGGTGAGTGGGGGCTACTCTTCGTTGCGGTGCGCAGGCTTCTTATTGCAGTGGCTTCTCTTGTTGCAGAGCACTGGCTCTAGGGCATGCAGGGTTCAGTAGTTGCAGCACACAGGCTCAGTAGTTGTGGCACTCAGGCCCTAGAGCATGTGGGCTCAGAGTTGTGGCTCGTGGGCTCTAGAGCGCAGGCTCAGTAGTTGTGGCTCACGGGCTTAGTTGCTCCACAGCATGTGGGGTCTTCCCAGACCAGGGATCGAACCCGTGTCCCCTGCATTGGCAGGCAGATTCTTAACCACTGTGCCACCAAGGAAGCCCAAGGAGGCATTTATTTTTATGATTTAAAACAATTTTGATTAGAAGAGTACAACAGAACTACTTGAGGAGCTTTTACAGGATACTACCTGGCCTTCATGCCACTTAAAGTGGTGAAAATATTTACCAGGATGGTCTATTAATATTTGGAATATAATAGAAAACCAATTCAAAATGGCTTAAACTATGTGGAAAATTATCATTTCGTATAACAAGAAGTATAAGGTCAGAGGATTACAGAGTTGTTTAATACAACCACTCAATACTATCATGGAGATCCAACTTCCTTCCTATTTCCTATTGTGTCACCCTAGGATGCCCATTATGTCTGCACTCTTTGTAGTAGCAAGATGACTGCCAGAATTCTGGGCAATCCATCTGAACCTGAAAATGTCCAGTGGAAGAGAAATCTTTCTCAGAAACTTTTAGCTGTCTTTTCTTACATCTCATTGGCCTAGAACTGTATCACATGCCCAAATCTAAACCAATCACAGACAAAAGAAATGGGAATTCCATGTATACAGTTTAGTTGAATTGAGATTTACTACCTTCCTAAATGGGAATTAAATGGGAGTTCTGCTAATAGGGAAGAAGGGAGAAATGGATGGTGGACTGGCAACAATAACAATGTCTCTGTTATGTAGCTACAGGCTACATTACGATGATGAAAAATATTAGGCTGAATCTTGAAATTGCTGCTATTGTACTTGACACACACTAATTGCATAGGTTCAGCCTAA
The DNA here is from genome assembly GCF_008692025.1 of Phocoena sinus. Taxonomy (NCBI): domain Eukaryota; kingdom Metazoa; phylum Chordata; class Mammalia; order Artiodactyla; family Phocoenidae; genus Phocoena; species Phocoena sinus. The sequence continues at coordinate 51,279,989 of NC_045774.1, forward strand.
TAATTTCCAATGCCATTTTGACAGATTGGGTTGAGGACTGAGGAGAGAATAATACTGGCTCCAGGTTTTAGTCCAGTCACTTAAAATAGTAGCTCATAAACTATGAATCACTTAAATTGATTGATACAAGTAAATCAGACTCTTGTGAGCAGGAAGAATTTGTGTAATACAATATTTTATTTGGGAATTCCCTGGCGGTCCAGTGGTTAGGATTCAGCACTTTCAGTGCTGTGGGCCCAGGTTCAATCCCTGGTCGGGGAACTAAGATCCCACAAGCAGCACCACACGGCCAAAACAAACAGAAAAAGCCAACAAAAAAAGATTTTATTTGACTTCTTTATCTGTTTCTTGGCACATCTCAAATGTTAGGAAATATTTCTACAATTCTGAGGCCCAAAGCATATGTCCCGATGCATGTGCTGATGAAGCCTGTGAATGTTTTACTTACACAGACGTAACAGTTTGTTGAAATTTAATTTTAAACAATTAAATCACAGAATGCATTATTCTGTATTTTTTTAAATTAATTAATTAATTAATTTTTGGCTGTGTTGGGTCTTCACTGCTGTGCAGGCTTTCTCTACTTGCGGCATGTGGGGGCTACTCTTCATTGCGGTGCTCGAGCTTCTCACTGCAGTGGCTTCTCTTGTTGCTGAGCATGGGTTCTAGAGTGCAGGCTCAGTAGTTGTGGCACACGGCTTAACTGCTCCGCGGCATGTGGGATCTTCCCGGACCAGGGCTCGAACCCAATGTCCCCTGCATTGGCAGGCAGATTCTTAACCACTGCGCCACCAGGGAAGTCCCCATTATTCTGTTTTCATTAAGAAATATTTAAATATTTCAAAGAGAAAGTGACTGTGTACCTTCCATTTTAGGGTTCTTTTAATCTAGGCAGACTTTGAGAAGTCTAAAATAAGCTATTTAGTATATGGAAATGAATAGGACACTTTTATGACTAGGCTACCCTTGAATTGTGCAGAGCTATGCACAGAGCAGACTGGAAAATAGCAACCCTTCTCTTAATTTTTAAATTATGTATTTATTTTTTGAATAGATAATATATTCACACAGTACAAATTCAAAAGATATAAAAGTTATAGAGAAGTCTCCCTCCCACAGCTGTTCCTCAGCCACTCAGGTCTCTTCTCCCAAGATAACTGCCACCAGAAGAAAATGTTTATGAATATTCAAACCATGCCTTTCTCTACAAATGGTAGCATACTTTACACCACTGTTCTGCTCCATTTTGTTGTTGCTGTTTGTTTTTTATCTAACGGGCTATTTTGAAGACCATTCCAAAATGGCATGTAATGAGCATCCTCATCTATTTTTTATGGCTGTGTAATATTCCACTCAATGGATGTACTGTATTTCTTTAACCAGTCCCCTATTAATGGACATTTAGATAGCTTTCAATCTATTATGAACAGTGCTGCAAAGAATAACTTTATACATATGTCATTTTGTGCAAGTATACCTCTAGGGAAACTTTCTAAAGAGGAATTGCTGCATCAAAGAATGTTTATGTTTTTGTAATTTTTATAAATAATGCCAAATGTTCTTTTGTTAAAGGAACAAAGCGAAGAATACAAATATGAACGGTATAAAAATTTGGGGATACATAGGATAAAGAATGGAAAGACATGATTAAAATATTGACAGTATTTAAAGTCTTTATACTTTTCTACAATTAGCTCTGGGTCTGTTTGTAATCAGAAAACAATACTAAAGTCACAGTACTGTTGTCCTTGGGTTAGGAATCTCATTCCCTTTCAGCAAAGCCCTCCTTTAAAGGAGGCTTCATCTCAGTTCCATTTTAGGCTGAGCATCTACTCTTCCCTCAGTGTCTCCTCTGTTTAGCCACAGATACCAAGGAGCTGGGGCAGAAACTATAACACATCTGCATAGTCTGTCAAATCTACCAAAATGAAAATTCCAACAGGAATATGTCTTACATTTTAAAAAATTGTTCTGTCTTATCAATTTCACTGATCGCAGTGGGGTTTCACTAACTTTCTGGCTTTTCTACCATGGTGGTTTCTGTTTTTCACTAAGACCATTAAAATATTTCTGAACCCCCAAAGGCCACTCCATCCAGACAAAGACCTGCTCACTTGCTAATAGTCTTTGGGTCCCCTTGGCATCTCATACCCAACATGGGCAAGGGCACTAAATTCGAAGCATTTCCTCCAGGAGCTGACTCAGATATCTGAGCTCGGCCCAGTGCTGCACTCACTCTGCCTAAAGCCTGATAGCTGTTGCAGTTGCAATGTTCTCTCTAAACTCCCGCTCCTTTTGTTGACTTGTAGAGGCTTACATTCCAAAAAAAGGTAATTTGAAAGTGCTGCTGAATTTAGATGCATTTTGCTAATTTGTTTTTATTATGCATAGAAATATTGGTATAAAAGGTGTTTCAATTATTTTCTAAGGGAGGGACCTATGCATTCTCTGCAGCCACAAAGCTTTTAAATGGAGTTATTTTTCTCAGCCTATAATTGTTCTCCCTTTTAAGTATCCCAGCAGAAAAAGTAAGTTTACTGCTCCTCGCACAATGGGCCTCTTCACTTTTTAGGTTTGGGAGACCTGGGTGACCTACGAAAGTTAATTAGAAGGTTAACAAAGGCGAAGACAGAGTCGAATCCATCGCCTCTCCTTCAGCCAAAGATGTCATCCATTAATTAGGGAAATCGTTAAGGTGGCCTTTATAGAATCCATAGAAAATCTGCTGTTGGCGGTCGACAGTTTTGATCAGATTTTCCTCTCCCCAATAATGCTATCCTTAATAGTACGAAAAGCAGAGGGTTGGGGTGGGAGAGGGGAGAGGAGGGGGTGGGAAGGATGTGTTTCAGCAACAGTACAGTTAACCAGCCGCTGATTGTGACGGCTTTGATTCTCAGGCTGCCCCGCATACTTGCTCCATGATGTAATCCTTATTGAACCTGGAAGCCGAGGGAGCTCGAGGGAGGCGGGAGAAGCCGCTGCTCCCGCCTCGCAGCCACAGGAGGCTCTGGGAGTTAGGAGCTCTCCCCCGGGGTGGGCCGCGCAGCCAGACGCTCTGCCCGCAGCGCCGGCTCTGCTTCGGCACTGCGGCTCCAGCCGCCTAGAGGACGAGGGCAGCTCGGGCTGGTCGCGGCTGTTCGGTCCTGGTGGGTGCCCGCCCTTTTTTGGTTGAGGAGGAAGATTTCTCCCTGTCTCTCTCCCCTCCTGTTCTCTGCAACCAAAACACCAGCTCAACTAAAGAAAAACTTGTCTGAGTGGATCTTTGCCATCTTGAGAACCACAAAGGGAACAGAAAGCCTGGTGGTTGCATAGTTGCGACCTCTCTGCCATCCCGTTTCTTGTCTACTCTCATACTTATTTAAACCTAGAATTTGTAACTTAGATAGTAGAGCCTTCAGGGTTTCCATTCTGGTATTATGTATTTAAAATGGTGTTAATTCTGAATAAGAAATGCCTTTATTTTTTTAATGTGGAACTTATTTTTACACCACTTAAACCATTTTTAAGTGTACAGTTCAGTGGCATTAAGTACATTCACATTGTTGCGCAACTATCACCATTATCCATCTTCCCAAACCGAAACTGTCTACACTGTGAGACTTATTTTTGAAACTACATTGCAGGGTTGGTCCCATGGTTTTCCAAGCTATCAGTAAACTCTTAAGGAATTAGTATCTTTTAAGGTGTTAGTAATTTTTGCATAGTTCTCCTTCAATGGCAAAAGCGGGAACAATACAATGTGGCCCTTGTTCACCATGCAAAAGATTTCTATGTACCTTTGCCTCTCGTTGGATTGATATTGAGCAAATACTGTACTAATACTGTACAAATTGATATTGAGCAAAAACCTTACCCAGAAAGTACATTGCCATTTTGGTTTGCCTTATTACCCCATGGCAGAGTGGGTAAGAGTTGCTCAGAGAAGAGGGAAGTGTCACTCTCAGTTCTTAGCATCACTGTGGAAAGAACCAGAACTACTATTCTATACATACAAAATTACCCAGGCCCTTGTCTCTTCCTCAGCAAGGTGGAGAGGAATTCCTTTCCTCTGTCATCCTCCTAGCTCCTCCCTCCTCCCCACCCCACAGGAGGCCAAACTCCATGGCTCAGACCAGGGCCTAGAACCCGCAGCTTCAAACCAGGCCCTGCCAGCAGCCCCTTTAGTCATCCTTCCTTTCCTGGCTGAGGGCACAGCCTTGGGGAAAAAGAGGGAGGATGAGTGCCCCCAGCTTTCCAGAAGAAAAAGTAGTAATTATCAAAAAATCAGCTAAATGATTAAAAATGCATGGAATCAAAAATACATAAATTATGAGACACAAGCCATAGCTCTATATGTCACCAACACAAAAGTTTAAAATAAGACCCCACCATTCCCATCCAAAGGATCCCTATCTCCCCCCAAAGCTTTGTACCTTTGATTTCAGTTTTATCATTACGTATACTTAGCATCTATGTTGTTATTGCTTCATATTTCTTTGCTGTTATAGCTAGCAGTGTATAAAGGACCCTCAACTAATTGAATTAAGAGACTCTTAGTGATTAGTTGGTGGTGGCTCTGCACTGAGCCACACACATAAAGTGCTCCCATGTGGCTTCTCTGCTCCACCAAGTTTCCTTGCTGAGGTACTTCATCTGGCCAGCTTGACTGCATATTAGAGTCACCAGAGGAGTTTTGAAAATTTCTAAGATGCACCTCAGACCAATTACTTAAGGATTTCTGAGGGTGGGACTACAGAATGGTATGTTTTTAAAGCTCCCCAGGGGATTCCAATGCGTACTTATATACCTAAGGTGATTTATGGGGTTGAGAACTGTGATGGTTAGTTTTATGTATCAACTTGAATGGGCCAAGGGATGCCCAGATATTTTGTCAAACATTATTCTGGATGTGTCTGTGAGGGTGTTTTGGAATGAAGTGAACATTTGAATCAGTAGACTGAGTAAAGCAGGTTGGCCTCCCTAATGTGGGTAGGGCTCATCCATCAGTTGAAGACCTGAATAGAACAAAAAGGCTGAGTAAGAGGGAACTCCTCCTGCTTGACTGCCTTTGAGCCAGGATATCAGTTTTTTCCTGCCTTTTTTTTTTCCTGCCTTTGCACTTGAAATCAAACATTGGTTCTCCTTGGATCTTTTTTTTTTTTTAAATAGATTTATTTATTTATTTATTTATTTATTTAGGCTGCGTTGGGTCTTGTTGCTGCCCACGGGCTTTCTCTAGTTGCAGCGAGCGGGGGCTGCTCTTCTTGCAGTGCGTAGGCTTCTTATTGCGGTGGCTTCTCTTGTTGCAGAGCACGGGCTCTAGGCGCACGGGCTTCAGTAGTTGTGGCTCGCAGGCTCAGTAGTTGTGGCTCAGGGGCTCTTGAGTGCAGGCTCAGTAGTTGTGGCTCACAGGCTTAGTTGCTCTGCAGCATGTGGGATCTTCCCGGACCAGGGCTCAAACCCATGTCCCCTGCATTGGCAGGCGGATTCTTAACACCTGCACCACCAGGGAAGCCCTCTCCTTGGATCTTGAGCCCACCAGTCTTTGGACTAGAACTACAGTTGACTCTTGAACAATGCCAGGGTTGGGGAACTGACCCTCAATGCAGTAAAAAACCCAAGCATAACTTTACAGTCAGCCCTCTATCTGCAGTTCTGCATCTGCAGATTCAACCAAACTCAGATGTGTAGTACTGTAGTATTTAGTGAAAAAAATCTGCATATAAGTGGACCTGTAAAGTTCAAACTGATGTTTTTCAAGGGTCAACTGTACATCACTTGCTCTCCTAGTTCTCAGGCCTTTGAACTTGGACTGTAGCTACACCATTAACTCTCCTGGGTCCAGCTTGCTGACTGCAGATCTTGGGACTTGTCAACCTCCATAATTGTGTGAGCCGATTCCTTATAACAAATCTATTTCTATATAGATATACATCCTATTGGTTCTGATTCTCCAGAGAACCCTGACAAATACAGATTTTGGTACCATGAAGTGGGGTGCTGCTGTAACGAATACCTAAAAATGTGGAAGCAGCTTTGGAACTGGAAAATAGGTGGAGGCTGGAGGAATTTTGAGGTGCATGCTAGAAAAAGTCTGTATTGCCATTAAGGGACTGGTGGTAGGAATATGGATGTTAAAGGTGATTCTGGTGAGACCTCAGAAAGAAAAAAGGAGAGCTGGAGAGAAAGCCTCCATGTTCTTAGAGAACACTTAAATGATCACTAGCAGAATGTCTGTAGAACTGTGAATGTTAAAGACTATTCTGGTGAGATCTCAAGTAAAAATGAGGAATAGGTTATTGGAAACTGGAAGAAAGGTGATCTTTATTATATAGTGGCTAAGAACTTGGCTGAACTGTGTTTTGTGATAGAACAAACTTGCCAGCAATGAAATTGGGTATTTAGCAAAGGAGACTTCTAAGCAAAGTACTGAAGGTGTGGCTTTAGTCTTCCTTACTGCTTTTAATAAAATACAAGAGGAGAGAGATGAGTTGAAGAAGGAAACAAAAAGGACCTGGAACTTAAAGACTGGAAAATTCTCAGCTATCCATACTGCAAAAACTGAGGAGGATGTTCTGAGAACACTAAGGGTGTGGGTGGCTGAACAACCCTTTAATAAGGAGATTAAGTGTGAACCATGGATCTAATCAGCCATCTCAGCAGAAGCCAGAAATAGAGATTATACCACCAGAAACACTGCCAGCTTTGAGAAAATGGGACGGAATGAAGGAAGGATGCTAACATGGGTTATCCTTCAAGGAAAGAGAATGACCTGAAGGTGATTCAGAGGGCTGCCTAACACAGGCTCAGGGGGCAAGGCTGTTTCCTCCCTGGTTTCAGAGGGTGGGGCTCTTGAAGAAAGCCATGGTGGGGGCCCTTAGCAGTGGCCCTGGAGGGCAGTGCATCAAACCAAAGAGGATTATTCCCAAGCCTTTAAGATCTAATGGAATTTGCCTTGCTAGGTTTTAGACTTGCTTGGGACCCGTCATACTTTCCTTCTTTCCTGTCTCTTCCTTTTGGAACAAGAATGTCTGTTCTATGCCTGCCGCACTTTGAAATCATATAACTTGTCTGGTTTCACCGGTTTACATCTGGAGAGGAATTTTGCCTTAGGATGCATTTCACCCATATCTGATTTAGATGCTACTTAGATGAGACTCTGGACTTTATACTTTAGAGTTGATGCTGGAATAAGTTAAAACTTTGGGGGTTGTTGGGATGGAGTACATGTATTTGCATGTGAAAAGGACATGAATTTTGGGGGGCCCGGGGTGGAATGTTATGGACTGAATGTGCCCTCCAATTTATATGTTGAAGTCCTAACCCCCCACTGTGACTATATTTGGAGATAGGGCTTATTGGGGGGTGATAAGGGTTTAATGAGGCCATAAGGGTGGGGCCCTAATCAATAGGGCTGGCACTCTTATAAGAAGAGGAAGAGACACCGGAGCCCTCTCTTCCTCATGTGAGGACACAGAGAGAAGGTAGCCATCTGTAAGCTAGGAAGAGAGTTGTCACCAGAAACCAGATTGACCAGCACCTTGATCTTGGGCTTCCCAGCTTCCAGAACTATGAGAAAATAAATTTCTGTTGTTCAAGCTACACAATCTATAGTATTTTGTTATGGCAGCCTGAGTAGACTAATATAAGAACCATATAAAGGAGATACCAATCACTGACCCCACCCATATCCCTTTCTAAAATAATCTACCCTGACCTGGCCCCTGGGGTACATGCTCCCGTGTCCTCAGCTTATTGGCCAGGGTGAGCACCTGACCCAGGAGATAGGCCCCTGAAACATTTCAGGCATAAACCCCACAGATTAGAGTTTCATTTAAGTTCATAAGATCTTTTGAATTGTTATTTCTCTAGGGATAACATGTCAGAGTGAGTTAACTTAACACCTTAATACCTACCTGAAAAGCTTGTTGTAACAGTAATTTTGAAACTTGAGGCACTTTCCAAAAAGGACAGGCTTAAAAGGGTAGCAGTTAGGATCTTTCAGAAGCAAAGGTCAGAATGGGAGTGTGGGACACCTATGGGGGAAGTAGCTAAGAAGTAGGTGAGGGTGGGGAGATTGAAGGACACAAGAGAAACGTGCTTTGCACTGCAGTTTTCCCTGGGACTTCTGATCATACAGATTCTTCACCCTTCCCCTCCAATTAATCTTGAAGGTGGCCTTTGTCATAATTGTCCTAATCAAAGCAAATTTAATTGTAAGGATTAAAGACCCATTCAAACTTACTTATGTATTAGGGGAGGGTGGATGGATACAGTGGGGAGTATAGCTGGACTTCTTGGGAAACTACAGCTATTTCCTCCTCCCTCCTCCACCCCCCGCGCTCCCTCCCACCAGGCCCTGTGGCTTCTTTTGTTAGTTCACTTGGGCAGGTCTACCCAACCTCTCTGTACAATAGCTCTCTCAGCCACCTCAAGGTGGGATGGGCCTGGCAGGGGTTGTAAGTCATCAAGCATCTATTGAGGAAATTCATGCTGAAAATTTCTGTTCAGATTGTTAGAAATTCCAAAAATACCTTATTTTTTCTATTTTAAATCCTAAATAATTAGATTTAAATTTGGACTAATGGGCATACTGAGGAGTGAAGTATTCTGACTCATTTTCTGATAAAACCTTTGTGTTAATCCCAAAATGCTTTTATTAAAAACAACTCCACTGTTAAGTGTTTCTAAAATGTTTACTTTACTCCCTTTTTAAGACAGTGACAGTATTGCTCTCTCTTGGTGACATGTGAATCATAAGTTTTAATAGCATTTCCCATGGAAGAGATCCCAGGGAGAAGTGGAAACAGTACTGGGTTCAGGGAGTTGGAACACCTCCTTTATCCCAGCTGTATGATAAGAGGAACCTCAGGCATGTCACTGAGCCTCTCTAAGCCCTGCTTTCCTCATATGAGAAAGAGGAAATGAAGGTGTAATACCTGTTTTTTCTTTTTATCTTGGTGGTAATCACTTTAAATTTATATGTGAAATTAATTTAAAAATTGAAAGCTTAAGTTATTAGCTCACTCTCTGGTATATAGGACTTGCTCTATAAATGTTTGTTGAATGACTTCTATGGTACAAAAGGTCTCCATATACAAGGATAGGAAATTGGGCTGAATCTGGGCAAATTCTAGATCATATTCTGAAAAATTGAGGTTAGTGGGTTTTTTTGGATACCAAATTCCTCATAGGAGCTAGTTATGTTAGCTTCTTTTTTTACAAAGTGAGATGAAGGAAAACAAACATGTAAATTGAGGGTCCATTCATTGAATACAGGTTTAACTGAGTTGCTACTGTACAAGAAAGTCATTAATAGTGTATTCATTTTTTTTAGCTTATTCAACAAATACTTACCAAGGACACTGGGACATGTTGTTGAACAGAAACAGACATGATCCTTGTCCTCATGGAGCTGACAGTCTGGTACTTGAAACACCCTCACCCATCAAAAAGGCACTAACGATATACTCCACCTCCCCTGACCTGTTTTCTCAGTTCCTGCAAAAGTCCCTTTTGACCAGGGCCTAGAATGAGTTGAGGGAAGCAGAACAAACACCAAGGTCCAGCAGTTCAGAAGAGAGCTGGGGCCTGAACATAAATCCCACATAACAATTTTTAGATCACTGTCCTTGGCTGAGGTGGGGGAGAAGTTTTTTTTTCACCAAGGCTGGAACATGCTCAGTGACTGTATATGTAACAGTACCCAAATGCCATGTCTTGGCTTTATTCCAGTCTGACAATAGCTAACACTTTTTGAGAGTCTATCCAGGGTCAGGCACTGTGCTGTACACTTTCCATGTTTTGTCTTTAATCTTCACACCAACCTTGCAAGATAGATACTTTCCTCATCCTCAGTTTGCTTATGAGGAGACTGCAGCTGTAGAGGACACAGCCAAGGTCACAATAGATGGTTACAACAGAATTAAACCTGTTCTATCCTACTTGAGTACATACCCTCTTGCCAAACCATGCAGGGTCTTCACTATTTTCTAAACAGAACAGTGGGAACCCTGCGTTTCTATCCCTTGCCACAATGGGGGGAAAATACACGTCTTTCAATATAATAAATGATAGTGATAACAACAGCTAATATTAATTGAACAATTACTATGTGCCAGATACTATTCTAATCTAGTTATATGTATGAATTCATTTAATCCTCATAAACCTATGAAGCAGTTACTCTTTTTATTTAACATTATTTATCTATTATTTTATAGATGAGGAATTGAGACACAGAGAGATTAAGCAATTTGTCCAAGGTGACTCAGCTGGTATATGGCACAAGCAGAGTTTAGACCCAAGTTGCCTCGGTCCAGAGCTTAAAATTTGTCATTTCATCCAAAAGAAATGCATTATTTTCAGTGCCTGTCACAGTTTTCTTAGTTGCTGAAATAAAGATCACTAGCACAGGAGGGACCCTTCTGTTCTCACCCCCCACCCCCATAAGCAGAAGACCCAATTCCATTCATAGTTTGATGGAACATTTCCCTCTATCATTGTGCAGTGTGCAACCTATACAATCAAATGCAACATCTCTGAATTCCATCCACTATGGAATGGCACATGACAAAAAATATGTACCACGTATTCTAAATCTGTACTTACTAATTTAGTCTTTTTCCCCCAATGCATAATATTTCCCATAGACAAGAAAGTTCTCTCAAAGAGTTAACAGCACTCCTTGAGAGGAGGAATTGGAGAAACCCAGAGCATTTTCTTTAGTAGCTCAGGCAAGTGACTAAAAAGTCAAAAATTAATTTTTTAAGATATCAGGTTTTGGATCTTCATTCTCACTGACTGGCTATTTGGGTAAATTGGGCAGTGGCATCACTGATTGTGCAGCAACCTCAGTGGCCCAGCTAGGGGCAATGCAGAGCCAGAAGGCAGCAGAAAAGCGATGGGGCATGGGGCTGCTGGATTCTAACTTCAGTCCACTAAAAATACTCTCCCTCTTTCTGTATCACAAAAACACACATGAGAGATTTCTGAAGCAGGCTGATGCCCTCAGACATAAACCTAGTTTGTGGCTATGAACCATTAAGGATGCTTGATAACTACTAATTAAATGAATTAGGAGCACAATATATAATTACTAATGTTCTACTTTCCCCCTGTCTTTGCTGCACCACAGGAAAAAGTTTCCACGGCAATTGGTTTGTATAAGCAAAGACCAAAATTAAATTAAGAGGTCACATACCAGTAGCAAAGACAAAACCAGGGAAACATTTTCTAATCAGAAACTGCAAAGAAATTGGGGCTTTTATATAATAGAGAAATTAAGATTTGGATAGTGGTATTCTTTCAACCAACTTCTCACAAATATTTCCTGGAACAGGCCCAAGGATTGAATCCTCATTTAGCCTATTCTTTTTTCAGATATAATTGAATTCACTTGTTTCGGTTTCTGCCTCCCCACCTTCTATCCAGGGGTAAGGGCAGCGCTACTCTGCTCTCATGCGGCACAGGCGCAGTCATAAACCACGTTTGGACGTCTCTTCTCCAGGTATCGGAGGCTCTTAGTCCTTTCTCCCACAGCTCCTATCTTCTCCTACCCCAGGGAAATTCTTCTATACACTCCCCTCCCCGGTGATGCTCAGTAACCTGCCCCCTCCACTGCCTTGCACTCCCCAGCCCCAAAAGTTATCCTATGAAAATGAACAACTCCATCAGCTGGGGAGGAGATCATCTGAAAAATATCCTCTGAGAGGAATCTGGTGCAGGAAAATACAAATAAAGGTCTAGAATCTTTGACTGAAATCACTTACGGTTGCGAGAGCCGACTCTAAGCTGAAGCAACATGCATTCCTTGTGGCTGAGGGATGCATGCATCAGTAGAAGGAGGAAAGATAGCTTTTGTTGTTGTTTGGGGCCCATGGGAGAGGATTTAGCAGCACACACATCAGGTTGGAGTGAAAAGTCTCTAAAGACATACTCGTTCCCACAGCAGGCCTCTGGTTTGGCATCTACTTAGCCCCTAGACTCGAAAGCCATCCCCACGGGGAGGGGGAGGACGTGACTAGTCAAACGATTCCCATCACCCGCCTAGATGCCCCCTCATGCTCCTGGAGTTCTCCCTGGCAGGTTGGCTGGCTGACTTTGCTTCAGAGTTTTACAGATATTAGCTTCTACTCCTGCTCCTTGAGATTTAAAAAATGTTCAAATGAAGGCACAACAGGGAAAGGTAAGAAGCCCATGTCTCTCTCCTCTCTGCTCTTGAAAGGAAGTTAAGAAGTAGTTTTTAAAAAGAAATTTGATTTGGATATAGAAACTTAAACAAAAAACTCCCTTTCCTCTTTGAGGATTCTTTTCCATGTCTCTCAGAGGCTAAGGTGCTTTTGGAACATGAATACACACGCGCGCGTGCACACACACACACACACACACACACACACACGCAAGCATGCTCATTCCAGCCACCGCAGTCTCTGCTCTCTTACTCACATTTCATCCCCAAGGACGTGCAGGCCTCCAGGAAAAGAACCACAGTCACTGGGCAGTAGAGTTTGGTGAGCAGCCAGGGGGCTGGTGGGCCCCGTCTGTTCCTGCCATGAGTGGTTCTTTAGCCTGGTTTAGCAGGAATCAGAGTCTGTGTGATTTCTGCATGATGTCCCAGCATCTAGTTGTCCTGTCTCCAAGTGCAGCCTTCTACGTGCAACAAGGGAATGTGGGCTTCTTTGAAACAGGCTTCTTAGAGCAAGAGCAGAGGGAGCCAAGTGTGAAGGGTGTCAGCAGTGGTGACACGCCCTGGGGGAAGATGTGGGACCAGCTGGGCTCTGAGCCAAGAGCAAGAGAAGGGAAGGCTGCTGTGAATCAGAGGAGTTCTTCCAGGATCCTGATTGCTCCTGGACCATCTTTTGTCATTTTAAAGTAGTGCGTTCACCACTGGTCTTACCTTGGCCCCAGGGGAGTGTGCTAATTTTCATTCATTAACATATTACTTTGCAATCAAGTCATTCTCATACAAATGGTGCTTAGTCCTCATAATCCATGAATTAAGTGGCACTGGCCCCATCTTATTAACGAAGAAACCAAGGCTTCAGAGCGGTTTAAGTCATGTGTTCCCCAAGGTAAGGCTGTTAGTACTGGCAAAGACAAGAAGTCTCCATCTTTGTCCTGATTCTAAGTTCTTTCCCTTACACACCTTTAGTCAATAGACAAGTGTGTACTGTATCCCTAGCACGGAACTAGTGTCAATTAGGTTAAGAATTCAAAGACATCGTGGCTTGGTTCCTGCCATCCTGGCACTTACAACCTGGTTAGCCAGATTAAGAGATAAGGAAGGTCTGGATGGTATGCATTTAATGAGTTACTGGTTCATTTATGCACTAACCAAATGGTTTTTGAGCATTATGTACCAGACGCTGGGACAGTAGTAGAGGGACACAAAGATGAAAAGGACCCAGTCTCTATTCTCAAGAAGTTCAGTCTAGGCAAGGGACTTTCACTTTTCAGAGCTGTTCAATGGCTTCCCATTGCTTCCAGGGTAAAATCCCAATCCTTGACGTGGCCCACAAGGCTATTAGGAGATCTGACCTTTGCTCCTCTCTCCAGCCTCACTCTGCTCCAGCTACACTGGGCTTCATCAAGTTCCTCAGTCAGGCTAAACCTCCCTCCTTCCCTTGGGAGTCTTTGCACCCTGGGATGGCTTCCCAGAAGTATGTTTTGAGCAGGGTCCTGAAGAATAGATAGGAGATTTCCAGGCAGAAAGTGATGGGGGCGGGGGGGGGGATTCCAGTTAGAGGAATTTGAGTGGGGAGGGGACTTAGTGAATAAGAGTAGCTGGGGAAAGTTTCATAGAAAAGGCAAATGTTCTTTGTATGTAACTGATATTCAATAACTACCTGTTGAACAGAGTTGGGGTGAGAAGGCTAGGGATGGGCAGAGTGTGGCAGGATGGGAGAGTAGGAGAGTGAGAGCAGGACCAAATAAGCAAAGCCTTAGAGTTGGGATTACCTGAGCACGATGTGGGGCAGAGGAACCATCTAAGAGGCAGGTTGGGGAGGTGGGGCGGTGAGGTGTGGGAGTGTAGATGCTTGGTGGGACGCGATGGGAGATCTGAACTCCAGTCACAGCTCAGCTACTTGCTTTGTGAGCTTGGACAAGTCACTTCTCTTTTCTTGGCCACAGAACTTGTGAGGAAGATGAAGTGAGTAGGTAATCTCTAAACATCTTCTTTCCAGGTGAAATGTGCTCTTTAACGTTAGGGTGGTGACAGAGAGTTGCAGAAGCCAGGAAAGATCCAGGACACTGGAAAATCAAAGGAAATCTCAGAAGGATAGAGAAAGCCCAGGCAGAGTGCTGGCATCAGAGACCTTTACAGCATGCAGGGCTGTGGAGAAGGACTAGAGGCTGGAGCGGAAGCCAGGGCTGAGTGACCTGCTAGGGGAAGCTGCAGTCTGTGACTCATTGATGTCCCAAGAGAACCAGATCAATGAAATCAATGGAATTTTCTAAGGCAACCTGACTGTTCCTTACTCTTACCCTGATCTGATGTCCAGTGTGGGGGGGACCAAGCTCGCCATCAGGGGAGAAGGCTGCTGTGGCCAGTAAAACTGAGGGCCAGGTTCAGGTTCAAAGAGTAGGAAGGAGGGGAAAGAACTAAAGGGGTTTTTCAGACAGTCCAAATGAAAGGACAAGCTCCTCACCCAGGTTTTTTTCTCTAGTGACCCCCATTCTATGCCATAGATGTCACTTGTTTCTCTCTCTCTCTTTTCTTTTTTGGTACTTTTGCAGAGGGGGAGCAAGGCCAGGGAGGTGGGAAGAGACTTTTTTTCACAGGAGTCCTCAGAATTACAGTTCACAAACTATTCAGTAAACTGACCGGCCTCACCCTCCCCTTCAACGGCCTAATCTAAGGGGTGGATCTATGTGTTTTGTTGCTTGTCAGAAACAATCGCTGCGCGGCCCATTACATTTACAGCACGTCGCCCTTTAATTGGTGTAACACGCTGAGGCCTGAAAGGAGGAGAGGCCCACAAAAGCGCCCGTGAATGAGCCTTGACTCACACAAAAACACTCTGCAGAAGTTCAGAGCTGGCCACTAACAAGGAGGTAGGGAGTTAGTTTGAAAAGGGGGTGAAGTTCAGAAATGTGTCACCTTGAGGAGCCTCCCATCAAAGCAATGGTCGCATTGACAAGCTGCAAAGAAAAAAAGTTAAACCTTCAGGGCTATGGACTTGCCTGGTCGATTTATTCTTTTTAAACTTGAGAAGGTGGGGGGGGTGGGTCAGGAGAGGGGAGAGTCTTTCTTTTCCTTCTCTTCCCTACACTTGTCTCTCTGCTCCCCTTATTTACTTAAGAGAACCCTAAAGAAGTCGGTGTGAAAAAACATACCTCCTACCCCCCTGCTAAGGTATGCTATTAAAAAAATAAACGTATAAAAAGTCAGGATGAATGCAGCAGCTTTAGGCTGCTGCAGCTGATCTCAACCTCTGTGGGAATAGTATTTTGTCTCTGCCCTCTTGTTTCCCCCTCCCCCGATTTTCTAAGGCCACTCTCTACATCCTGGGGCAGGGAATGCTGCGGCCTGGGCCTGGGTGCGTGCAGGCCTGGAGACTGCGCACCAGGATTCTGTGAGGGTGATGGCATGCATTCGGGTTCCTCGGTGGCAGAAGGGACTGGTGTGAGCCATATCAATGTAAAGGGGAGCAGAGATCCGCACTGGTGCGAGTCCAGCACAGCCGGGTACTGATGTCGGGCGTCCTGCCCTCCCCCAGGGTAGGGAGGGGACCCATCTTTCCCTCCTCCTGCCTGTAACATCTGGGTAAGATCCTACCCAGGCCGAGCGGGTTTCCACGCTTAGGATCCAGTTTGCAAAATAATACGTCCCTAAAAGAAGAACTAGCGTACACAGGTCCAGGGTGGAGGTGGGGGACGAAGTCGCACCTTCTGCTCCGCTGCCCTCCACTGTCACCTGCTCCGTCCCTCTAGCACACCTTCCTCGTTCCAGATGCCCGGAATTTACCCGGTGGCGGTGGTGGAGTGGATCTCTCTCGGCACCCTCCCCTGCACCCTACCCCTCGCTTTCCTCGGGAGCTCCCCGCCGCACAAGTGCCGGAGCGGACGACCCTTCATCCAGTTCCTGGGTGCGCAGAGGCACCCTCCTCCGCTCGCCTCTTCCCGCCTTTGTCTGGCGACTGGACCCCGGCCCCTCGCACTGCTCCTGTGAACCGACTGCCCCATGCGAAGGCGGGGGGCGCTTTTCACTGCAGCGCCACAGCTCCCTCCAGATTTGTAATCCGCCAAAAAGCCGCTGATTGCTGCAATCGTTACTTTTCATTAAAAAAACTTAGAAGCAATTTGGGAGAACCCTTCTCAATGAATACATTTACCCCCGAACGGTCTTTATTCTCCGCCTCCACTTGATGAGTTTCTCTGGCACGAATCCGTTCTTACAGGCACAGAATGGGCAATCCCTTGATCCCCGTCAATTGTCATCCCGAGTCGGGGCCACTTTGACCGCCAATAGTGGGGAAGTCAGAGCTAATCCTCAGAAGGAATCACGGGAAAAGAAAAGCAACAATAACCAAGTCAAGCGTAAAAAATGAAAGAGAAATCTCTATTATCACTCACTACATTTCCCAGCTATGTACTGAAAAAATCAGCTCGCTTGTCATTCGAGTCAGACACCCACACAAGAATATGGGGTCGTGGTGGGTTGGAAGACTCACACGACGTAAGGAGCGATATTTGAGAGCGAAAGGCCTCTCTTCTGCCTCTGCCAAATCCCTCTCATATACGCCATAACCATTAAATACAGACTGACTTTATTCTGTATGGGGAGGCCCAGGGTTGGGTGGCGAGGGAGCCCCCAGCTGTGCATGGATACAAAAAGGTCGCTGGAGAGAGGGATGGGGGTGCAGAGGGTCAATGCTAAAGAAACGCGCCCTGTCGGGTACCTCCTGTTCGGGCCGCTGGGCTTCTCCTGCCCGGGTCCAGCTGCCTCCTGGGGCACCCCCTCAACCCTCTGACCACGGTCCCTGAAGCCCCACGGGCGCGCAGCCTCGGAGGCTGGATCCTAGAGAAGATGCGTGCGTGCACGGGGTCCGTGGGCCACCGGCTCCAGCAGCCTCCAGTCTCCCCAGGGGAAGCTGTGGCCCATAGTGCTGTGGGCTGGGGGTGGGGTGTGAGAGGCCTGGGAGCCGCGGGAGCAGACACAGAGAGACCTGTGAGAGTGTGCAAACACAGCCACTTTCCACGCTGACACCTACAATTATCTGACATAGGCCTTGATTCCTTTATGCCGCAGCCAAGTGAGGGGCAAAGTTAGCTCTAAAGAGGCCAAAGAAAAGCGGGACGCGGGATGGGATTCCTGGCGCTGCTGCGGCGTCTCCGAGAGGGGTAGCCCAGCAGCTGTGCGCCTCTTTCTCTGTTCCTTTCGGGAAGGAACTTCCAGGGCTGGGACTGCTCCCTTGCTCACGGACGCGGGGGTCAACGGCCAGCACCGGGTTTGGAGGACCTGAATCCCAAATACCTCGGGCAGAGAGAGAGCCGGGCCGGGGTGTGAACGCACAGTCCAGCGGCCTTTCCGCGTCCACTTATGTTACAAAGCCGGTCTAAGGTGCCTTTTGGCTACTTTCATTTTCCCCGGGTGGGTCGAGGGGACCTCCCGTGACCGAGAGGTTAAGCTGCTTCTCCTGGTTGCTCGCGGACAGTGAGGAAGGACCAAGTGTGGGATGTAGGTGTTTTCTCGCCACCTTCTCCCTCAGGCCTTAGAGGCATGGCCCGCGCACAGCTCCTGTTCCTGGCAACCCACCCAACCCTACCCCACGCCTGGGCTCCCAACCTGTGAAGCCTGTTGCACTTATGCCTCTGGGGAACTTCTCCAGGCTGTCACTCACTGCTCCACACCACATACAAATCACACACTACATGTGTACACATGACACACTGCATACCGTTTACGCCTATGTTATCACATATGTACACAAATGCAGGAAAAAAAATGTTCAGGCAGCAAAAAGCTTACGAAACATAATCACATTTACACAAGACCTGGACTCACCCGCATACACATAATCACACAGACATGCACACATTCCTGCATACCCAGGCACACATCAAACGTGCACCACTCCTGAAGTGCAAAAGCACGTGCCCTTGGGCACCCACATACTGGCTCCTTCAGAAATGCCAGATCGGACAGCGGGGACTAGAGGGAACAATCCGGGGAGGAGTCATGGACTTTGGCCCTGAGACCCGGGCCTCCTTTGGGGATCCTCACCCGGGCAGGTGCCCCCAGCTTCTCGCGGGGCCTGTGAGGGGCTCACACCCTTCACCTCACAGGCACTGCACCGGAGCTGGGGCCTCTGCAGGCAGCCACACCGATCAGGCCAGAGCCCGTGGCGAACACTGGACAGCGGGACTCACCCCAGCACCAGACATACGCTCATGAGCCTCCTTAAGGGAGTGGCCGAGCTGGCCTCCGGTGGCCTGGCCCGCTATGGGGCTGGGTAGTGGGATGGACAGGGAAGGAGGGGATCAGACATGACTGACCCGCACCCACCCAGGTCAGGCATCTCCGCGACCCCCGGGGAGGATGGCATAGGAGGTGGGGGCAGGTAGTGATAATCTCCATCTGTAAGGCCAGCGAGAGCGAGAGAGCCTTCTGCCCAGCCCCAGATTTACATAAACGTGGATCCCTGCTTCGGTGGAGATCTGGAAAGGGTGCTTGCAGAGAGGGTGACATTCTACAATCCTAATTAGTGATTTTTGTCCCCTTGTTACTGGGCTCAGCATCTCATGCAAATGAACTCTTCATTCCAGCCACATTACCCCAGCTCCAGAATTAACTGACTCTTATCTTTAATGATATGCCACTGAAGTTCTCTGAGCCGGCTAGCTTTTTATCTTGATTACTCTAATCAATAAGAAATGATAGAGTAGAATTATAAACTCTATTGGCTTTTAAATGTTGCCGACAAGCCCTCTAGATGCCATTCCCGTTCATTGTTATTTATTAAAATGATCCTCAGCCTAACAGTGGATGCAAATAGAGAGGCGGACAAGGATTAGCCTTGGGAGGAGTCCCAGTCGTTTCTGACACCTTCACCCCCTACTCCCCAGGGAAGAGTCATCTCTGTTTGGGCTTGAGAAAATGGAAACATATTAAAAAAAAAACTCTAAAAGAAAATTGCTCTTTTGGAGGCACAAAAGAAACAAACAAACAAAAAACAAATTAAGAAATACCAAATTTGCCACTTCATCCAGATAGTTTTAAATTAGAAGCTTTGAAAAAGGTACTTTGAGACACAGAACCTCATGCTCTGGGAATGAATCAAATCTGTTATCTTTCTTTCTCCCTCCCCCCACTCCCTACCTACTGACCCCGCCCACATACTTTTGCATAGCAATATCAATAAACTTTTGTATATGTAAGTATGTATGACTTCAGACAGAACTCAGGAAATGCAATTTCCCCCACTTAGTTCTCTTGGGAGAAAAATGGGGCTTGCATCTCTTCCTGTCTGCAGACGAAACCTTTAACTCCAGCTAGATGGCGGGTGGTGGTTGGCCAAGGTGTCAAAAGCACCTTGAATAGGAAGTTTTTGGGTTCCTAGATGTCCAGCATCAGGTGGGTTGAGACATCTCTCCCGCCTCAAGCAGCCCATCGCCCACACCCCTCTAAGGTCCAGGACCTCACGACTCTCCCGGTTGCACCTCCATCACAGGCCCAATTTGCGCAGCACTCTTCTACTCATTGAGAGTGAAAAAAAATGTTTATATGTGAGAAACATCCCTCTTCACCCTCGATCCGCGTATTAACCCCCTCACTCCCAAACCTCCGCTCTAAATTTGGTCCTGGGTGGGATGTCCTAGGAGGACAAGGGGCTGCTAAGAACACCAGCCATCATCACTCATTAGATCATGTACAAATTTACTAGCTTTCCTTTACATCCCCCCAAACCCATGAAGAGCCTATTCTGCACCAGTTACTTTGTCACGAGTGGGATTCAGGTTCTGAGGCACAGGGAACCTTCGCCTAGCTCTCGTGACCCTCCTCCCCCTCCGTGCTTTGGTTGGGTTCTCAAGATCGGTGTCATCCAAAGCTCCGAAAACGCTCGAGCAGTAGGCACACACACGCACCACAAACTCGGCCTGCCCCTGCCCAGCAACCCCGCAGGGCGCAGCACCGCTGTCCCGACGCGTTTACGCACAACCCTACTCGCCCGCCGCAGGGAGACCGATCCCCAGGTAGCTGCGCGGCCCCTCCAGCCCCCGTAGCTGCGAATTCTGTCCTCTCCCCCTACCCCCATTCTCCGCACAGCCCCAGGCGCTGCGCTGCACGGTGCCCTGGCCCGGCCAGCAGGGGAAACTGCGCGCTCAGTCTCGCAAAGGCGCATCCGGCCATTGAGCTGGTAACCAGCAACCGGCAACGGCGGACGCTCCCGCGAGGGGCGGCGCGCGGGAAGCGAAAGGGGCTGGAACACAAACTCAGGTCCTCCAAGGCCACGGTCGATCTGTGCAAGAAGCTGGAAATCCGCCGGCAGGCTAAGCCTTTTTTTTTTTTTTTCTTTTAATGACACGTGGGGGAGGGAAGGGCTGAATGTATCAAAATCATGTAAAATTTCTGTTCTTAGCAACATCCTTGTTATTAGGGATGATGACTAAACCGCCAGGATTATTCTGGACTGTAAGTTATCAAGAGCCCACTAATTTCACATTAAAGCCCATTGACTGCAACGGCGTGATTGAAGGGTTTTTAACAATTAACATAATCAGAAAATGAGCTGAGATAATTTTTATTCAACTCATTACTTTTTAATCATGTATTTCTTTTAATTAATATCTTCTCCGTGAACATAACACAAAGCGGAGCCCCAATGCTGGCCCAAGCCAGCCTGCGGGACTGAATTTGACACAACCAAACATTTCACCAGCCGCACTCATTGTATCTCTATTGTGGTATTCGTGAAACAGAAAAATCTTGTCCAAAAGTCACCATGTTGTTTTGAAACACAATTTAAAGAGGGGGAGGGGGACTTGGAGCGCACAAGCCATACGCTTTCAAAATTCGATTTGACTTGTACATTTGGGCGCTGCTCTTGGTTTGCAGCCAGAGGGATACAAACGAGAAGGAAGAAACAGGAGGAAAAACAAGAAGCGCTTTTGGAGATGAACGTCCCATAGCAGGTTCGAAGAGAAATGGGCTTTGGCCGCTCATGCTTGCTACCCAGGCCATCTGAGGGAAGCTTTGAAGGCATAGAGCTTGGAAGCAGCGCGCCTGCCTTTGGCCTCGCCTAGTTTCCGCCGGCTGCCTGGCCCTGGCCCTGACTGTCAGGGCTGAGGTGTTCAGCCTCGGCTCCCCCACCCTACTCCACCTCCTGGGCTCAGACCCATGGGGTTAAATCCCTCTGCTCCTCAGGCCAAAAGGAAAGTGGGCAGAACCTGTGGGCCTTTTCGGTTAGGATATGGGACTGCCCAGGTATCTGCATTGCAGTCTTGGTGTCTGGTCCCCAACGCTTCCTGGTAATCCCAACCCAGAAGACTTTATCTAACTCAAATGCCTCAAAGGGGGCAGAGAACCGGCATTTTGGTGGCAGATTGGAGGGAGCCTCCCCCCTTGGCAGGCTCCCTCCTTATTCGGATAACTGCAGCACAGGGGCACACCTTGCCTGTGGCCTGACCACCAAGTCTTCAACATCTCCAAAAAAAGGGCTCTTTCTGGACTAATATCTCCTGCCCTGTGGGAGCTGCGTCAGCCTCAGAAAAAAGAAACAAAGCCGACCCCTGGTGGAAGAAAATAAAAGTTAAGAATATAAGGAAGGCTTGGGAGAGCCTCTTGCCCAAACATCTGTACATGGGAGAGGGAGGGAGGAAAGGAAGGAAGAGAGAGTGGGAAAGGATAAATAAGGAAAAAGAAAATTGGAAGAGGCAGAAAACAGGAGAGATCACATGGCAGCAGGTGGAATTCAGGTGGAGAGAACTGGGAAGAATGAGACAGACAGCAAATCCTTTTGGGCCCTTGGGTCAAGTATGCATCCTCAATGCTTGTGGCCTGACTAGTCTCACCCATCAGGCAAGGACCTCTGTTTTCTTCTCTCTCTGCAGTGGAAGTCTGGAAGTTCTATGGTTACAGAGGACAGATGGAGGTCTCTGTTGGACACTGGCAGCCACTGCCTGCCTGTCTCAGAGAGTATTCAGATCCCAGAATCTTCCTTCTCTTTACTCTAAACAAAGTTCTGCCTCCCACTATCCTAACCTCTCAGTCTTAGGTAAGTGATAGTAACTAAGGCAAAAATCCAACCTATCCAAGGGGGATAATAGCTTAGAATGCAAGCCCCATTCCTCTCTGGTATTTCTTTATTGCTGAATTTTAATGAGGAACATCTAGGGCACAAGATTTGTGCCCAAGGGATGGTGGTATTTCAGGCACTAGAGCAAACCAGCGAAGGGAGAATCACTGTACCAAAGCCTCTGCAATGTCCAGAGCCAGTTAGAAGAAAGAAAAGGTGACATCAAAGATAAAGATCCCGGGCTTCCCTGGTGGCGCAGTGGTTGAGAGTCTGCCTGTCGATGCAGGGGACACGGGTTCGTGCCCCGGTCCGGGAAGATCCCACATGCCGCGGAGTGGCTAGGCCCGTGAGCCATGGCCGCTGAGCCTGCGCGTCCTGAGCCTGTGCTCCACAACGGGGGAGGCCACAGCAGTGAGAGGCCCGCATACCGCAAAAAAGGAAAAAAAAAAAAAGATAAAGATCCCACTGAGGAGCAAGTCATTGTTTACTTGGAGTGAACACTTCAGGTTAATTAAGGAAGTGCAAAGGGTTGCATCTGTGTTCTCGAGCTCTTTTAAAATAAAGCCTTTCTGGATTCTGCTATCAAAATGTGCCTCTGTGTTGCTTCCTCCTCATCTTTCTACTTCATCTTCCATGCTCTTCTATGTGTCCTGATATTATAAGGGATTTCTTTCATACACCCTATCACTCCTGCATCTATGACATCTCAGAATCATTTTCCTCTTGAAAGTCCATCCTGCCTCCCCATCATCCATTTACCCAGAACTTTGCCTTGGGTGAATTCCCAGGAAATATTTGTTGAATTTTTAACTATCTTCTGAGATTAGGAGTTTGGGCTTATAAACCAGGCCTAGGAGCAGGGTGATTCTGGACTGGCCTTTCTTTTTCTTTTTAAAATTTATTTATTTATTTATTTATTTTTGGCTGCATTGGGTCTTCGTTGCTGACTGTGGGCTTTCTCTAGTTGCAGCGAGCGGGGTCACTCTTCATTGTGGTGCGTGGGCTTCTCATTGCAGTGGCTTCTCTTGTTGCGGAGCACGGGCTCTGGGTGCGCGGGCTTCAGTAGTTGTGGCATGCGGGCTTCAGCAGTTGTGGCTCGCAGGCTCTAGAGTGCAGGCTCAGTAGTTGTGGTTCATGGGCTTAGTCGCTCCGTGGCATGTGGGATCTTCCCAGACCAGGGCTCGAACCCGTGTACCCTGCATTGGCAGGCGGATTCTTAACCACTGCGCCACCAGGGAAGCCCCTGGGCTGGCCTTTCTGGAATCTGGTGTGAACCACAACCACTCTTTGGCAACTGAGAACAACCCCTGCTGAGGGGTGTGATGAAGATGCTGTCAAAGGCTGTTTTGAGTGTATAATAGGAAGAAAAACCTACATGGTATGCCTATGACTCTCCAATGCAAGTGCTAAACATGGGGGAGAGGGAGATGGGGGCAGGCAGACACACAGAGAGCACAGTTGTCCTGAAATCTGCTTTAAGAAAAGCAGGTCAGGAGGATCAGTTTGGCACCCTGGACAGAGGGCAAATTGCTTCTCTTGACAAAAATTAATGAAATAGTTGTAGCACATATTTGCCAAAGAAACAGGCTGCCAAAGAAACAGGGAAATATTAATAAGAGGTGAGTACATGTTTCTCATGAGAACAGACAGCACTGTGTCCCACAAAGTTTCGTCAGTGACAGCATATGCTTCTTTTGCACTTTCTCCACTTTGCCTCCCTGGTAGAGCCATCATTGCCTTGAGCCTTGACCCAAATCTGACCCAAACGATGACTCAGGCTTGAGATAAGGGATGCCAAGTCAACAAAGAGAGCCCTGACAAACGAATCATAATTCCTGTGGCCACCTTGGAGCAAGAGGTAGAGTCGTGGTGACCCCACTTTGGAACAGGGCACCCTCCTCAGACCACCCCAACTCTTTGTTAAAACTTTCATGAATTCTTGTCAGATGCATCCTGTTCATCAGAGCCTATGACACACTTAGCACATCCTAGTATTGGAGCCACCGTTCTGAAAATAGCCAGAATGTCTCATGGCTGCTCTGGCTAACTTCAAAGATGATTTATTTTTTTTCCTACTTGGACTGAGTCTAAACAGTATGAAGCAAAGAGAAGAATGTACAATTATTAAAGCACTTTAAGTTTTGAGACAGCCAAACTGCACAATTCAGGTCAGAATATACACTTATAAAGACTGAATTATTTGAATTGTGTAGTCCACTCTCTGTCACCAGATGATCATATGGTTTTGCTTTACTTTGCTCTCTGTAGATACAAGCTTGCTCTTTAGAAGAAGCTTCTTGGGCATTCTCAGGGTATGTGAGAAGAAATTAGTACCTCGAATTGTTTGTTGGGATGCCATCATCCCTTTGGTGAAAACTGAAAATCTACTTATACTATGTCTATATTTAAAAAACCCACAAATTAATATTCAGTGGAAAATAGCAAACTTGAATAAAATGTCACATTATATAGCATGTCACACTTTTTTTCATAGCTTTTATTGTGAAAATTTTCCACTATACACAAAAGTACAGTAATTCCCTATGAATCCATCACCCAACTCCAATAAGCATCACACTTGCCTTCTTGTTTTCTGTCTCCCTCTTGGTTTGGCTAGGGTAGTTTGAAGTGAATGCCAGATATTAAGTGTCATTCTACCCTTAAATATTTCATTATATAACTTAAAAAATGACATGTCACAATGGCTATATCACACCTAATGAAAAATAATAATTCTCTAGTATCATATAATATCCAGTTCATATTAAAATTTCTCTAATCATCTAAAAGAAATTTTTTTATAGTCAGTTTATTTGAATCAGGATCCAAAGAAGGTACACTTGTCTTTGACTGTACAGCTCTTAAATCTTTTAAAAATGTTTTTTGGTTTGTTTGTGTTATGGCTTTTGAGTCTTTTCAAATCTTTTACTATAGTCACTCCTTTCTTCTGTGCTTTCTTTTCACATGACATTGACTTTTTTTTTTAAGAAACCAGGTCAGTTGTCCTGAGGAACGTCCCACATTCGGAATTTGCCTGCTTGCTTCCTCATGGCATCATTTAGCAGAAATTTTATGTGTTGATGAAGCAGAGGTTTAACTTGATTTTCTATCTTCTGCATTTCCTGAAAACTAGAAATAAGATCTAAAAATTTGAATAAGTTCAGGTTCTTTTTTCTCTTCCATTTTCGGAGCAAGAATACACTAGAGGTGAATTTCATATTGCACAGAATCAGGAGGCCCACAATGTCTTGTTTTGGTTTGAGTGAAGCTCAGGTTGATCAATGGGTTCAGGTGATGTCACTCCCTCATTATAAAGTTCCCATCACCCTCTGACTTTGAATCAGGCATTCATTAGGGGAAGTACATCATCCTTTTCAAAGCATATTTTCAAGTAAATTATTTCTTTTTACCAGTGATACATATCATTTTCCTTATTTTATAGAGGAGTGACAAAGAAGTCACTTTGGGGGCCACACAGTGACTTTGGGGCACACACATAACCAAAATTCAAATCTTCTGATTCCTGACTCCAAATCCTTTTGTATGCAAGAAACATGACAGACAATAATGCTTCCTGGTGTCCTGCCATTTGGAATCAAAGGAGTATTTAAAAACTGGACTCATAGATTCAGTGTTCTGACTTAAAAATCGTAATTGAGAATTAATCAGTTTGGATCACTCTGGTCTGGATTACCAGATACAAGAAACTTGATTTGCTTGCTTATTAACATCTAAAAACCCACACCCCATCTTCCTCGTTTGAGTCAAACTTTTGTTTGCATAGTTTTGTACAGATAAACCAAAGAGGAGACACTCCTCTTACTCATCAGAAATATTCTGGTCCCCAGCACTGGGCTGTTTACAACAAGGGTTGTTTGTGTTCAGCTAAAAGTATCAGAAATGCCAATTCCAGGGCCTTAAACAAATAAGATTTTTTTTTTTCACACAACAAGAAGGCCAGAAGTTAGCAGCTGCTTTAGTGGCTTGATGATGACAGAGCAGATGTTAGCTCTCAGTCTTTTCCATGTGGTCTCAAGATGGCTGCTGCATGTCCAACCATTATGTCTGCATTCAAGACAGAAGAAGGGGGCTCAAGAAAAGGCTATGACAGCCACATCTATTCCTGTCAATTGGGAAAACATCCTTTATCAGAAACCTCCTAGCAGTTTTCTTTTGGGTCAGAACTGGGTCATATGGCATCCTGAACTGCTAGAGAGCTGGGAAAGCAGTATTTGGCTTCAATCCTCTCTAGTAGAGGCAGCAAGAGAGATGGGGGTTGGGCATAAATGAAATGCTGATCCACCTACACCAAGCCCACCCCTCTGTGTTCTTTGACACACACGATCTCCTACATTTTCATGAAACCAAGCTTCTCAGCCATTCATTCTGCAGAATAAATGCTAAGGAATAAGAATATCCTTATTCCTTCCTGACTTCTTTGACCACAGGGATGGTAATCAGACAAAGATTGGCTCCAACCTCCAGGAGGGAATGCATACCTTGGGTGCTAAGGTAGATGAAGTTGAATTTTACTAGTCTTTGGATTCCATGGTTTGTTTAAAGCTATTCGACTGGGTTGGAGTGAGAGTGAGAAACAGTGAAAGATCTGCAGAACACAAAATGTAAGCCAGGGTATCATCAAAAAGGCTACAAACAACAAATGTTAGCAAGGATGTGTAGAAAAGGGAATCCTTGTACACTGTTGGTAGGAATGTAAATTGGTGCAGCCACTATGGAAAACAGTATGGCGCTTCCTCAAAAAACTAAAAATGGAAGTACCATATGATCCAGCAATTCCACTCCTGGGTATATATTTGTAAAAAATGAAAACACAAATTTGAAAGGATACACGCACCCCAGTGTTCACAGCAGAACTATTTATAATAGTCAAGGCATGGAGCAACCCAAGTGCCCATCAACAGACAACCGAGAAAATTCCCTGGCAGTCCAGGGCTTAAGACTCCATGCTTCCAATGCAGGGGAGGCAGGTTCGATCTCTGGTCGGGGAACTAAGATCCCATGTGCTGGGTGGTGCAACCAAAAACTAATAAAAAAAATTAAAACATAGATGACTGAATTAAGAAGATGGAATATTACTCAGCCATAAAAAATGAAATACTGAGAGGGAAGACAGCAGAAGCAAAAAGAACTACAATCCTGCAGCCTGTGGAACAAAAACCACATTCACAGAAAGATAGACAAGATGAAAAGGCAGAGGGCTATGTATCAGATGAAGGAACAAGATAAAATCCCAGAAAAACAACTAAATGACGTGGAGATAGGCAACCTTCCAGAAAAAGAATTCAGAATAATGATAGTGAAGATGATCCAGGACCATGGAAAAACAACGGAGGCAAAGATCAAGAAGATGCAAGAAATGTTTAACAAAGACCTAGAAGAATTAAAGAACAAACAAACAGAGATGAACAATACAATAACTGAAATGAAAACTACACTTGAAGGAATCAATAGCAGAGTAACTGAGGCAGAAGAACGGATAAGTGACCTGGAAGACAGAATGGTGGAATTTACTGCTGTGGAACAGAATAAAGAAAAAAGAATGAAAAGAAATGAAGACAGCCAAAGAGACCTCTGGGACAACATTAAATGCAACATTCACATTATAGGGGTCCCAGAAGGAGAAGAGAGAGAGAAAGGATCTGAGAAGATATTTGAAGAGATTATAGTCAAACACTTCCCTAATATGGTAAATGAAATAGCCATCCAAGTCCAGGAAGCGCAGCGAGTCCCATACAGGATAAAATCAAGGAGAAACACGCCGAGACATATACTAATCAAATTGGCAAAAATGAAAGACAAAGAAAAATTATTGAAAGCAGCAGGGGAAAAACAACAAATAACATACAAGGGAACTCCCATAAGGGTAACAGCTGATTTCTCAGCAGAAACTCTACAAGCCAGAAGGGAGTGGCATGATATACTTAAAGTGATGAAAGGGAAGAACCTACAACCAAGATTACTCTACCCAGCAAGGATCTCATTCAGATTCGATGGAGAAATCAAAAGCTTTACAGACAAGCAAAAGTTAAGAGAATTCAGCACCACCAAACCAACTCTACAACAAATGCTAAAGGAACATCTCTAAGTGGGAAACACAAGAGAAGAAAAGGACTTACAAAAACAGACCTAAAACAATTAAGAAAATGGTCAGAGTAACATACATATCGATAATTACCTTAAACGTGAATGGATTAAATGCTCCAACCAAAAGACACAGGCTTGTTGAATGGATACTAAAACAAGACCCATATATATGCTGTCTACAAGAGACCCATTTCAGACCTAGGGAAATATAGATACTGAAAGTGATGGGATGGAAAAAGATACTCCATGCAAATGGAAATCAAAAGAAAACTGGAGTAGCAATACTCATATCAGATAAAATAGACTTTAAAATAAACAATGTTACAAGAGACAAGGACGGACACTACATAATGATCAAGTGATCAATCCAAGAAGATGTAACAATTATAAATACATATGCACCCAACACAGAAGCACCTCAATACATAAGGTAACTGCTAAGAGCTGTAAAACAGGAAATCGACAGTAACACAATAATAGTGGGGGACTTTAACACCTCACTTACACCAATGGACAGATCATCCAAAATGAAACTAAATAAGGAAACAGAAGCTTTAAATGACACAATAGACCAGATAGATTTAATTGATATTTATAGGACATTCCATCCAAAAACAGAAGACTACACTTTCTTCTCAAGTGCGCATGGAACATTTTCCAGGAAAGATCACAACTTGGGTCAGAAATCAAGCCTCAGTAAATTTAAGAAAACTGAAATCATATCAAGCATCTTTTCAGACCACAACGCTATGAGACTAGAAATCATTTACAAGGAAAAAAACGTAAAAAACACAAACACATGGAAGCTAAACAATACATCACTAAATAACCAAGAGATCATAGAAGAAATCAAAGAGGAAATCAAAAAATACCTAAAGACAAATGAAAATGAAAACACGACGATCCAAAACCTATGGGATGCAGCAAAAGCAGTTCTAAGAGGGAAGTTTATAGCTATACAAGCCTACCTCAAGAAACAAGAAAAATCTCAAATAAACAATCTAACCTTACACCTAAAGGAACCTGAGAAACAAGAACAAACAAAACCCAAAGTTAGCAGAAGGAAAGAAATCATAAAGATCAGAGCAGAAATAAATGAAATAGAAACAAAGAAAACAATAGCAAAGATCAATAAAACTAAAAGCTGGTTCTTTGAGAAGATAAACAAAATTGATAAACCATTAGCCAGACTCATCAACAAAAAGAGGGAGAGGACTCAAATCAATAAAATTAGAAATGAAAAGGGAGAAGTTACAACAGACACCACAGAAATACAAAGCATCCTAAGAGACTACTACAAGCAACTCTATGCCAATAAAATGGACAACCTGGAAGAAATGGACAAATTCTTAGAAAGGTATAACCTTGCAAGACTGAACCAGGAAGAAATAGAAAATATGAACAGACCAATCACAAGTAATGAAATTGAAACTGTGATTAAAAATCTTCCAACAAACAAAAGTCCAGGACCAGATGGCTTCACAGGTGAATTCTATCAAATATTTAGAGAAGAACTAACACACATCCTTCTCAAACTCTTCCAAAAAATTGCAGAGGAAGGAACACTTCCAAACTCATTCTATGAGGCCACCATCACCCTGATACCAAAACCAGACAAAGATACTACAAAAAAAGAAAATTACAGACCAATATCACTGATGAATATAGATGCAAAAATCCTCAACAAAATACTAGCAAACAGAATCCAACAACACATTAAAAGGATCATACACCATGATCAAGTGGGATTTATCCCAGGGATGCAAGGATTCTTCAATACACACAAATCAATCAATGTGATACACCATATTAACAAATTGAAGAATAAAAAGCATATGGTCATCTCAACAGATGCAGCAAAGGCTTTTGACAAAATTCAACACCCATTTATGATGAAAACTCTCCAGAAAGTGGGCATAGAGGGAACCTACCTCAACATAATAAAGGCCATATATGACAAACCCACAGTAAACATCATTCTCAATGGTGAAAAACTGAAAGCATTTCCTCTAAGATCAGGAACAAGACAAGGATGTCCACTCTCACCACTGTTATTCAACATAGTTTTGGAAGTCCTAGCCACGGCAATCAGAGAAGAAAAAGAAATAAAAGGAATACAAATGGGAAAAGAAGAAGTCAAACTGCCACTGTTTGCAGATGACATGATACTATACATAGAGAATCCTAAAGATGCCACCAGAAAAACTACTAGAAGCTAATCAATGAATTTAGTAAAGTTGCAGGATATAAAAGTAATGCACAGAAATCTCTTGCATTCCTATACACTAATGATGAAAAATCTGAAAGAGAAATTAAGGAAACACTCCCATTTACCGTTGCAACATGTTCTTGGATTGGAAGAATCAATATTGTGAAAATGACTATACCACCCAACACAATCTACAGATTTAATATAATCCCTATCAAATTACCAATGGCATTTTTTACAGAACTAGAACAAAAAATCTTAAAATTTGTATGGATACACAAAAGACCCCAAATAGCCAAAGCAGTCTTGAGGGAAAAAAACAGAGTTGGAAGAATCAGACTCCCTGACTTCAGACTATACTACAAAGCTACAGTAATCAAGACAATATGGTACTGGCACAAAAACAGAAACACAGATCAATGGAACAAGATAGAAAGCCCAGAGATAAACCCACGCACCTGTGGTCAACTAATCTATGACAAAGGAGGCAAGGATATACAATGGAGATAATTGTATCTTCAATAAGTGGTGCTGGGAAAACTGGACAGCTACATGTAAAAGAACGAAATCAGAACACTCCCTAACACCATATACCAAAAAAAGCTCAAAATGGATTAGAGACCTAAATGTAAGACCGGACACTATAAAATTTAGAGGAAAACATAGGAAGAACACTTTTTGACATAAATCACAGCAAGATCTTTTTTGATCCACCTCCTAGAGTAATGGAAATAAAAACAAAAATAAACAAATGGGGGCTTCCCTGGTGCCGCAGTGGTTGAGAGTCTGCCTGCCGGTGCAGGGGACACGGGTTTGTGCCCCGGTCCAGGAAGATCCCACATGCCGCAGAGCGGCTAGGTCCGTGAGTCATGGCCGCTGAGCCTGTGCATCTGGAGCCTGCGCTCCACGACAGATGAGGCCACAGTGGTGAGGGGCCAACGTAGTGCAAAATAAATAAATAAATAAAAATTTAAAAATGGGACCTAATGAAACTTAAAAGCTTTTGTACAGCAAAGGAAACCATAAACAAGACGAAAAGACAACCCTCAGAATGGGGGAAAATATTTGCAAACGAATCAACGGACAAAGGATTAATCTTCAAAATATTTAAACAGCTCATGCAGCTCAATATTAAAAAAACAAACAACCCAATCCAGAAATGGGCAGAAGACCTAAATAGACATTTCTCCAAAGAAGACATACAGATGGCCAAGAAGCACATGAAAAGCTGCTCAACATCACTAATTATTAGAGAAATGCAAATCAAAACTACAATGAGGTGTCACCTCACACCAGTTAGAATGGGTATCATCAGAAAATCTACAAACAACAAATGCTGGAGAGGGTGTGGAGAAAAGGGAACCCTCCTGCACTGTTGGTGGGAATGTAAATTGACACAGCCACTATGTAGAACAGTATGGAGGTGCCTTAAAAAACTAAAAATAGAATTACCATATGATCCAGCAATCTCACTACTGGGCATATACCCAGAGAAAAACATAATTCGAAAAGACACATGTGGGCTTCTCTGGTGGCGCAGTGGTTACGAATCCACCTGCCAAGGCAGGGGACACGGGTTTGAGCCCTGGTCTGGGAAAATCCCACATGCCGCAGAGCAACTAAGCCCATGCGCCACAACTGCTAAGCCTGAGCTCTAGAGCCTGCAAGCCATAACTACTGAGCCTGCGTGCCACAACTACTGAAGCCTGCATGCGTAGAGCCCGTGCTCCGCAACGAGAGGCCACCACAGTGAGAAGCCCACGCACTGCAACGAAGAGTAGCCCCCGCTCGCCACAGCTAGAGAAAGCCCATGCACAGCACTTAAGACCTGATGCTGCCAAAAAAAAAAAAGACACATGCACCCCAATGTTCACTGAAGCACTATTTACAATAGCCAGGTCATGGAAGCAATCTAAATGCCCATCGACAGATGAATGGA
The DNA here is from genome assembly GCF_008692025.1 of Phocoena sinus. NCBI lineage: Eukaryota > Metazoa > Chordata > Mammalia > Artiodactyla > Phocoenidae > Phocoena > Phocoena sinus. The sequence goes on from NC_045774.1 coordinate 51,312,462, forward strand.
TAAAGAAGATGTGGTACATATATACAATGGAATATTAGCCATAAAAAGGAATGAAATTGGGTCATTTGTTGAGACGTGGATGGATCTAGAGAGTGTCATACAGAGTGAAGTAAGGCAGAAGGAGTAAAACAAATATCGTATATTAACGCATATATGTGGAACCTAGAAAAATGGTACAGATGAACCGGTTTTCAGGGCAGAAATTGAGACACAGATGTAGAGAACAAACATAAGGACACCAAGGGGAGAAAGCCATGGGGGGGTGGGGGTGGGGGTGTGATGAATTGGGCGATTGGGATTGACATGTATACACTGATGTGTATAAAACTGATGACTAATAAGAACCTGCTGTATAAAAAAATAAATAAAATTAACTTTAAAAATTTTTTTAAATATAAAGGCTCAAAAAAAAATAGAAAGATGAGGAGTTCTGGTTCAGATACTTTTCTAAAGGAAATGGAAATTGTTTTTTGCTCTTAAATTTGAAACAATTTTAATCTAAACCCATTGGACACGAAGGGCATAATTGATAATAATAAGCCATATTATCTATTGGACAGAAACAAGCATATCCTGAATTGTGTTGGAAATGTCTACTTTAGGATAGAATTTTTGCCTGTTTTAACTAATCCTTAGCATATTAAAATAAAACTCCCCTTGAGAAACAAACGAACAAAAAAGAAATACTGCCATTTGCAGCAATGTGGATGGACCTAGAGGATATTATGCTTAGTGGAATAAGTCAGACAGATAAAGACAAATACTGTATGATATCACTTTATGTGGAATCAAAAAAATAATAAAAATGAATGTATATGCAAAACAGAATCAAACTCACGGATATGGAAAACAAACTTGTAGTTACCAAAGGGGAGAGGGATGAGAGGAGGGACAAATTAGGGGTATGGGATTAACAGATACAAAGTACTATATATAAAATAGATAAGGAACAAGGATATACCCATATACTATGGTATAGCATAAGGAATTATATCCATTACCAGGTAATATCCTATAATGGAGTATAACCTGCAAAACTACTGAATCACTATGCTGTACACCTGAAACTAACATAATATTGTAAATCAACTATACTTCAATTAAAAAAATAAGCCAGGGTACCATGAGTCAGAAAGCAGTCTTGACACCAGGAGGTTTCCACTGTAGAAGGATTTCTAGTTACCTCTGTCCAAAAATTTCTGCTGGATATGATTTCTGAATGCCTGAAAATTCCTTTAACAGTGGGAAAAATCTATAATAATGTTAAAATTCAAAAAGTTTTGGGGGCTTCCCTGCTGGCACAGTGGTTGAGAGTCCGCCTGCTGATGCAGGAGACACGGGTTCGTGTCCCGGTCCGGGAGGATCCCACATGCCGAGGAGCGGCTGGGCCCGTGAGCCATAGCCATGGCCGCTGAGCCTGCGCATCCGGAGCCTCTGCTCTGCAACGGGAGAGGCCACAACAGTGAGAGGCCCGCATACCGCAAAAAAAAAAAAAAAAAAAAAAAAAAAAAAGTCCTGGAAAAGTAACATTAACTTACATTTTTAAAAAATATAAAGAGCCTCAAGTAAAATAATGTCATTCTTAGTTAATTTAAATAAAGTTCAGATTCTTCACCCTCGGGACCAAAAGTGGGCAATCAGTCCTTTTGTTTCCCAGTAGCACAGCAGAGATCTGGTTAGAACATTAAACAAAGATTTTACTCAAGGCTAAACAGCAAAAGGGATGATAAAAGGGAAATGAACACAGTTTTTGAGACACAGATTGCATCCATGATTAAGGATCCATACCATTAATCAGAAAACCCAGGGAAAAAAATCCTTTGGTTATCCTCCCTCCACCTGGTAGATGGCATTTTGACCTCCATCAGCCAAGCATGCACTTAGTTCAGGAATCTAAATTGAGAGAGGCTGTTTCCCTCCCTGTATTCTGACCAGACTTCTAGTTTCCTGTCTGAACTTTCCAAACTCACTCACATGACTGACCCTCCAAAATGACCTCCCTCTTCAGGTGAGAGGTGTATTCATAAGATTGAGATCTGACCCTGACTGACCCTTGCAAGCCCCAGCAGAATATCCTTCACATCAGAATAGAAGACATCAGCCCCACAGCTCCAACAATTATACACAACTGAGGAACAGAGAATCATGGCTGGTGGGGGTGGGGGGGCCTCAGTGGAAAGGTACTGTCCATACAAGGGCCAATATTAGCTCCTCTGACTGGAGAAGGACTGCTTGAAGGAGAAGTAAGGGGAAACTACAAAACGTGGAAATGAGCAGAAGGGTAACTATAGGGTCAAAAAATATAACTCATGTTTTCCAAACAGGTAGTAAGAAGTGCATCAGTATTTCTTTGTGGGAACTCCAGGCCCTTTGCTTCTGAGACCCCCTGGGAGTCTCACATGTTGTCCCTAGAACTAGTCCTGTGGCCATCCTGGGACACTGCCCCTTTTCCTCTGATGCACTCTGGCAATGTGTCCTATTGCATCCCGCCGAAGTCCCAATACAGGGCACCACTCACCACTGCACCAGCCTGGCTGTGCAAGTCCCCGGATGCCACCATTAGGGCACACTCCTGGCTCTTCTCCTGCCACAGAGAAGTCCCAGATCCTTTCTGGGGAGTCACTAATATTGATGTCTCTGGAGACTCATGATCTCAACTTTTCACAGACAGCATAATTTTAAAAACAAAACTACACCTTTTAGTTTTTGTTGGTTTAGTTCTTTCAGCCTCTTTGCTCAGAAGAGGATTCTAAGGGGCTGGACTTGGGAAGCGAGTCCACGCCAGACTTCTTACTATGTTCAAAATCACTTCTCTCCTCTACCCCTCCCTTTATCCTTGAACCAAATGTCAAGTCCCTGACCCTGGGAATCCATTATTTCTCAGCAAGCCCTTGGGTTTCTCAAGATCCAGACTTTGGCAGGCTGCCTCCCCTCCTCCACCTTCAACATGCTCAGATGTGTGAATCCCAGAGCCCATCTCTGTTAGGCTTATGTTGGGACCTCTGTTATGTATGTTTTGTCTGCCTTACTACTTTTCTATTTTTCTGCTACCAGGTAGGTCTCTAGACAAAGTTAAAACAAAGCATGAAAAATGTAGTGCCATACAAGTAAAAATACATATAAAAACAAGAAAAGAAAAAAGAAAAGGTGAAATAGTATGAAAATAATCATCAACACTGTGTGTAAGTAGGGGGAAGGGATAAATTGGGAGTATGGGATTAACAGATGCATACTACCATATACAAAATAGGCAAAAACAAGGACTTACTGTACAGCACAGGAAACTATATTGAATACTTTATAATAACCTATAATGGAAAAATTAGAATACCGATACATATATATATATATATGTATAACTGAATCACTTTGCTGTACACCTGAAACTAACTCAATATTGTAAATCAACTATACTTGAATTAAAAAAAAAAAAGACTACCACTTTTGTCTTGGAGGGATTGTTTCTTTTCCATGGGATGCAATCCAGTGAACTATAACTCAAGGATCTTGCTCTCCCCCAGACCAAGGTCAGGGATGAGACCAAATTTTCACGATTTGATGATCACTCCATGGAAGTTGAATTCTTGAGCAGAGTGGAAACAGCAACAAAAAACAATTCCCCCCCCCAAAAGAAAAAGCTGTGTGTAACAGCAGTGATTTATTTAAAAAATATCACTGCATTTAAAAATTATAGAACAGAACATTATATTTTGAAATTGCTTTGACTTTACAGTATACTATATTGACTTTAAGTAAAGGAGATTACCCTCAATAATGTAGGTGGGCCTTATCCAGTCAATGAAGGCCTTATGAGCAAAACCAGATTTTTAGTCAAGGAATTCTGCCTCAAACTGCTGCCTGAGTTTCCAGCCTGCCTACCTGACCTACAGATTTCAGACTCCTCAGCCCCCACAACTGCTTGAGCCAGTTCCATAAATGAATCACTTCATATTTACAATATGTATCTTACTGGTTCTGTTTCTCTAGAGAACCCTGACTGATACAACTTGCTTTACAGATCAGAATAATTTTGAACATTATATATGGTACATGTTCCAAATTAAACTGGATTCAGTGATCCATTGATTGTTTAGTAGCATGTTGTTTAGCCTCTACATGTTTGTGCCTTTCGCAGGTTTTTGTGTTTTTTTTGTAGTTGATTTCTAGTCTCACAGTGTTGTGGTCGCAAAAGATGCTTGATATGATTTCAATTTTTCTTAAATTTACCAAGGCTTGTTTTGTGACCCAGCATGTGATCTATCCTGGAAAATGTTCTATGTGCACTTGAAAAGAATGTTTATTCTGTTACTTTCAGATGGAATGTTCTGCATATATCTATTAAGTCCATCTGGTCTTGTGTGTCATTTAAGGCCACTGTTTCCTTACTGATTTTTCTGTCTGAATGATCTGTCCATTGATATAAGCGGAGTGTTAAAGTCCCCCACTATTATTGTGTTACTGTCAGTTTCTCTCTTTATGTCTGTTAATATGTGCTTTATGTATTAGGTGCTCCTATGTTGGGTGCATGTATATTTACAATTGTTTATTTTCTTAGATTGATCATCCCTTGATCATTATATAATGTTCTCCTTTGTCTCTTGTAACAGTCTTTAAAGTCTATTTTGTCTGATATAAGTATTGCTACCCCAATTTTCCTTTGATTTCCATTTGCACAGAATACCTCTTTCCATCCCCTCACTTTCAGTCTGTGTGTGTCTTTAGATCTAAAGTGAGTCTCCTGTAAACAGTATATGGGTCTTGTTTTTGTATCCATTCAGCCTTTTGATTGGAGCATTTAGTCAGTTTACATTTACAGTAATTATTGATATGTATGCTCTAATTGCCATTTTGTTAATTGTTTTGGGGTTGTTTTGTAGGTATTTTTTGTTCCTTTCTTCTTCTTTTGTTCTCTTTTGTGATTTGATGACTGTCTTTACTGCTGTGTTCAGATACCTTTTTCTTTTTTGTGTGTGTATCTATTATTTGGTTTGTGGTTTGTGGTGACCATGAAGTTTATATATATATGATTGTTTTAAGTTGCTGATCTCTTACTTTCAAATGCATTTTAGCAGCCCTTCATTTGTGCTCTCCTCCCCTCATGATTAATGTCTTTGATATTATATTTTACATCTAATTGTTTTGTGTATCCCTTACTGCTTATTGTGGATATAGATGACTTTACTACCTTTGTCTTTTTATTTTTAATATATATATATTCATTTATTTTTAAATTTATTTTTGGCTGCATTGGGTCTTCATTGCTGCACACGGGCTTTCTCTAGTTGCAGCGAGCGGGGGCTACTCTTTGTTGCGGTGCACAGCCTTCTCATTGCGGTGGCTTCTCTTGCTGCAGAGCACAGGTTCTAGGCGCGTGGGCTTCAGTAGTTGTGGCTCGCAGGCTCTAGAGTGTAGGCTCAGTAGTTGTGGCGCACGGGCGTTGTTGCTCCGCGGCATGTGGGATCTTCCCAGACCAGGGCTCGAACCCGTGTCCCCTGCATTGGCAGGCGTATTCTTAACCACTGCGCCACCAATGAAGCCCACTACCTTTGTCTTTTAACCTTCGTACTAGCTTTGCATGTGGATGAATTCTGACCTTTACTATATGTTTGCCTTTACCAATGAACTTTTTCACTTTGTAATCTTCATGTTGCTAGTTGTGGCCTTTTCTTTTTCACTTAGAGAACTTCCTTTAACATTTCTTGTAAAGCTGCTTTGGTGTTCCTGAACTCTTAGCTTTTGCCTGTCTGTAAAACTTTTGATCTCTCCATCAAGTCTGAACAAGAGCCTTGCTGGGTAGAGTATTCTTGGTTGTAGGTTTTCCCTTTCATCACTTTAAATATATTGTGCCACTCCCTTCTGGCCTGTAGAATTTCTGCTGAAAAGTCAGCTGACAGAATTATGGGAGTTCCCCTGTACGTTATTTGTTGCTTTTCCCTTGCTGCTTTTAATATTCTCTCTTTATCTTTAATTTTTGTCATTTTAACTACAATGTGTCTTGGTGTGTTCCTCTTTGGGTTAATCCTGTATGGGACTCTCTGTGCCTCCTGGACTTGGATGTCTGTTTTCTTTCCCATGTTAGGGAAGTTTTCAGTTATTATGTCTTTGAGTATGTACTCAGCCCATTTCTCTCTTCTCCTTCTGGGACTCCTGTAATGTGAATATTAGTGTGCTTGATGTTGTCACAGAGGTCTCTTAAACTGTCATTTCTTTTCATTCTTTTTTTTTTTTTTCTGTTCAGGATCAGTGATTTCCACTAGTCTGTCTTCCAGCTTGCTGATCCATTCCTCTCTATCATTTAGTAAACTGTTGATTCCTTCTAGTGCATTTTTCATTCAGTTATTGTATTCTTCTTCTGTTTGGTTTTTCTTTATATGTTCTAATTCTTTGTTTAAAACATCTAACTTCTGGCTCTGTGTATCCATTCTTCTCCCGAATTCTTTGGTCATCTTTACGATCACTACCCTGAACTCTTTCTCAGGTAGACTGCCCATCTCTACTCACTTAGTTCTTCTTCTGGGGTTTTATCTTGTTCCTTTGCCTGGAACACATTCCTCTGTCACCTCGTTTTGCCTAGGTTGCTGTTTTTATTTTTATGTATCTAGTTAGTTATGTTTCCTGATCTTGGAGAAGTGCCTCTTGAAGAAGGCATCCTATGTGTCCCAGCAGCACACTCCCCTCTCATCACCCAAGCTATATACTCTAAGTTCACCCTATGAGGGCTGCATGGGCCTTCTGTTGTGGCAGGCTGACTCTGTTGGTCATCTGGTAGGCTTGGTTGGCCCCTGGTCTGGTTGTTGCCAGACCCTGCCTTTTTACAGAGGCTTCCAGCCATTGGTAGGTGGGGCTGGGTCACAAAGCAGCTGACTGCTGAACCCCAGGGGCTCCAGGGCTTATGCTGGCTCAATGGTGGGCACAGTCAGGGTCCAGAAAACTCTGGACCACCCACCCTTGGTGGGTGAAGCCAGGTCCTGGGATTAGTGCTGGCCTATTGGCAGGCAGAGCTGGGTCCTGGAGTCTGGCTGCAGGACCCAGGAGTCCCAGAGCTGGCATCAGATTGCTGATTGGAGGGGTTGGGGGGAGGGGTGTGTGGCCCCTGACACGGCTCAGTACAGGGTCTGGGGTGACCCAAAGCTTGTGTTGGCCTGTTAGTGGGCAGGGCCAGGGACCAGCTGGTCCCAGGGCAAGGTGTGGCCTGCTGATGGGCAGGCTGTGGGACTATGGTTTTCTTGAGACTGGTGTCTGCCCCCTGGTGGATGAGGCTGGTCTAAAGTCTAGAGCAGGCTCCCTGGAGGGGAGAGCCAGGGCCCAAGGGATTCTGGGACTGTTGGGTGGACCTGTGTCCTGAGCCCTCTGGTGGGCAGGGCGGTGACCAAAAGTAGTTGAGGACTCAGGAGGCATCTAAGCTAGCCTGTCTGCTGATCAGTGGAGCTGTGTCCCCACCCAGTTAGTTGATTGGCTTGAGGTGTCCCAGCACTAGTGCCTATAGGCTATTGGGTGGGGCCAGGTCTTGGCTCTAATGAACTAGAAGGATTCCACAATGGCACTGGCCAGCATCAGTGTCCACATGGTAGATGGAGCGCCCCAAAATGTCTGCTGCCAGTGTCTACATTCCCAGGGTGAGCTGCAGTTGCTTCCTGACTCTCCAGAAGACTCTCCAAGATCAGCAGGTAGGTCTGACCCAGGCTCTTCTCAAATTATTGTTTCTGCTCTGGGTTGCAGAGTGTGTGAGATTTTGTGCTTGCCCTTTAAGAGTGAAGTCTCTATTTCCCTCAGCCCTCTGGGACTCCCGAAAGTAAGCCCCACTGGCCTTCAAAGCCAAAGGCTCTAGGGGCTTGTCTTCCTGGTGCAAGACGCCCAGGCTTGGGAGCCCAATGTGGGGCTCAGACCTCTCACTCCTTTGGGAGAATTTGCAATGTAATTATTCTTCAGTTTGTCAGTCACCCACCCAGGCGTATTGGACTTGACTATACTGCGAGTCTGGCCCTCCTACCTATCTTGTTGTGGTTCCTTCTTTACGTCTTTAGTTGTAGAAGATCTTTTTTGGTAGGTTTCAGTGTTTTTCACTCATGGTTGTTCTGTGGATAGTTGTGATTTTTGGTGTGCCTGTGAGAGGAGGTGAGCTCAGGGTCTTTCTACTCTGCCATCCTCTCTTCTTCATCTTTTAAAAAAATCCCTGAATACTATGCCACCATATAGATACACCACAATTTGTTTATCCATTCACTTTTGGTTGCTTCAAATATTTTGGCAATTATGAATAATACTAATAATATTGGTTGAAACACTGATATAGTGGTATAAAAACCTAAACAAATTTGGAATAGGTTGGATAAAGATAATTACATAAAATAATGTAGAATAAGGAGGTATCACCAAAAAATTAAGAGGGAAGGTTTACTCAATAAATGTTATACAGATAAACTAGTTGACAATTTGAAAACAGCAAACTGTTTAGGATTTCCTTTTATATACTTGGCCTACTTAACAGTTCTCTCACTGTCTGTAAGCTGTTTCATAAAAGGATTCCTTCATTCACCAAAATAAAAGGTAAATGGAGGGTAGTGAGTAGTAGTATTGATCCCTTTCCCAGAAGAAGCTGCTGTTTTGTGGACAGTGTGGTACTCAAGTAGACAGGACCTGACCAGTATGTTGCTACTGTAGACTAGGTAGGTCCATCAATAAGTAGGGGTGCAGCACAAGTCAATTCTGTAACTTCCTGATGCATCTATAGCAGTCCCTACAGTAGTAACATGTAGGACCAAAGAAACTGTTATTTTCTTGTTTCAGTTAGGAGAGTTTAAGCTATGTTTTAGTAACAACCTCAAATCTTAGTGGCTTATCAGAACACTAGGGAAGGTTTATTTATTGCCCATTGCAGTGAGGCTGGAGGCTTCTGCTCCTTGCTTTCCCACTCTGGGACTCAGGCTAATGCTTTCTTCTCCAATACTGCCAGTTGCCACAGCCAATAGAAAGAGGGCTTTGAAAGGTCTTGTATTAACAATCAATGCTCTAGCCCAGAAGAGATCTGCTCAAAATTCATTAGCCAGAACTAGTCACATGGCTCTATCCAATCACATATTTATTAAGCCCACCCATGCCTTGAGAAGAAAGGAGGGGAACTATATTTGTGGTGGGTGGTAGTTTTAAGAATTTAGTACCAGGAAAGCTTCGTCTTCTATAAAGGATAATTATGTTTTTCCTTTTCTGATAATGAGAATTTTATAACTACCAATAATAAAGCTACTTAGGTGCCAGGAACTCTACATATATATTTTTTACTCCTTATGATAACTGTACGGTTTCTACCAGATGGGAAGACTGTGGCTTCATGAGGTTAAATAGGTAACCTCAGGTTGATAGACTGAGGTTGATAGACTATGTTTTGGGCCAAATTTCACAATAGGTCATTTGCTAGCTCCTATGATTAGCATACTTGCTTCTTTCTTTTTCTCTTTTCCAGCTTTTAAAAAAACTCTTGTATTAATCTTAGGCTTGTGTATATATATTTTTGTGTTATCCCAAATATTCTTAAGTACCAGGGAAAATTATTTATAGCAATTGTTACAAAAGTATGAATATATGTATATATATATTATTTTTTGGCTGTGTCAGGTCGTTGAGGCATGTGGTGTCTTTCATTGCAGTGCATAGTCTCTTCATTGTGGCACTCAGGCTTCTCTCTACTTGTGGCACACAGGCTTTTCTCTAGTTGTGGTGCTCGGGCTTCTCTCTAGTTGTGGTGTGCGGGTTTCCTCTCTCTAGTTGTGGCGTGTGGGCTCCAGAGCACGTGGGCTGTCTCGTTGAGGTGCACGGGCTCTGCAGTTGTGGCGTGTGGGCTTAGTTGCCCTGTGGCATATGGGATCTTAGTCTCCCAACCAGGGATGGAACCTGTGTCCCCTGCATTGGAAGATGGATTCTCTACCATTGGACCACCAGGGAAGTCCCCAAAGTACTAATATTTCATATAAATAACTCATATATATTGGAAAGGAAACATTAAAACTTCAAAAAATAATTGGGAAAAATTATGAACAGATATTCCTGAAAAAAAAAAGAGAAGGAAATCTGGTTTTATAGAAAGCAAAACATGTTCAAATGTAGTAGTTAATAACAAAAAAGAACAAAAAAAACCACTTATATTAAAATTTTTTTTAATTATTCAATTTTGGCAAGGTTTTGGTGTAACTGGGCTACTCATGCATTACAGGAAGCAGTATAAACTAACACAGTTATTTGGGATATAACTGGAACCCACATTAAGAGTCATAAAAATGATCACTTTCTTTGACTCAACAATTATGAATATTAATCCCAAGGAAAAATTTAAAAATAGGAAAACATTAAATATGTAAAAATGTTTATTACAGTTATTAATTTCACAAATAAAAATTGAAAGTAATATGGTATGGTTATGTTATGAAATGTCTACTCAATGAAATATGCTGTCATTGAAAATTATAAGTATGAAGACAATCTAGACACATGAAGAAATATATATGCTAGATATGTTGCATGATTACAAGCATGAAAAATGTATATATATCATGACAAAAGAATATACAAAGAACAGTGAGAATGGCTGCTCTATGATGTTGAATAATTACTAGCCACTTTTTCCCCCTTTCCAATATTCATTTAATACCTTTATATGATTTCACAGTAATTATAACTTGAAACAATATTAAATATACTTCATTGACATGGCCTCTACAATTTAGTAACTCTAAGGAGTATGCTTTCACTCAGTAAGACACACAGGAAAGTAAGGAAGACAGTAATCTTAAGGGCATAGGTAGCTTTCATGGAGAAACAGTAACAAACCAGGACTCATGAAGATGGGAACATAGGTCCAGAACTGAGAGTTTATATACAAGAACACTGGATATGGGCGGGTTTGCCTACACTGGATCCTGCCTAGGTGAGACTTACATCATGGAATAGCAGAGGAGAACTCAAGCTCTTTCCTCATCATTAACTTTCAAGAAGAAGGGAAGAAGAGTTAGGTCAAATGTCCTTAGTTCTTAGAAGAATTTAGAACTCTTCTAAAATTTACCAATCAAATAAGTCTCTTTACTTGCTCTGCAGTGAAGTAAGTAAAGGGATGGAGAGAGGCCCGGAGTATTACATTAATTGGGCTCTTTTAACATGGAAAAAATTTGGGGAGTAGAGAGCAAAAGTAAAATTAAATGGAGTAAGCATTCAACTCCAGAAGCTACAAAAAAATCCATAGAAAGTAGAATAAAAGAAAAAATAAAGATAAAATCAGAAATTAAAATGAAAACAGAAAAATAAGAGATGATTAATAAAACCAAAAGAAGTTTGTTTGAAAAGACCAATAAAATAGGCATACCTTTTATCAAGTAATCAAGAAAACAAGAGAATGGCATTAAGTGAACAATACTAGAAATTTTAAAAGGCAACATAACTACGGAAGTTGTAAATATTTTAAAAATCAGGAACATTTTATTAATTTTGCCAGTATATCTGAAAACAGATATAATAGTCAATCTTCTAGAAAAATAAAAATCACCAACACTCACTGAAGAAGAAACAGAAAACCTTAATAGAGCAATAACTGTTAAGAAAATTTTACTGGCATAAAAAAACTCTTAGTCCTCTAAAACGTACAAGGCTGTTTTAAAATGTACCCAGGATTTGTCTTAATCAGGTAGTAAGACATTAAGACACAAAAATTACTGTCATGAAAGAAGAAGTTTTTATACTTTCAGATCCCTAAAAATAGAAGGCACAGCACACCAAGCAGGGAGGCCACACAGGAAAGCACCAGGGATGATCAAGAGGCAGAAGCAAGGGGGAAAGCATGCCCAGATCCTTTATTGTGGTTTTTGGTGGGAAGCAATGGGTGAGGCATGGCAGGCAAACTGAGCACATTTAGAATTGGATAGTTTGAATAATTTTGGCAGGCTCTGTGCTATAAAGGGGTAGTCCCTAGTTGTCTAGCACCTGGCCCTAGGGTGATTTACCACAGGGGGATAAAAGTCCCAGACTGCAGCACTCTGATAAAAGGAGGAAGTTATAGACTCAGGGTTGGTTGGTTTGCACAACAAAGATATGTTCAAAGGCAAATTATGTTATCTCTAGGAATAGCTAGTCCAGGAAGGAGCAGTCTCTCCTCAAGTACATAAGGCCCCAAGATGTCAAGGCATCATAGAATACCAAAAATAAAAAACATGATTAATATACAGGCATAGGTGAGTTTTACCAATCCTTGAAGAAAGAAAAATTCTATCTTTGCAAACTGTCCTAGAGAATAGGAAAGAGGGAAAGCTACCAAACTCACTTTATGAAGCTGGAATAACCCTGACACACAAAGCAGAGTAGAAGAAAATAAAACTTTAACTAATCTCACGAACACAAATGCAAAATATTAAATAAATCATTAGAAAACTGAATATAGCACTGTATTAAAAAGATCAGATAATATTTATAATAAGAATGCAAAAATGATAACTTTAGGAAACTATTAATTTAATTCACATATTAAGAATATTGTATGGGGGCTTCCCTGGTGGCGCAGTGGTTGAGAGTCTGCTTGCCGATGCAGGGTACCCGGGTTCGTGCCCCGGTCCGGGAGGATCCCGCGTGCCGCGGAGCGGCTGGGCCCGTGAGCCATGGCCGCGGAGCCTGTGCTCTGCGGTGGGAGAGGCCGCAACGGTGAGAGGCCCGCGTACCGCAAAAAAAAAAAAAATATATATATATAAGAATATTGTATGATTATCTCAAAAGATACATTTAAAAGCATTTGATAAAATGCAGTCCCCATTCATGATTTAAAAAAACTTCTCAGTAGGGCTTCCCTGGTGGCGCAGTGGTTGACAGTCTGCCTGCCGATGCAGGGGACAGGGGTTCGTGCCCTGGTCCGGGAGGATCCCACATGCCACGGAGCGGCTGGGCCCATGAGCCATGGCCGCTGAGCCTGCGCGTCCGGAGCCTGTGCTCCGCAACGAGAGAGGCCACAACAGTGAGAGGCCCGCGTACCGCAAAAAAAACCCCCAAAAAACAAAAAAAAAACTTCTCAGTAAAATATTAATAGAAGAGGATTTCCCTAACCTGATTATTTGGTATCTACTAAAAACATACACAAACAGTATGCTGAGTGGTTAAACTTCAGAAACATTGCCTTTTAAAGTTAGGAACATGAGGGACTTCCCTGGTGGTGCAGTGGATAGGACTCCACGCTCCTAATGCAGGAGGCCCAGGTTCGATCCCTGGTCGGGGAACTAGATCCCACAGGTATGCCGCAACTAAGAGTTCGCATACCACAACTAAGAAGCCCATGTGCTGCAACTAAGGAGCTGGCAAGCCACAACTAAGGAGCCCTGGAGCCACAACCAAGGAGCCTGCCTGCTGCAACTAATGAGCCCGTGAGCCACAACTAAGGCACCGGACTGCCACAACTAAGACCCCACATAACCAAATAAATAAATATTTGAAAAAAAAAGTTAGGAACATGATAATACTCAATACTATCACTCCTATTATTCAACATTGTACTGGAGATCCTTGCAAATCCACTGAGATTTTTTTTTAAAAGAATAAGAGCTTTAAGATCCAAAAATATATACTTTACCGTTCTTAGTTACGAGCAATAGATGCTGCTGACTCTGGCTGATTAAGCAGAAAGAGTTTGTTACAAGAATATTTGGCAGCTCACAGAATCATTGGGAGAGTTGAAAAACCAGGCTTAAGGCTGAATTTCCAGAAGTACCCATAACACGCTGTAGAAATAGTCTGACAAGGAATCCTTTGCTGCCACCACTGAGCCCTGTTACTGTTAGATCACTGTCACTTCTGCTCCTGCAACTTGACTGCAACTGCTACCCCTGCTAACACTGATGCCAGCTCTGCTCTATCACTACTGTTACTTCACTGCTGTCACCACTACAGTATCATTAAATGCCTGCTCCTCAGTTGCAAGGAAGGCTGGGAGGGAAGTTTGGAATATTTTAAGCTCCTACAGAGGAAGAAGTCTTTGTCTTACAACCAGACTCATAAAGCAGGAAATTTCCTTAAACATAGAAAGGAGTTCAGATGCTGGATGGCTAAAACAAATGACAAATGTCCACCCAGAAAGAAAAAGTAAAAACTGCTGTTATTTGAAGATGCTACAATAATCTACATGGAAAATCTAAGGTATTTTATAGGCAATCTTGTAAAATTCACGAAGTTTATAACATAAAAATCAATGGCATTGCTATAAATCAGCAATAAAAAATTAAAAACCTAACAGGAAAAACAGATACTATTCACTATAGTAAACATACTATAAGGTACCTGGGTCTAAATCTAACAAAAGATGTATACATTTTTTAAGAAGAAAACTATAGCATATTATGAAGGATATAAGGAAAGCTTGTTAAAAATGGAGACACATACTATGTTCTTGTTTGGGAAGACTCAATTTCAGGATATGTCAATTTCCAAAAATTTGACGTCTAAATTTAACATAATTCCAATAAAAATCCCACCTGAATTTTTTTTTTCCAACCTGGATTTTTACGCAACTTGAGAAATTGATTGAAATGCAAATGGAAGAGTAAATATCTAAAAATATCCCCCAAAATTCTGAAAAAAACGAACAAGGAGGTGGGCCTTGTTTTTTTTTTTTAATTCATTTATTTTTTGGCTGCGTTGGGTCTTCGTTGCTGCGCGCGGGCTTTCTCTAGTTGCGGCGAGCGGGGGCTACTCTTTGTTGCAGTGTGTGGGTGTCTCATTGTGGTGGCTTCTCCTTGTTTTGGATCATGGGCTCTAGGCGCGCGGGCTCAGTAGTTCTGGCTCACGGGCTCTAGAGCACAGGCTCAGCAGCTGTGGCGCACGGGCTTAGCTGCTCTGCAGCATGTGGGATCTTCCCAGACCAGGGCTTGAACCTGCGTCCCCTGCACGGGCAGGTGGATTCTTAACCACTGTGCCACCAGGGAAGCCTGGGACTTACTCTTTAAAATACTTAGTAATTATAAAGTTTTAGCAATTAAAATAGTTTTGTACTGGTTCAAGAGTGTTCAAAGAGATCAGCTGAGTGAAACAGAAACTCCAGAAATAGACTCGTGCCTTTAAAAGATATTTATCTATAACAGAAGTGATATTTAAATCAGGGGTGAAAGGATGGATGAGTTAATAAATAAGATTGGAACAACTCACTTTCCATACAGAAAATTAAGATCCCTACTTCACACAAAACACAAAAGCAAATTTCAAATAGATTAAAGAAAGCTCCAAGTGTAAAAAACCAAAACTTTTAAACTGCTTGAAGAAAATATAGGCAATATCTTTAGAATCTTGGGTCACAGAAGGTGTCCTAAACTAGAAACAAAAACAATAAATCATAAAGGCAAGGAACTAAAATTTGGCTACATTAACATTTTTTTTTGTATGACAGAAGACATATAATCAAAGTGTAATAAAAAGCACAAGTAACTCAATAGGAAGATGGCCATAGTGTATGAACAGAGAATGAAGAGACTAGGCAATCCAAATGGTTTATCAACATGTGAAAAGATGCTCAACCTTATCGGTTATTAGGAAAAAACAAGTAAAATAACAATGAGATTTCATGTATCATTACCAACTAAGGATTGGCATGCAAGTTGAGTAAAGGTAAATCTCTTAAACTACTGGCATAAGTATAAACAAGTATAATCACTTTAGGAGAACAATTTGGAAGTAGGCAATAATATTTAAATAACTTCTAGGTTTTTAGAAACTCTTGCTTATGTACTCAAAGAGACACATGCAAAGATACTCATTATCTTGCGACTCATTGTCACTTCATTAGTAACACCAAAAAAAAAAAAAAGGAAACAAATGTCCATCAATAGGAAAATGAATGAGTAGAATTTTCAGTAAAATGTGGTAATCCATAGATTGAAGAGTGGTTAAAAGGAACTAAATAGATCAATATGAATAGATGTCAAAAATATAATATTGATGGGGCTTCCCTGGTGGCGCAGTGGTTGAGAGTCTGCCTGCTGGTGCAGGGGACACGGGTTTGTGCCCCAGTCCGGGAAGATCCCACATGCTGCGGAGCGGCTAGGCCCATGAGCCACGGCTGCTGAGCCTGCGCGTCTGGAGCCTGTGCTCCGCAGCAGCAGAGGCCACAACAGTGAGAGGCCCGCATACCGCAAAAAAAATAAAAATAAAAAAATAATAATATTGAGATGAAAAAAAAGCAAGATGCATAATAATTCACACATTATGAAACCATTTTTGTAAATTGAAAACATATGTAACATTGTACATATTTATATATATAAAATATTCATTGATAGATATACAAAAATATATAATAATTAGATGGAAAGATACACACTAGCTAGCCCTTAAGATGGCCCCCAATGAATCCTGCCTCCTAGACTTCATGCTCTGTTATAATTTCCTCCCCTTGAGTTTGGCCTGGGCTTAGTGACTTGCTTGTAATGAAAAGAGTGATAGAAGGTCACTTCCAAGATGAGCTATAAAAAACTGTGACTTCTCCTTTGTTGGCTCTGGCTCTCCTAGCTTTGATGAAGCAAGTTTCATATTGTGAGCTGCTCTTGTAGCAAAGAACTGAGGACAGCCACTAGCCAAGAGGCAGGAAGGAACTGAAGCCCTCAGTACAACAGTTCTCAAGGAACTGAATCCTGCCAACAACCACTGAGTGAACTTTGAAGTGGATTCTGCCCCAGTTGAACCTGGAGATGACTGCAGCTCCAGGTGACACTTTGACTGAGGCCTTGTGAAAGATCCTGAGCCTGAGGATCCAGCTAAACCATACGGATTCATGACACACAGAAACTGTGAGATAATAAATGGTGTTGTTTTAAGTCACCAACTTTTGGGGTAATTTGTTATGCAGTAATAGATACTAATACTCACACCAAATTATGAGGGTTACAGCCTGGACTGGGGAAGAAGGAGTAGGAGGGAGTGGGATTAGAGGAAAAACAAAGGAGAATTTTAAAAATTACTTTTATAAAAATGACTTTAAACAAACACTACAAAATGTTATTTGTTAAAATCTGGGTAGCAGATACATGGGTGTTTGGTACATCATTGTGTTTTTCTGTATTTTCTTTATATCTCAAAAAAGAATAAATGGCCAATCCCAGACTATCAAAAAACCTAGGGCTGAGATGCTATCTTCCAGCTCTCTGGATATCAGAAATACACCTTTTGTTTTCAACTTCAGCTCCACAAAGTTGTTGGAGCCTTTCTTGGTGTATTTTTTAAGTTATTGCTTCATTTATTCTCTATAGCGCTGTTTGTAGGAGATAATGGAAAAGAGAGTGAGCTCATTTAAATTCTAAACTCGAAATCACCAGATTTCAGGAATGATGACTCTATAGACAGGAGGAATTAAAAATGGAAGGGGCATTGATTTATTTTTGAAAATTATTTCATGCTACATTGAAAATTCAAATTACCCAAGCACATGCCAAAGAGGCGTAATGAGACAAATGTAATTATCCTACAATTCGGACAAAACTCCTGTTCCGTGAGAAAGCAGCATTGGGCTACTTACATTTTTGGTCCTTTCTTCTTCTGACCTTAAGATAAACCAACTTTAAAAATGTTTATTTCACAAGGTTATATTAAATTGGTATATGATAAAGTAGCAACTAAGTTAATGGATGTGTCATTTTCATTACATTTGCTACCTACTCACTGCTCCTCATGCATTCTGGTGATTTTCTATAACTAATCATATATATTTAAATCATATGGGCCTATAAAAAAGATATTATTTGTGATAATTTAATAATCATGCAACTTCAAATGTTAGGCTTTACTTTTAAGGATCATTTCCACGTTTTATTCCTTTTCTTTGGATTAGCCAGCCATTTTATGAGGGCCATCTTGTGTTCCTCTTGTAGAAAATCCAGTATATCAGTGTTTCTTTCAATTCATAATGAATGGTACAATTAAGATTTAATTAGAAGCACACTAGTACAGGAATTGAAAGCTACTCTGAACCTGTAAATGAAACGTCACACTTTAAAAATTTTCACATGTTGCAACCCAGCCTCTCTAAAAAGCTGCCATATGTAAACTTAATTTGAGATGGAGCTTTTTAAAATAACATGATTGCTTGTTACACTGAACCTCTTTCTTGTCATGTGCTCAACAAAAAAGCTTATTTTATCTAAAGAAAGACTCACAGATGCTTCAAGGAAGAAAAGGGGAATTTTCACTACATTTGTTTTAAAAAGAACATCCTGTACAAGTACTTAAGGGTGAGAAGAAGACCTTACACTCATTAATGCATGTCCTACCTACTTCTCCTCCCTGCTTTTCATAGCTTTACAAAGAAGCACATTTGGGAAGTGATTTGTCCATCATATATGAATCAATTTTGAATAAATATGTAGCTTTATATTTATTTTTTGTAGCTTTATATTTAAAACAATGCTTTAGAAAACTAGTATTTCCTGTTAGAATTTGTGTCTTCAATACTGCTTTAAATCCCATTAACTTCTTTTCAAACTTAGATGTATCATTTCTAAGACTGAAGTAGAGGGTACATTTAAAGATGATGTTGCAATTATGGGTTTTCTCATTTTAATTGGGATTAATTAATTTTCTGAAAGGTAGAATGGAATAGCCACTTAGTGTAGAGGTTTGAGTCTTGGTGAGGTGAGAGAGATGAGTTCAAGGCTGCTGAAAATACCCTACTGACATGTTTTGGCTATAGGAAGAGGAATGGCTTTGTTCCAAAGTGGATTTCAGGCAACTATATGTATAACTGCCTAGGGCTTAAAGGGCTACAAGTAGAGAATTAGTGTCTTAGAAATTTTTCCTATCTGTTTTATTGTTACATCTGGGTCCAGAGGACCTAACCACGGGATGAAGCAGAGAAATAACCAAGTGCTTATGATCATTATGGAGATGAGGACTTGCAGGAAATCCTAAACATCCAAGGTCTTGATATTCACAGGATGATCTAGAATTCATGTTCTAAAGGGAGAACATTTCTGAAAACAACTTATTACCCACAGGTCTCTGTCATTAAGGCATGGTAGTATCCTAATCAATATACCTTCTAATAATGGGGTAGATGATATTTTAATATCTTTTAAGAGGAAAGTAGAAGGATTTTCCAGAGATCATTATTTTAGAGAGCTGGCTAATTATCTCATGTTTATAGATCTCCAGGAAAGATGACTTTAGTAATCTTGAGCTTTAAATTTCTCTTTCTACAGTCTTTATATTATAAACAGAATAATAGCAGCCATATATACATTTATTAAAATCACATTTCTCCCAGGACGGAATTCATTTACCCAGAATTTATTTAACCAATCACTGTATATGTATATATCAATATCGATATCTGTATCTATGTATTAAGCCAGAGCTTAAAATCAGCATAGAAAAACAGACTTGCTGCCCTGACTTGATATAATTCCATTCTAAAACAGAGAAACTTGATGTTTTAGGTAGCTTTGTGTCAGGTAAGTATATGATTTCCTTTCGATTTTATGAAATAGTGCAAATAGCTTACGGATCTTCAATTCTTCCCTTACGGACTCCTAGATGTCTAGGGATCTCAGGCTGGAACCCACTGGTTTACAGGACAAAAACAACTGAGTCACTGCTTGTCCATTATGGTCATTTCAGGCACTATGATAACTTAGTTGAATCTCTGCAAAGCTGACCTGGATAATTAACATACATTTGAATTTGAAGATGGCTCAAAATCCAGGAATAAATTTGCTACAGTCAATTAAATCTCTTTGTGTAAGAATCGTTCAAATAATGAGCTATATTTTTAAAAAACACACTTATGGTATATATTGAAGTGACCCCCCAAAAGCCCAATTGCCTCAAAATTCCTCCTTTTACCCAACATACCTTAATACCATCCACTTCCTTTTCCACAGCATGGACTCCAGTAGGCTACTGTTTAAGATCAATTTTCCATGAGGAGGTCCTTACAGTAGATACCTATTAAGTGTGCCATCCAGCCTCCCTTCTCTGCAAACTTCTCCCTTTCCCTTTCATCTTCATGGTCACAGGATAGCCTCCAAGCAGCCATGGGTATAAATTATGAACCCTAATTTTTGTCCTGGCTACAGGTTGGGCTGAACAGAGATTCATCCTTGGAAAACTTCAAATTGGGAGTAAAAGATCTGGTCTTTGCCTAGGTTTAAATCTTTAATGCATGAAATATAAAAAATGGAGTTTGTTCAGCCATATTTTCTACCATGAAGACTGGGTAAAGAGATACATAAAGTGGGCAAAGACAGAGAGAGTGTCTGGTGCATAGTTTCAGTCCCATCCTGAGACATGGCCTTGGTTTGATCCTTATGTATTTTCCACTTTTTGCTTAAGTTAACTTGAGTTGGGTTTTGTTTCTTGAAATCAAAAGAGACCCAACAGACAGACTGTCTTGATGGAAGCCTGTTGTCAAGTCCCACAGTCACATTATTGCCTCTATCAGATCAGCCAGTAGTTAGTCTCAAATGCACAGAGAATCTCTGTCTCTGAAGATCTAGGAATACAAGCCAGGTACCCAGGAGAGTCAAAATGATATCTTAGTTCACATCTGACAAGTCCAAGATTGACTGACTGATTTGCTGTAAAACCAAGTAATTATTTTAAATAGTTGCCATACCCTTTGAAATGTTAGCAGACTAACAAAGGGAACACAGATAGGCAACTATCTCCTCCATGGTACTCAGAAAAGCAGAACGGTTGTTTTTGTGTGGGTAATTTATTTCTCTAATTTTGGAGAGAAAAAAAAATGACCCAGTCCATAGTTTTATTATTCAAATACAGAAAGCATAGTTTTCCATTCTTCATACAAAGCTGAGGTGGACGCAGCTGGAAATAACTGAATAATTAAAATATCAGTCAGAACAGGGGAGATTAAGTGACTTTACTTGAATAGAGCAATTGGGCAGAATTAGAATTGGAAGGAAAAGAAAATAGTTTACAAAAGAGGGAAAGCAAACAATTTAACATTGGCTGGATCTTCAAGTAAGGGATGACAAGTGGTACTTGCTCCAAATGTTGCCATAGGTAAACTGAAGAACATCCATTTCTCTGAGACATGGACATTCATACATTTTACCCTGTTTGTAACATTTGCTTCCTCCTGCTTCTGTTGCCATGTACACAGTGAATATGACTTAACTTTCAAAGAATACTTAAATTATGATATTTAAAAAGGCATACTGTATAGAAATAGCACCTTATTTATTTCTCTAGCTATCTATGTATCCCAGGAAATCTAATAATGGATAACAAACAATAAATAATAAAACATACTTTGAAACTGCCAAGAGATACATAAAATCTATAGTATATGGTTATTAATAAGAACTGAATAATTAACAAGATTTTTAAAATAGTGCAATCACCTTTCTATTTATAATTAGGTATCTGTATTAGTCAGGGTTCTCCAGAGAAATGGAACCAACAGAAGATAAAATATAGATATAGATATATAGATATACATGGGGAGGAGGGAGGGATATTTATTATGAGAAATTGCCTCACATGATTATGGAGGCTGAGAAGTCCTAAGATCTGTAGTGGGTATAGTTACTGATGTATAGTTACAGTCTGTGTCTGAAGGCCTGAGAACCAGGAGAGCCGATGGTGTAACTTCCAGTCTGAAAGCTGGCAGGCTCAAGACCCAAGAAGAGCTAATGTTGCAGTTAAAGTCCAAAGGCAGGGAAAAAAGTCAACGTCCTAGCTCAAAGCAGTGAGGCAGAAGGAGTTTCCTCATACTCAACCCTTTTGTTCTCTTTAGGTCTCTGCTTGATTGGATAAGGCTACCCACATTAGGGAGAGCAATCTGCTTTACTCACTGTGCTCATTCAAATGTTGGCTTACCCAAAAACACCATCACAGACACAACCTGAATAATGTTTGACTAAATGCTGGACACCCCATGGCCCAGTCAAGTTGACACATAAAATTAACCATCACAAATCCACCCCTTGTAAACTTGGCACCCATGTGCATCTCCTTAAAACAAGCTTAATCTCTAAATAAAGACAATAACAAGGTCATAATTCTACCCACCATGATACAACTATCCTGCATATGGCCAGAAACACACTAACCACTTCCACAGAAGAGGAGGTAATGTCCTGGAATGGTGTTTGCTCTTTTCCTTGATATCCCATAACTTAAATTCTACGATGTAAAATTAACGATACTTAAATACTATGACATAAAGCCAATATATCTTATTTTATATGATAAAGGAATAAGAGAGGGAAGAAAACAAAGATATTTGAGATACACACACACACACTCATAACAAAATAAGGAAGAGTACTCATGACAATTACGTCCTCATTTCTATAACTAGTTATGTGGTCACAACTGGTATTTATAACTACCCTCTTCCACTACTAATTTTGTATTCCTTTTGTCTTCAGCACTTCAGCTGATCATGGTTCTTTACCTGGTGGAGTGACCCAAATCTTCATTCCCGAAGGGTCTGGGACATCAGTAGTCCTGCCTGGATTGGGCTGTTGTTATTTTTCCATTGGCCTTAATCACAGGGCATGGTGATACTAAGGGATCTCCTATATTCCAGACATACTCTTCCTTACCTCCATCGTGAAGCAGTAGTCCAAGTCCCCCTTGGTAGTCAGGATCAGTCACCCCAGCCAACACAGAAATTTCCTTCTTTGCTTACTGATTAAAATGCATGAGGAGCCCAGTGTGGTCAGGCAGCAGTTTTAACTTCCAGTTCAATGGAATCATTGTGTCTCCTGGTGGAAGCATTCCACCTTTTGCAACTAAGACCTCTAAGCTAGCAAAACATAAGGTCACATGGACAGGAAGCAAAAATTTTGCTACTAAGTCACTAGGGGTGATAGTGAGTGGTGACACTCCCATTTCTACCCCTTGAGTCCTGGACCTGTGAATCCTAGGAATGGGAGAAACAGCATCATGTATTAGGTATCTAATTAACAACCAGATTTTCCTGTTATATTAGGACATGGATTCGGCGATCAGAATTTGGTCACTGATAATGTACAAATACTGAACACACATATTAATGTGTATCTCTATTCATTTCTTTATTGAGCAGATATTTATTTAAAATATAGATACAAACATTAAGTCCTAATAAGATTCATCTGTTAGAAATACACATTTACAATCAGATAGTCTGTCAGGTAAATGTAATTAAACTTCACTGTTTTAAAAATATCTTCTAACGCAGAGGCTATAAAATACTCTATTTAGGAGTAGGAGATTTGGAAATGAGATTGGCCACCAGAGTGAGTACATGAGACTCCCTGCGAAGTGTCATGAATGAACAACATGATTTATGTGTTCCACGTGTTCAGGTCATTTTAGTCATGCATGCAAAGTTTACGGACATTAGGAGTTAACTTATTGCATTTTTGCATATTAAAGAATTAGGAAAATAGAAGTATAAGTTTCCACTGATATATTAATGGAAAAAGCATTTAAAGCAGATGTGAATTTGCATTACATAAGTTCAGTGTAGCAAATGTACTGAGTACCTATTAAGGCCAGGTACTTCTGAGTATACAAATACAAATAGGACACAGTTCACATTCTCCATGAGGTTATCATCTCATGGGAGTGGGGGGTAGTGAATAAGAGACACATTCTAATTACTTTAACGAAGAGTGAGGTAAAAGAGGGGAAACTGCCATTTAAGATAGCAAGTTGAATGCATGATTAGATCTGCTTCTTCCTGAAATCTCACCAAAATGACAGTAAAAGGATTTTTTTTAAAAGACACACAAGGACATAGACAACAGGAGGGAAGAAAATAAAATAAGAATATTGGAAGCTGGAAAGCAGATGGACTAATGATAACTGACTTAGCAGAACCAGGAAAATTAAATCCTAAGCCTGCAGTGGGAGGGGAAAAAAAAGCAAGTGAATTACATTATAGAACTCTCAAATAACCCAGGAAGTGGGGGACCTCAGGTATCTCTGAAAACGTAGGTGGAGGAGCTAAAAAGAAGATGATGTTTGAAAGTTTGTTTACAATACCCTCCCTACAACTCTGTCTCACTCTGATTCCATCAGAATACCCCTGAAGTTCTGATCTCTGGAGAAAGTGAAACAGAGGGAGTCTGGACCAAGAGGCACAAGCATATTTGAAGGCAGGAGTGTTTTACTAAAAATAGGGTAATTAAATAAAGGTTTACTAACAGAGTGCAAAGACTGAGTCTTTTTCCATTGCTAGGATCTCAGAATGCTGGCAGCCAGATAGCATATTGGCAAGTCTTCTCTGAAGAGCGTGATCTGCACAAGAGAAAAGATCTAAAATATTTATGTTTTCAGTTCTTTGTTTTGGGTGACCATTCTGTGCATTGTAAGATGTTTAGTAGTCCTGGTCTCTACACACTAGATACCAGCAACACTCCTCCCCCTGTTGTAACAACCAAAAATGTCTCCAAACACTGCCAATGTCCCCAGTGGAGGAGGATAAATTGTCCCCAGTTGATAACCACTGGCCTATAGTGATCCCTACAGTCAAAAAGCCCTTTCCATGAGCTTCCATTCAGCTTTGTAGTGCCTCTCTCTTAAATATAAGCAGAAAGAGCCAAAGTTCACCAGAAATCCAAGGAAAAATGAAGAAAAAAGCAGCTTGGAGGAACCAGGCTGTGAGGAAGAAGAAAACTTTAAAGAGAGCATATAGCATCTACAAAAAAAGAACTACTGGAAATTAAAAATGTAGCAGCAGAAATGAAAACTTAGAAGCAGCACTGGAAAACAAAGGTAATGAAATATCCAGAAAGTAGGGTAAAAAGACACAGAAATGGAAAAATAGGAGAGGACATAGAAGATGAGAAAATTAAAGTAACGGCCTAGGGGGACTATATTAGGAAGCAGCTTAAGTTGCTATAACAAAGAGACTCCAATATATAGTGGCTTAAATAGCAAAGAAGTTTATTTCTCTGTAGCCTAGGGTAGGTAAATGGCTCTGCTTTATGAACAGCTGGCTCTGTCATGCCAAACATGTTACATCCATATCCATCCCTGTAGCCAGGGCTGCTGTTTCAGTTGTTAACATTCCCTAACTAGCAGGAAGGAGGTCAAGAAAAGTCTAAACTTAAAGATATGACTCATAAGGTACATGTATCACTTCTGTTCACATCTAGCTGCAAGGGAGGCTGGGGGATGTAGTCCTGCCTATGCCGGCAAAATTCAGGAGAGAGTTATTAAAAGGAAGAAGAGGATGGATATTGAAGGAAGTTGAGCAATTTCCTCAATAAAGTCTAACATCCAAATAAAAGGAGATCCAAAGAGAGAGAACCAGAGAAAATAGTGGGGAGAAAATCAGCAAATACATATATATTAAGATGACTAGGTTTTCCTGGGGTAAAAAGCAATCCCTAAATCTTAGTAGCTTATAAAAACAAAGGTTTATTTCTCATTCAAGTTGCACGTCCATCACAAGTCAGTCAGCTGGGAGTTCTGTTCCATGCTTTCTCACTTAGGCCAACAGAATTTCCATCATTTAGAAAAGTGTTAGTCATTGTGATGGCAGGTGGGTGGGACCCCTGGTGAATCATACACTCATCTCTAAAGCTTCCACCTGTCATTCTTGCTCACATTTTACTGGCCAAATTAAGTCAAATGGCTAACCTAACTTCAAGTCAGGACAAACTTCAAGGGCACAGCAAAATGCAATCCTATTATGTGCACAGGAGAAACACTGGAAATATTTAGTGAAAAATATTAATGACTACCACAGCTCACCTAAATAACTGGTTCACTCTCCTCCCTGCAGGCAATATACACACTCATTCCCCCTCCATGGGAAACAGCTCCAAAGTCGCATGTTGTCATTGTATAAAGCTCAAAGTCTAGACTCTTGGGCTTCCCTGGTGGCGCAGTGGTTGAGTCTGACTGCCGATGCAGGGGACGTGGGTTCGTGCCCCAGTTCAGGAAGATCCCACATGCCGCGGAGCGGCTGGACCCATGACCCATGGCCGCTGAGCCTGTGCATCCGGAGCCTGTGCTCCACAACGGGAGAGGCCACAACAGTGAGAGGCCCGTGTACCGCAAAAAAAACAAAAACAAAAAACTATGATGAAAGTTATGTCATTCTTCTCAGAAAGATATACATACATACAAAATTCTATAAAAAAGTTTCGTAGGATTCACAAATGCCCTGAACTCACTGATAGCTGACAAGTTAAGAAACTATCTTTTCATTTTTATTAATTTTTTGAGTAAGAATAATATTCACACGGAACAAAAATTTTAAATAAAGTTTACAATGAACAGTCTCTCTTCTAGCCCTGTTCCCATACTACTCAATTCAATTCCTCTTCTATCAAAGTGACCACACTTAGTGTATCCTTCTGGAGACAGTCTATGCATATGTATGCATGAGGATTAAAAATTCTTTTTCTTGACACTTTCTTTTTTTCTATTTAATTTATGTTGGCAATTGTTCCACATTGGGTACATAAGACGTCAAATGCACAGAATTCTATTGCATTGCTGTACCCTAATTTTTTTACAATGTATTTTAAATTTTGAAACAATTTCAAGCTTACAAAAAAGTTGGAAGCACAGTACAAATCATTTCTTTCCAGAACCAACTGAAAGTAAGTTGCTGAATCAAAACGACAATGAGATATCACCTCACACTGGTCAGAATGGCTACCATTAAAAAATCTAAAAATGATAAATGCTGGAGAGGGTGTGGAGAAAAGAGAACCCTCTTACACTGTTGGTGGGAATGTAAATTGGTGCAGCCACTATGGAAAAAAGTATGGAGCTTCCTTAAAAGACGAAAAATAGAGCTACCATATGATCCAGCAATCCCACTCCTGGGCATATATCCAGAAAAGATGAAAAACTCTAATTTGAAAAGGTACATGCACCCCAATGTTCACAGCAGCACTATTTACAATAGCCAAGACACGGAAGCAACCTAAGCGTCCACTGACAGATGAATGGCTAAAGAAGATGTGGTACATATATACAATGGAATACTACTCAGCCATGAAAAGAATGAAATATTGCCATTTGCAGCAACATGGATGTACCTAGAGAACATCATACTAAGTGAAGTAAGTCAGACAAAGACAAATATTATATGATATCACTTACATGTGGAATCTAAAAAATAATACAAATGAATGTATATACAAAGCATAAACAGACTCACAGACAGAAAACAAACTTATGGTTACCAAAGGGGAAAGGGAGGGGGAGAGGGATAAATTAGGAGTATGGGATGAATAGATACACACTACTGTATGTAAAATAGATAAGCAACAAGGATTTACTGTATAATAGGGGAAAATATTCAATATCTTGTAATAACCTATAATGGAAAATAATCTGAAAAAAAATATACGACTGAATCACTTTGCTGTACACCTGAAACTGACACAGTATTGTAAATCAATTATACCTCAAAAAAAAAGTAAGTTGCTGACCTGATGTCCTATCACCCCTGAATGCTTTCCTGTGTATTTTATATTTACAAATAAAAACATTCTCTCACGTAACCACAATTATAAAAATCAGGAAATTAACATTATACATTACTACCTTCTAATTTTCAGATCCCATTCAAATTTCGCTAGTTATCTGAATAATATCCTTTATGTCAGGTGCAATTCCTCAATCTTTTCTTGACTCTTGTAGACATAACACTATAGATTATAGGCTAGATATTTTGCAGAATGAAACAACTTGATTTATCTGATGTTTTCTCATGATTAGAATCAGGTTATGCATCTTTGGTAGGAATATAACAGAATTGGTGCTATGTTCTTCTAACTGCATTCTATCAGGTGGCATACAATTTCTATTTGTCCCATTATGATGACGTTTATGTTGATCATTTGATTAATGTGGGATCTGACAGACTTCTCCACTGTAAATTTACTCATTTTTTCCATTTATAATTCATACATTTTTTAGCAGATGACTTTGAATATATGTAAATATTTTAATCCCCATGAAACATTCAGCTTATTCATTTATTTAAATATATCACTATAGGTTCATGGTTTCCTGTTTTATTCAATGGTTTACGACCCATTAACCATCATTATTTATTTTGATGCTCAAATTGTTCCAGATTTGGCCAGTGGGAACCTAGTTAAGCTGGCTTCTGTGTGTTCTTGACACATCCCCATCATTCTCTCAGCACTTCCTTACTTTCTGGTACAAAATGATGATCCAGGCTAAACTTCTGCTTTTCCTACCCCAGTGGTAGAATTGGCTATTCCTCCAAGGATTCTTGATTCCTTTTAGTGGGGAATGACATTTAGAAGCCACAATCTATTTCTATATGTATTTGCAGCCACTAATAATACATACATTGCTAATTCTAATCCAACACTACAGAGTTCATTCTACTTTTCTCCCTTTTCATATTTGTAACTCCCTTCTTGGACAATGAGAAACCAGACTCCCATTATCTTTAATATATTTACCTATTTGATCAATCCTTCTGAAGGTAAGCAAACTCCCAGTCACTGCTGTACCCTCCCTTACAGGGAAACCCTTCTTACCCAACTCAGGATCCAATACCCTGCATCAGGATACCCCCGCCCCCACCCCGGTCATGTCTTCCTCTTCTTCCCTGTGCTCTGACACCCCTCTCTGGGCCTCTGACACCCCCACCCCACCAAGCATGGATGCCAACCTTACGCTACTTGATCTAACGGCTTTAGGATGGAATTGCTCCAGGAAGGGAAGTTTGAAATTGAGTGGTTTGTCCAGGATTTTCCAGGTTTTTGCATTGGATGCAGGTTTGTGCTGCACTCTAGGAACTCCTTCAGTCCTAAGGAAACCTGGACATTAGCCACCCCAGTAAAATAAGTTGTCTTAATTTTCTCAAATGTCATCCTATAACTTCTAGATCTTTCTACATGTTAGAATTACCATTCTTTAAGAGTGCTTTAGGAACCATTATGAGTAAATTATTAAACCTCCGTGGAAAGTAATATAGCACAATCAACAACATCACAAATACACATACTCTCTGACCCAGCAAGTCTGCTGCTAGGAATTTATCTTAAACATATACCAACCTTGTATAGATATGATTATTACCTGCAATATTGTTTGTAACAGTAACAGAATAAAGAGGCATGTTAAAGAAATTATGGGCCTTTTCTCCCTTCCCATTAGGAACACAAAACAATAATCAAACAGACTTAAAAAAGTAACTCTACCAACTCTCAGAAACATAAATTAGCACCATAAGATGAATAGGAATTAGTACAGTAGCTCTGCAATTTACAAGGCAAAAACGAAAGCGGGATGACACAAAACAGCCAGGAAATTATTTTTCTACCAAATTTGTTAGCATATACTTGTCAGAAAACCGTTTTCCAGGTCATTAGCTAAATTCTTTTTACAGCCCAGTAGTGGTATCAGGAAGCTTTTCCGAGTGTCCCCAAAGATTGCCCTGGGCTTGTCAGAAACTGGACAGGAGTTTGATATTGAGCGGTTTGGCAAGGATTTTCCAGGTTTTTGCACTGGGATACGGGCTTGGGCTGCACCCCAGGAACCCCTTCAGTCGCAAGGAAACCTGGACATTAGCCACCCAAGGACCAGGCTACACAGTGAGAGAACTCAGACCTGCGCTGTCCGACACAGCACCGCTCGCCAGATAGGGCTATTTACATTCACATTAAATACAGTTAAAAATTCAGTTCCCCGGTGGCAGTAGCCACATTACGAGTGTTCCACAACCGCAAGTGGCTAGTGGCTACTGTACGAGCGCAGATACAGAATCTTTCCATCACCTCAGGAAGTCTATCGGACAGCGCTGACACAGATTAGTTTTTTTTTTTTTTAAAAAGCTTTAAGCCGCTAGGCTCCACTATCAAAAATAATCAACACACGTCATTACTCTTTCCAAATATTTTGAGGGGGAAAATTATGCTAAGAAATACAAAGTAAAAAAACCTGCCAAGGCACGTGCCAGCAGGTTTTCTCAGAGAACTCACTCGTAATTCCCACGGCGGAGGCCGTCCGTCTTTCTGTGGCACATAACTCCTCAGACTTCTAGAACTCAGCGAACTCCTAAAGTGGTGGGCAACCGAGGGCAAGACCCCCGAGATTTAACTGCTCAAAGCGGCCGACGCCTGTATTCATAGGGCAGGCGAGCCTCAGCTCCGGCCTCCACAGCAGACGCCAACCGGGTCTCGCGCGCCCCTCGGTCAGGCGCTTGCCACAGGCTGGGAGCGCGAAACCGCCCCTGTGTGCGCGCTCCCGCACGCGCGCCGGCCCGCGGCGCGAGAGGCTCTCTGCAGCCAATGGGGCGGGGCGCCGTACGCCGGAGGCGGGGCCGTGACGCGCGCGCCTCGTGACCCTGCTCGCGGCCTGCGCCCAGAGAAGCCGGAAGCGGCCGCTGTCCGCAGCATCGATTAGGGGCGGAGAGGTGGAGGTCTGCACCTTGGGGTTCGTCAACCCCGCGATGGACCCGGACCGGACAGTCGCGCGGCGGAGGTCATCGTTGCTGCTGCTGCGGCTGCTGCTTGTGGCGCTGCTGTGGTCGGGGCTGGCTCTGGGCACCTTCTCCTTGGGCAGCAGTCCCCATCGGGTCCTCCACGACCTCTTGTCGGAGGAGCAGTTGCTGAAGGTGGAGGACTTGTCTCTGGCTCTACTGCAGGGCGGAAGGATGGGGCCACTGTCACTACCCCCAGACTTGCCGGATCTGGATCCCGAGTGCCGGGAGCTGCTGCTGGACTTCGCCAACAGCAGCGCAGAACTGACCGGGTGTCTAGTGCGCGGCGCCCGGCCGGTGCGCCTCTGTCAGACCTGCTATCCACTCTTCCAACAGGTCGCCAGCAAGATGGACAACATCAGCCGAGCCGTGGGGGTGAGTAGAAGGCACACCCGGGACCTCTGGCGTGGATTGTTGGAAAGGGAGGAGGATGGAATGATGGTTAACTCGGGGTGGGGGGGGGTGTTCAGTTTCCCCTTTTGTGAGAAAGAGAGGTTGGATTGGGACTGTGGAGTTAGGGGCATCAGAAAAGTGGGTGGCATTATGGGGCGTGGGGTTTGAATTTTTGCTTTCATGGCTGCTGTTGGGCATCTTTGGGTACATATTTGCAGATAGGTATGACTAGTTTTCTTGGGGCTTCTGCACCCCAACTCTACCTTTCGTCACCTCTTTCCCCCCAGTCGGCCACAGCTTTTTCCCATCTCCACCTGGAGTTCCCAGGAAGGACTCTTTCCTGAAAAACCCCAGGTGGAGTGGGGAAACTATAGTGTGCTGGTGGTAAGGAGCTTGAGCTCTGTAGCCAGGCATTTTCAGATCCACCACTTTCTAGCAGTTGGACCTTGGATTAATTATCTTGGAGTCTATCTTGGAGTTTCCTCCTCTGTAGAATGGAGAAAAACCGCTGCCAGATGTGACTGTTAAAAAAATAAAAAGAGATAATGCATGAGAGTTCATTTTAGTCATTAATACAGTCTGGAGCCATTCTGCCAGGAGACCAGTTCTTCTCTGCTTATTAGAGGTGTACTCTGGGCAAGTTATATTCTCTGTAACTGTTGTCTCATCTGTAAGATGGGGATGAGAGGAACTCTTAGAAAAGTATTACACATAGTAACAGTTCTCAGTAAATGGGAACTAAAATTTTACAAAAGGGTAAATCTGCCCTCCACTCTTGGTACTCTTCGAGCTCTTCTGGTCATGTGGTTGGTGCTGTGAGGGTCTTAATTAAAAGAAAGAAAGAGAAAGAAAGAAACGAAGGCAGGGAGGGAGGAAGGAAGACAGGCAGGCACAGACATGTCCTTGTTCCTAAGTACCTTAAAGGGGCTAGAGTAGGAAAGGATTAGAGTTTCAGGGCTGGTGGGAGTCATGAGGTATGGGCTGGATATGCCTTGTAAAGGAAAAACAGGAGAAATGACTTTGCGATTATGGAGTGGAAAGTTCCTCTTGTACTGGGAGAAAAAGTCTCATGAAAATGTGGTTGGAATTATTTCATAAATCATAGTTGATTTGACAAAATATAAACATATATAGTTGCATCCTACTTTGTCAGCCTGATATTACTTGACATAAATATGTATTTTTTACAAAAATAGGGAATTTATTTGCATTAAATAAATTCTGTGTCCAGTCTCTGTAAAGAGCTACTTTTCAAGGTACTTTAAGTAAATGTAGACCTACATGCAGTATGTTTCAGGCATATTTCTACTGGGTATAGCAAGGGATATATATGTGTGTGTGTGTGTGTGTGTGTGTGTGTGTGTGTGTGTGTGTGTGTATGTATATATATACATATATATATAGTATATCTCACCATGATTTTAAAGTAAAACACCAAAGACTTGTCCCTGTCAACCACAGCAGGATATGATATGGCATCATATTCTGTTTTAAGCAGTTAGGTGCATTGTTCTGTGGCCAGAATGACCGTGAGTCCTGAAGCAAAGCTTGGATCTTTTGAGGCAGCAAACACATTCCTCATTTGTGTAGTTTCTGTGGAATTAAGAAGAGGTTAAAAAATTACCCCAGACTCTGGTGGCACAGTGATATGGGCATCTGTGGGCCAATTATGGGCATATTTGTATATGAATTTCCACATGAATTCCCTACTGCCTACAGGAGGCTTCCCAGTGTGGAGACGGCAGAAACTTGCTTCCTCTGCTTTGTGTCTGATTCTACCAGTGACCTGCACACCCAGCTCGCCTCACTGTTGTGTGAAGGAACGGGGTAAAGAGATAAAAAGAGGCAGAAACCCCTTTCCCCAATCCGTATTTCCTCTCCAACTCATCCTAGATCTTGCCTACCCCCCACCCCCTTTCCTCAGTAGAGCTGGATGTGGTAGCTCAAAAGCATGATTTCTGCAGTTGTGAGGTACTTCATGGATTTTATAGGCCTTTTCAGATTGGTCTGGGAATTGAACCATTATGTGTAATGATGAACCTATGGAAAATTATGTCTGAGTCTCTTAGGAGTGAACTTAAAGGAATCAGTTGTCCTTTGTGTGTGTGTGGCAGGGAATTGTTTCTGGAGAGTAATGTATTTTCTTTGACTCACATAGACTCAGTCTTTCATTTAAATCAGCTTAATTAGCAAGCACATGCTATTCTTAAATATTGGGCTGGTTAAAGGGTATTTGAAGGAAAAGGAGGGTAAAGTCCAGGCCTTAAACTGTCAGTGTAGTTGGGGAAATAAAAATAAATCTATACTGAGAAAAAGAAAAAGGGAAAAAATCATCAATGTGAATGTTATAAATTGTACAATAGGATTTTAGAACCAAAGAGTGAAGGAGATGCTGAATTAAAGGAGGGAACAGAGCAAGGTGGGGTTAATCAGAGAATACCTACAAGTGGAATTATGAACAAGACATTCTTTCTCACCTCTTTAGGGTGAATCAATGTCCATGGATTGATTGAGAGAGGAGGGGAGTATAACAAGGAGAAAAAGAATCAAAGGTAGAAATTAGCAAGCTATTTCTGTAGTACAGCAAGCTGATTCATTTAACTGTAATAGAGTTATCTGATGAGAATTCTATTTTCTAGTCACTTCCTCTTGGAATTACTGGGTCAAGGACTAATAATATAAAACTAATATAAAACTAACAATATAGTTTTATTATCTCAAGGTAAAGAATACAGTGATTTGTGAAACCTGAATAGTAGAATTGATGGATTCCCTCTTACTTAGAGTCATAGTTTCTTCTTTAATTTAAACTGAAAAGAGATGTAGTTTCATTGAGCTGTTCAGCATCACCAGAGTGGTTGCCAGGTTGCTTTGGCCCCCCAAATTCTGAATTGCTAATCTTCATCTTATTATACTTGGTTTGTTTAAAATTTATATAAGCAGATAGACATATAGATATGTATATATATATTACCTATGATTGGAGGTATGTATCTGGAAGTGTTCAGCATAGTTTTAGTGTAGTTTTAGTCTCTTTCATTGGAGATCAGAAAATGTAGTGCTTATTCACTAAAAAAAAAAAAATTATTGAGTACCTATTATGTGCAGGGTAGTGGTAGTAACTAGGCATATAGCTGTGAATGAGCAGAGCTTGTAGTCTGGTAGGGGAAACAGACATTAAACATATTGTTATAAAAGTAATTATTTAATTCAGGTGTGATAAGTGTTGCAAAGAAAAAAATCCCAGATGCCGCCAAAGCATATAACAAGAATGCAGATCTTGAGCATTCAAGATCAGCTGAGAGTAGATAGAAGTGGTCAGTGATTAAAGCTGACACCTAAAATTTGAGGAGGTCGGGGAGGAGAGAGAATGTATACATGTTACGAAGTAGAAGGTGTGAAAACTCTGAATGGGAGTCTGGTATGTTTAAGGACTAGAAAGAACTCAAAGCACTGAGCCAGGAGGAGACTAGTGATCTGAGCCTGAGGAAGTGGGCAGGTGCCAGGTCATATTACCTGTAGGGTATTACTAAGGGTTTTAGTCTTTGATTTTAAAGCAGTGTGATATTACTGAAGGGTTTAATTCTGTGAATGATATGATCCGATTTGTACTTTAAAAGGTCATTACGGCTACATGAGAGAAAATGGAGGGGACAGGGACTGGGGAGGGTAGGGGAAGAGTATGTGTGGGGAAATGAAGTAAGAGACTCTTACAGTGATGTGAGAAATGGTGGTGGCTAGGCTACATGGGGGCCATTGTGACGGGGAGAAATGGATAGATTTCAGAGATATTTAGGAGGTAGAACTGACAAAACTTGGTAGTTAATTGAATATGGAATATGAAGGAAAGGAAAGATGATTTCCAGGGTTTTAATAAGAGCAGCTTAGTGAATAGGGTTGCTATTTACTAAGATGGAGGGAGGAACCTGTTTGGTGGGGGAAGATCATGAACTTGATATTGAACTTGTTGATTCTGAGGTGTTTATGAGACATCTGGGTGGAGATATTGCATATGTGGTTGGATATGTATGTCTAGAGATGTGGATTGGGGATAATAGGTTTGGGAGCAGTCA
Organism: Phocoena sinus; assembly: GCF_008692025.1. Lineage (NCBI taxonomy): Eukaryota > Metazoa > Chordata > Mammalia > Artiodactyla > Phocoenidae > Phocoena > Phocoena sinus. The sequence continues at coordinate 51,347,370 of NC_045774.1, forward strand.
GCTTAAAAGTAGTGTTTGAAACCATGGCATGATGAGTTTGAGTAAGAAGTGAGAATACATAAGAAATGCTGGGTTGAAGATTTGGTTAGAAGATAAAATATTGAAAGAGACCAAGAAAGAAGAGTCAGAGAGATTAAGAAAAATCAGGAGAATGTGCTGTCCTATAAATCAGGGAAAAGGGAAGGGGTGGTTATTTGTGTCAAATCCAGCTGAGAGGACCAGAAGTGAATTTATCAACATTGGCATTCTTGGTACCATAAGAGCCATTTTGAGGGAGCACTTGGGGGTGAGAGTAAGATTAAAGTAGATTAAATAGTGAATGGAAGATGAGGAAGTGGGAATAGTGATGTTACACAACTAAAAGTTTGGCCATAAGGAAGAGATAAGAAAGAGAGGTCACTAAAGAGGAATTGAGACTCAGGGATTTTCTTTTAATTTCTTTCTGTTCCTTTGTCCCTCCATCCCTCTGTCTCTACTTCCCTTCTTCCTTTCTTGAGATGGGAGAGACCTGAACATGTTCAGATGCTGATAGGAAGAATCCTATAGAGAGAGTGAAGATATAGGAAACAGTGGGAAAGTAAACAAGGTCAGTTTTCCTGAGAAGGCAGAGTAGTTGAGATCTAAGGCATCCACAGAGAGAGAGAGAGAGGAGCCTTTGACAGGGGCAGGCACGTTCTGCACTCTAACAGGAGGGTAGAAGGAAAAGTTGAGTGTAGAGGGGTAGGCAGATCAGAGTTTCAGCTTGATGGTCTCTGTTTTCACTGTCAACCAGGAGGCTAGATCTTCATTTGAGAGTAAAGGATGAGAGGGATATCAGAGTTTCAAGGGAGAGTGGAGAAGATTGCAATAGTGGTGTTAGTCAGGGGAGAATGAGCAGACAGGCAAGTGAGGAGTACAGTTTGGGATTATGGATTTATTGTGGAAATAATCTGTTTGGTTGTTTGCATTTTGCCAAATAGGCATGATGAAAGTGGATTGTTGGATTCATTGTGGTTAGGTTTCTGCTAAGTGATTGTGACAGATTTGAGTATTAAAAGTTGTAAATATAAACCAAAGGCCAATGTTTTTTGTCATATGCTAGGTGTTGGGAATACAAAGGTATAAGACAAAGTTTCCATCCTAAAGGAACTTTTGTCCAAATAAGGAACCTAGACATATATAGGTGGATATCATGCTTTAAGAAACTGACCCTCGAAGTGATTAAGTAACTTACCCAAGACCATGCAGTGAAAGAGGCTGGGTTTGAATCCAAAAGGATACTACTGCCTATTTCATAGAGTTGTTACAAGGATTAAGTGAGTTATACATTTAGAGCTTTTAGAACCATTAGGTATTCAGAAGTACATCATCGTTGTTGGGATTATTCATCACTAACCTTCCATTCTCACTGTTGCTACTATCTTCTCATTATACATGAACTATGGAAATAGTCTATTTAGTCTCCTGCTTCACCCTACATATTGTGACATAGACCTATGCTCTCCAAACTCTGCTTTTCATGCCATCTTCCTCAAAAATCTTAAAAAGTTTCCCACTGTGTGACTCTCATAACCCTCAAGAACTTTCATTACCTTGCCCTGACTTCTCCCTCTACTGCCTCTACTTTCATAGAGGTACCTTCCACTGGCCTCCTGAATACTCCCTGAATACAGCATAACCATTCCTACTTTCACCCCTCGATCATTTTATTTACCCCATTTTAAAACCTTCTTCCCTTTCTTAGTATAGGGCTTAGTTCAAATCCTGCTTCCTCCATGAACTCTCCTTATTTCTCCCAACTACTCTGATGTCTTCCTCAACTGAACTGTTCCTCACGTTGACCACTCATACAGGTTATTCTGTATTGATTTTGATTTTGACTTATTTATTTATTTTTATTTTTTTCTTTGTACAGCAGGTTCTTATTAGTCATCGATTTTATACACATCAGTGTATACATGTCAATCCCAATCACCCAATTCATCACACCACACCCACCCCACCGCAGCTTTCCCCCCTTGGTGTCCATACGTTTGTTCTGTACATCTGTGTCTCAATTTCTGCCCTGCAAACCGGTTCATCTGTACCATTTTTCTAGGTTCCACATATATGCGTTAATATACGATATTTGTTTTTCTCTTTCTGACTTACTTCACTCTGTATGACACTCTCTAGATCCATCCACGTCTCAACAAATGACCCAGTTTCGTTCCTTTTTATGGCTGAGTAATATTCCATTGTATATATGTACCACATCTTCTTTATCCATTCATCTGTTGATGGGCAGTTAGGTTGCTTCCATGACCTGGCTATTGTAAATAGTGCTGCAGTGAACATTGGGGTGCATGTGTCTTTTTGAATTGTGGTTTTCTCTGGGTATATGCCCAGTAGTGGGATTGCTGGATCATATGGTAATTCTATTCTTAGTTTTTTAAGGAACCTCCATACTGTTCTCCATAGTGGCTGTATCAGTTTACATTCCCATCAACAGTGCAAGAGGGTTCCCTTTTCTCCACACCCTCTTCAGCATTTGTTGTTTGTAGATTTTCTGATGATGCCCATTCTAACAGGTGTGAGGTGATAGATACCTCATTGTAGTTTTGATTTGCATTTCTCTAATAATTAGTGATGTTGAGCAGCTTTTCATGTGCTTCTTGGCCATCTGTATGTCTTCTTTTGGGTCTATTTAGGTCTTATGCCCATTTTTGGATTGGGTTGTTTGTTTTTTTAATATTGAGCTACATGAGCTGTTTATATATTTTGCAGATTAATCCTTTGTCCGTTGATTCATTTGCAAATATTTTCTCCCATTCTGAGAGTTGTCTTTTCGTCTTGTTTATGGTTTCCTTTGCTGTGCAAAAGCTTTTAAGTTTCATTAGGTCCCATTTGTTTATTTTTGTTTTTATTTCCATTACTCTAGGAGGTGGATCAAAAAAGATTTTGCTGTGATTTATGTCAAAGAGTGTTCTTCCTATGTTTTCCTCTAAGAGTTTTATAGTGTCCAGTCTTACATTTAGGTCTCAAATCCATTTTGAGTTTATTTTTGTGTATGGTGTTTGGAAGTGTTCTAATTTCATTCTTTTACATGTAGCTGTCCAGTTTTCCCAGCACCACTTATTGAAAATACAGTTATTTCCATTGTATATCCTCCTTGCCTCCTTTGTCATAGATTAGTTGACCATAGGTGTGTGGGTTTACCTCTGGGCTTTCTATCTTGTTCCATTGATCTATGTTTCTGTTTTTGTACCATATTGTTTTGATTACTGTAGGTTTATAGTATAGTCTGAAATCAGAGAGTCTGATTCCTCCAGCTCCGTTTTTTTCCCTCAAGACTGCTTTGGCTATTCGGGGTCTTTTTTTTTTTTTTTTTGCAGTACGCGGGCCTCTCACTGTTGTGGCCTCTCCCGCCACGGAGCACAGGCTCAGGACACGCAGGCTCAGCGGCCATGGCTCACGGACCCAGCCGCTCCACGGCATGTGGGATCCTCCCAGACTGGGGTACGAACCCGTGTCCCCTGCATATGCGGGCGGACTCTCAACCACTGCACCACCAGGGAAGCCCTTATTCGGGGTCTTTTGTGTCTCCATACAAATTTGAAGATTTTTTGTCCTAGTTCCATAAAAAATACCATTGGTAACATGATAGGGATTGCATTGAATCTGTAGATTGCTTTGGGTAGTATAGTCATTTTCACAATATTGATTCTTCCCATCCAAGAACATGGTATATCTCTCCATCTGTTGGTATCATCTTTAATTTCTTTCATCAGTGTCTTATAGTTTTCTGCATTCAGGTATTTTGTCTCCCTAGGTAGGTTTATTCCTAGATATTTTATTCTTTTTGTTGCAATGGTAAATGGGAGTGTTTCCTTAATTTCTCTTTCAGATTTTTCATCATTAGTGTATAGGAATGCAAGAGATTTCTGTGCATTGATTTTATATCCTGCAACTTTACCAAATTCATTGATCAGCTCTAGTAGTTTTCTGGTGGCATCTTTAGGATTCTCTATGTATAGTATCATGTCATCTGCAAACAGTGACAGCCTTACTTCTTCTTTTCCAATTTGTCTTCCTTTTATTTGTTTTTCTTCTCTGATTGCTGAGGCTAAGACTTCCAAAACTATGTTGAATAATAGTGGTGATTGTGGACATCCTTGTCTTGTTCCTGATCTTAGAGGAAATGCTTTCAGTTTTTCACCATTAAGAATGATGTTTGGGGCTTCTCTGGTGGCGCAGTGGTTGGGAGTCCGCCTGCTGATGCAGGGGACGCGGGTTCGTGCCCCGGTCCGGGAGGATCCCACATGCCGTGGAGCGGGTAGGCCCGTGAGCCACGGCTGCTGAGCCTGCGCGTCCGGAGCCTGTGCTCCGCAACGGGAGAGGCCACAACAGTAAGAGGCCCGTATACCGCAAAAAAAAAAAAAAGAATGATGTTTGCTGTGGGTTTGTCATATATGGCCTTTATTATGTTGAGGTAGGTTCCCTCTATGCCCACTTTCTGGAGAGTTTTCATCATAAATGGGTGTTTAATATTGTCAAAAGCTTTTTCTGCATCTATTGAGATGATCATATGGTTTTTATTCTTCAATTTGTTAATATGGTGTATCACGTTGATTGATTTGTGTATATTGAAGAATCCTTGCATTCCTGGGATAAATTCCACTTGATCATGGTGTATGATCCTTTTAATGTGTTGTTGGATTCTGTTTGCTAGTATTTTGTTGAGGAATTTTGCATCTATATATATCAGTGATATTGGTCTGTAATTTTCTTTTTTTGTAGTATCTTTGTCTGGTTTTGGTATCAGGGTGATGGTGGCCTCATAGAATGAGTTTGGAAGTGTTCCTTCCTCTGCAATTTTTTGGAAGAGTTTGAGAAGGATAGGTGTTAGCTCTTCTCTAAGTGTTTGATAGAATTCACCTGTGAAGCCATCTGGTCCTGAACTTTTGTTTGTTGGAAGATTTTTAATCACAGTTTCAATTTCATTACTTGTGATTGGTCTGTTCGTATTTTCTATTTCTTCCTGGTTCAGTCTTACAAGGTTATACCTTTCTAAGAATTTGTCCATTTCTTCCAGGTTGTCCATTTTATTGGCATAGAGTTGCTTGTAGTAGTCTCTTAGGATGCTTTGTATTTCTGTGGTGTCTGTTGTAACTTCTCCCTTTTCATTTCTAATTTTATTGATTTGAGTCCTCTCCCTCTTTTTGTTGATGAGTCTGGCTAATGGTTTATCAATTTTGTTTATCTTCTCAAAGAACCAGCTTTTAGTTTTATTGATCTTTGCTATTGTTTTCTTTGTTTCTATTTCATTTATTTCTGCTCTGATCTTTATGATTTCTTTCCTTCTGCTAACTTTGGGTTTTGTTCGTTCTTCTTTCTCTAGTTCCTTTAGGTGTAAGCTTAGATTATTTATTTGAGATTTTTCTTGTTTCTTGAGGTAGGCTTGTATAGCTATAAACTTCCCTCTTAGAACTGCTTTTGCTGTATCCCATAGGTTTTGGATTGTCTTGTTTTTATTGTCATTTGTCTCTAGGTATTTTTTGATTTCCTCTTTGATTTCTTCAGTGATCTCTTGGTTTTAGTAACGTAGTGTTTAGCCTCCATGTGTTTGTGTTTTTTACGTTTTTTCCCCTGTAATTCATTTCTAATCTCATAGCGTTGTGATCTAAAAAGATGCTTGATATGATTTCAATTTTCTTAAATTTACCGAGGCTTAATTTGTGACCCAAGATGTGATCTATCCTGGAGAATGTTCTGTGCACACTTGAGAAGACAGTGTAATCTGCCGTTTTTGGATGGAATGTCCTATAAATATCAATTAAATCTATCTGCTCTATTGTGTCATTTAAAGCTTCTGTTTCCTTATTTATTTTCATTTTGGGTGATCTGTCCATTGGTGTAAGTGAAGTGTTAAAGTCCCCAAATATTTTGTGTTACTGTCGATTTCCTCTTTTACATCTGTTAGCGGTTGCCTTATGTATTGAGGTGCTTCTTTGTTGGGTGCATATATATTTATAATTGTTACATCTTCTTGGATTGATCCCTTGATCATTATGTAGTGTCCTTCCTTGTCTCTTGTAAATTGTTTATTTTAAAGTCTATTTTATCTGATATGAGTATTGCTACTCCAGTTTTCTTTTGATTTCCATTTGCATGGAATATCTTTTTCCATCCCATCACTTTCAGTATGTATGTTTCCCTAGGTCTGAAGTGGGTCTCTTGTAGACAGCATATATATGGGTCTTGTTTTAGTATCCATTCAGCAAGCCTGTGTCTTTTGGTTGGAGCATTTAATCCATTCACGTTTGAGGTAATTATCGATATGTATGTTACTCTGACGATTTTCTTAATTGTTTTGGGTTTGTTTTTCTAGGTCCTTTTCTTCTCTTGTGTTTCCCACTTAGAGATGTTCCTTTAGCATTTGTTGTAGAGCTAGTTTGGTGGTGCTGAATTCTCTTAGCTTTTGCTTGTCTGTAAAGCTTTTGATTTCTCCATCGAATCTGAATGAGATCCTTGCCAGGTAGAATAATCTTGGCTGTAGGTTCTTCCCTTTCATCACTTTAAGTATATCATGCCACTCCCTTCTGGCTTATAGAGTGTCTGCTGAGAAATCAGCTGTTAAACTTATGGGAGTTCCCTTGTATGTTATTTGTCATTTTTCCCTTGCTGCTTTCAGTAATTTTTCTTTGTCTTTCATTTTTGCCAATTTGATTAGTATGTGTCTTGGCGTTTTTCTCCTTGGGTTTATCACTGCGCTTCCTGGACTTCGATGGCTATTTCATTTTCCATATTAGGGAAGTGTTTGACTATAATCTCTTCAAATATCTTCTTAGGTCCTTTCTCTTTCTCTTCTCCTTCTGGGACCCCTATAATGTGAATGTTGTTGCATTTAATGTTGTCCCAGAGGTCTCTTCGGCTGTCTTCATTTATTTTCATTCTTTTTTCTTTATTCTGTTCTGCAGCAGTGAATTCCACCATTCTGTCTTCCAGGTCACTTATGCGTTCTTCTGCCTCAGTTATTCTGCTATTGATTCCTTCTAGTGTAGTTTTCATTTCAGTTATTGTATTGTTCATCTCTGTTTGTTTGTTCTTTAATTCTTCTAGGTCTTTGTTAAACATTTCTTGCATCTTCTCGATCTTTTCCTCTGTTGTTTTTCCGAGGTCCTGGATCATCTTCATATTATTATTCTGAATTCTTTTTCTGGAAGGTTGTCTATCTCCACTTCCTTTAGTTGTTTTTCCAGGGTTTTATCTTGTTCCTTCATCTGGTACATAGCCCTCTTCCTTTTCATCTTGTCTATCTTTCTGTGAATGTGGTTTTTGTTCCACAGGCTGTGGGTTTTTTCCCACAGTATTGTAGTTCTTCTTGCTTTTGCTGTGTGCCCTCTGGTGGGTAAGGCTATCTAAGAGGCTTGTGCAGGTTTCCTGATGGGAGGGACTGGTGGTGGGTAGAGCTGGGTGTTGCTCTGGTGGGCAGAGTTCAGTAAAACTTTAATCCACTTGACTGCTGATGGGTGGGACTGGGTTCCCTTCCTGTTGGTTGTTTGACCTGAGGCAACCCAACACTGGAGCCTACCTGGGCTCTTTGGTGGGGCTAATGGCAGACTCTGGGAGGGCTCACGCCAAGGAGTACTTCCCAGAACTTCTGCTGCCAGTGTCCTGTCCCCACAGTGAGCCACAGCCACCCCTGCCTCTGCAGGAGACCCTCCAACACTAGCAGGTAGGTCTGGTTCAGTCTCCCCTGGGTTCACTGCTCCTTCCCCTGGGTCCCGACGCGCATACTACTTTGTGTGTGCCCTCCAAGAGTGGAGACTCTGTTTCCCCCAGTCCTGTCGAAGTCCCGCAATCAGATCCCACTAGTCTTCAAAGTCTGATTCTCTAGGAATTCCTCCTCCCGTTGCCGGACCCCCAGGTTGGGAAGCCTGACGTGGGGCTCAGAACCTTCACTCCAGTGGGTGGACTTCTGTGGTATAATTGTTCTCCAGTCTGTGAGTCACCCACCCGGCAGTTATGGGATTTGATTTTGCTGTGATTGTGCCCCTACCATCTCATTGTGGCTTCTCCTTTGTCTTTGGATGTGGGGTGTCTTTTTTTGGTGAGTTCCAGTGCCTTCCTGTCGATGATTGTCCAGCAGCTAGTTGTGATTCTGGTGTTCTCACAAGAGGGAGCGAGAGCACGTTCTTCTACTCCACCATCTTGGTTCAGGCCCCTAGTTTCTATCTATATTGATTTTTTTTTTTTTTCGGTACATGGGCCTCTCACTGTTGTGGCCTCTCCCGTTGCGGAGCACAGGCCCCGGTCGCGCAGGCTCAGCGGCCATGGCTCACGGGCCCAGCCACTCCGCGGCATGTGGGATCTTCCTGGATCGGGGCACGAACCTGTGTCCCCTGCATCGGCAGGCGGACTCTCAACCACTGCGCCACCAGGGAAGCCCTATATTGATTTTTTAAATATCCAATCATTCACTTATAAGACTCTACTTAAGTAACTGTTTATACTTAGCCAGCTACACCCACTTAGAGCACTTCTTGTTGGCAACAGGTAGCTAGGTAAAATAGCATATATCAGTTACTAGGTGCCAGACATTGTGCTAAGTGATTAACATATGGTATTTCATTTAATGCTGTAACTGTAGGACTCACGATCATGAAACTGAGCCTCAGAGAGTTTACCTCAGCTGTCCAAGATTACCAGCTAGTAATCCAGGTTTGTCTGACTCTTTAGGCCATGCTCTACTTTAATCTGGTGGGTAAATTATCACAAACCATTGTTTGATCTTTTATGAAATCTTCTTCTATAGCTGATATTGCTCTGAAAGTAATTCCAAGAAAAGGGCTTTTTAAAATGTTTTATTCAGGGCTTCCCTGGTGGCGCAGTGGTTGAGAGTCCACCTGCCGATGCGGGGGACACAGGTTCATGCCCCGGTCCGGGAAGAGCCCACGTGCAGCAGAGCGGCTAGGCCCGGGAGCCATGGCCGCTGAGCCTGCGCGTCCGGAGCCTGTGCTCCGAAACGGGAGAGGCCACAACAGTGAGGGGCCCGCGTACCACAGGAAAAAAAAAAAAAAAGTTTTATTCAATTTACTATTTTAAAGGCAAGCATTCATTTGGCTGCATGTTTTAATGAGACAACAAAACTAAGCCACAGAAAGGGTAATCATCCCAAAATGATCTTCAGAGATATTTTAGAACAAGAATTCTGCTATTAAGCCCTCCTTCCCCCTTTTCTTATCCCATATGGCTGATCAGTTCTTTTCTAGAGTTAACATATTCTCTCTTTTATTACTAATGACACTATTTAATTCCTTATCTGTATGTCTCTGGGAAGGTTTTGAAGACCCAGTGTTGATGGCATTCCTTTATACTCTTTGTATACTCAGAACTGCAAGATTCTTATAGTGCCTGGTAAATAGTAGGAGTTAAATAACTTTTAAAGAATGAAGAGTCAGCAGGACTTAGTTCCTTGCTTGGGGCAAAAAGGAAAGGAAATGGATAAGGATCCAATAATTTAGGAACTTGAATTTATTATTTGCATAGTGTGAGTTTCATTATTAAAACGATCTGTGGAAAGCATGTACTATCTGGGTACAAACTATTTCAGTACAAACTAGATGTATCACATTTTCTTGTGGATTTTAAGATTTTGAGCCAAAAAATGCCCAGAAGATGAAACAATTTTTTTTTTTGTTTTTTGTTTTTTGCGGTATGCGGGCTTCTCACTGTTGTGGCCTCTCCCGTTGCGGAGCACAGGCTCCGGACACGCAGGCTCCGGACACGCAGGCTCAGCGGCCATGGCTCACGGGCCTAGCCGCTCCGCGGCATGTGGGATCTTCCCAGACCGGGGCACGAACCTGTGTCCCCTGCATCGGCAGGCGGACTCTCAACCACTGCGCCACCAGGGAAGCCCTGAAACAATGTTTTGTGATCATTTATCCACCAGGTTTTTAAAAATGTGTAAATAATATATGTTCATTGTAGAAAAATTTAGTGTAAAAGAGGCAAAAAAGAAAATGAAAATCGCTGTATTTTCATCATTTCAATCGCTGTAACTACTGCTACATTTTGGTGAATAGCTTTCCAGAATTTTTTCCTGTGCGTAAGGAGTAAGAAATATTACATGTGGGCCTAAGCAGTTGAGATTGTATCATAGAAGCAAGTACTTATTTATTTAAGAAGCAAAGATTTTCTTCCCTTGCAAGTGAACCTGGTACCAATAAATGTTAGCTGCTATTGTTTTATTACAGTTGTTATTATTAATGACATCATTATTTGATTATAGCAGAAAAAAGTTAAATGCTTATAATAAATATTTGAATTATTTTTATAAGGTTTTTTGCCTCAAGTAGTTGTTTGGGAAGTCTAAAAATATTCAGATTGTATTTTTCTTTCTTTTTCTTTTGTCGTTATAGAATTCCTCAGAGAGTCATAGTTGTGCCAGAAGTCTCTTAATGGCAGATAGAATGCAAATAGTTGTGATTCTGTCTGAGTTTTTCAATTCCACATGGCAGAAGGCAAATTGTGCAAGTAAGTAATTCTTTCATTTTCATGTTGCTGTCATGGTTCAACAGTATAGATGTCATTTTATTTGAGTCTGAAAATTTTGAATATTTTTTGTTACTAAGTTTAAATGAACTGTGATTAGCATCACAGTTTATTAGTGAGAAATGCTTGGGCAAATACTGAAAGGCAGAAAAGTGTAGCAGTTAACAGTGAGCTTTGCAGTCAGACAGATCTGGAATTTATTCTAAGCTCTGCCATTTATTAGCCCTAACCTACTACTGTCAGACCTTGGGCATGTGATTTTACCTCTTGGAGCTTCAGTTTCCTCATCCGTAAATTGGTGGTAATAATGGAACCTACTTTATATGATTGTTTTGAGGAGTAAATGAAATAAACTGTGTAAAGCACTTAGCTTAGTATCTGGCATATAGTTAATGTTCAAGGAATGTTAGCTGCTTAATATACTAGTAATTATGATGTTTATAATAATCTGTGATGGGGGAGGTGATAATGTCTGTTCTACCAGTTTTGCAGGCTTGTATAATGAAATGAGATCTATTTTCAAGCATTCTTTAGGAAAATTAAAATCACTATTTCAATTCATAAGTTTTTGAATACCAACTATGTACTAGGAAATTCTTATTTTCTATTCCTTATAATGTTTGAGGAAAGAAGTTATAGTTACAATATAACCTAAAGCAGACAAATAACTGCTATAATAAAGTTATAGAGTCTTGGGGAAGCTGAAAATAAATCAGATTGGAGAGAATTTGAAATACTTCCTGGAGGAGGTACCTTTTGATCCTACACTTTTGTGACTGGGCGTGATTTCAATAAGTAGAGATGAGAGGAAGGACATTGCAGATAGGGAGGCATTGTGAACAGAGGCACAGAGGTATAAAAGAGTAGTAGACGTTACAGGATGCTGGAAGCACAATGGGAGGTAAACTTGGAAAGGGAAGGTAAGACCTTGACCTATATAGTAGTTTATCACATGCCAACATTTTTCGTACTGCCTAGAACACCAGCATAGTATTAAGAAATGGTTATATACTATAGTATCTTGGGAATTTACAATACACATAGAATATTAAAGGCAGTGAGAAGGACTATAGGTTAAAAAAAACTTTTAAACATCATTTAACCTAGCACTTTCTGAGCTTTTTTTTTTTTAAACTACAAAGACCCTTTCTTTTTCTTTTTTTTTTTTTTTTTGTGGAACCCCATTGGAAGAGAGAGACCAGTGAGGAAATTCTTACAATGGTTTAGGCAAGAAGCAAAGAAAACATTAAGTAGGGCATGGGCTGTGGAAATAGAAAGGATAGAGTGAATTAAAAATCTGTGTATCTGTAAGTCATTAAGAAACTTAACTTTTTAAGGACTTTGTCTTTTTGTTTAGTTCATATGAAGAAAAACTGTAAATGGAAAAAAGACTCCCTGCTAAGTTTCTTTTCCTTTGTAGTATACCATGGATATTAAATATTAACTTTTAATTTTGTCTCTATTTATTAATTCAAAATTTCTGGTAATTTGAACAGAGGCTTGACTGACAGCTAACTTTTTTTTAAAGCAAATCTTTACTTTTTTGGAGTAAAACTTTTTAGTGTAAATATGATTGAACAGAGTTTGCTTAACTTATATGGAAGAGCTGTTTTTAATTATTCTTAAGCCCTTCCGAAAAATCCATTGATATAGGAAAAAATATGTTAATTGCAAATAATTTAAAATCAGTTAATTAGAATAAGTGGGGTATGTGTTGGGATTCACTTCTTTTGACTGATGTTACTTAATTTACATACTTGAGAGGTAAAGCATGTTTTCTTTAAAAGGTATTTTGTAATGAATTTACTAATTTAAAATAGCTTTCTTCTCTGGCTATTTAAAAAAAAATAAAAAGGAAAGAAAACATTTTGCTGCATATTTACTCAGTATGGTAGATTTAAAACTCTTTAGAATAAATTCTTAGGGTACTTTTGTTTTTCTGTGAGCCATCCTATCTTGAAAATATTCCTTGATTGAACTTCTGAAGAAAAAATGAAATGTTTACTTCCTAATTAAAATTAATTTGGCCAAAATATATGACCAAGCAAGGTGCAGAGAAATATGACATCTTTTGGAGAATTAGATAGCTGAGTGGGCAGGAAAGACAGGAAGACTTAGTTTTCATTCTGCTTACATTTGTACCCTTTGGATTGTATACCATAGCATTTAATACCTATTCAAAAATACATAAAAAATTTTAATACTTGATGGACTGTCCAAATCTGCCATGATTATTCATATGTTAGATGTAATCAGAGAGATTGGCTATTTTCTTTTTCCAGATTATGCATTTAAAAAAAGTTATCTTCCATTCATTGTTTCATTCACATTTTAAAATTTATCATAATTTATATTCTGTATTTTATATGGAAATAAAATAGTTTTATAAATTTGTGCTCCTCAGATGTTTTCCCTTGGGTATTCATTCTAAAGTAATCATCTAGGACTTCCCTGTTGGTCCAGTGGTTAAGACTTTGCCTTCCAATGCAGGGGATGTGGATTCGATCCCTGGTTGGGGAGGTAAGATTCCACATGCCTCGAAACCAAAAAACTAAAACATAAAACAGAAACAATATTGTAACAAATTCAATAAAGACTTTAAAAAAAATGGTCCCCATCAAAAAAATCTTTAAATAAAATAATAAAATAAAATAATCACCTTACCTAGAAATGAATAATCTTTACCAAATTACCTGGAAACACTTCTAATTATGTTTTCTACAAATCTCTGTAATAAAGATAGCATGAACATTTTCTGAAAAATTTAAAGAATTGTTCAAAAAACTTTGCAGTTTTTACCAAAATTTAATAAAGCATTCTTACTTGAGCAACATAGTCTTCTGTTACAAAGCAGTGAGAAAAATTTGAAGGAAGGAGAAAATGAGCTAAAGAAGGTGAATAGCAAGTCAGCAATTAAATTAAATAATATTTCTCAATGTCATGGCCCTTGGTTCATTTGGACTTCACAATAAGCCAAGCCCTGTGAGGTAGAATGGGGGCTCAGAAAGTGTAAATGAACTGCAGATCAAGAGCCTAGAACTAAAATCGGAGGGCTTTAAGATTGTTCATCTGCATAGACAGTGTTCATGAGTTAAGGCCTAATTTTGTTTTTAAAGTGCTATTTGACAAATTCATTGCACAGTCTCTATTTTAAGAAATATTAGCCCTGCACTTTAGCCCTACAAAGTTTAATATCTATGCTATATACATGTTTGATATCATGGAAAACCTAGTCTTTTACTAAAAATATAAATGTAAAATACTCTTTTTTTTTTCTAAAGACCTATCAGTACTACATAAAATTAAAACTAGATAATGTGAAAAAAAGGTTTTTAATAGGGTTGCACATTTTCTAATGTTAATGGTCAGCAATGATCAGGAATCAGGCATCAGGTTCTGAGACAATCGCATCTCTAGCAACCAGATCTATTAAACCACTGATTTCATGGAATCCTCACTCTTTTATTTTCTTAATAAATGATGCTAAAGGCTTCTCTTTTCCTTTTACTTAAAGGATAATCCGTTTGTTACCTATCCAGTCATTGTTTTTAAAAAATCTTTGGCCTTTAGAAATAGGTAAAAGAATGAATACAAAGGATATTTACTCTATTAATAAAATGGAAGAAAGCAATCATATCACGCTATAATTTTAAATGAATTTGTGCCTGATCAGAAGTTTGCCTAGGATGTTGTCATTTTGTATTGTAGGAGACCAAAATGTGCCATCCCAAAATATGCCTCTTTGGCATAAGGATTATTTTGAGCTGATTATTTTGAGAAACCGCAGACACAGGAGAAGCTCTGAAAACAGAGTAGAAATAACCATTTTGTATGAGAAATTTATATTTATTAAGGAAATCTCCACTTGTAAGGGTGTCTCCCTCTCTGTACCAGGATGAAAAGGATGACTTTAAATCACTAGAGAATCTTGTAAATGGAGACGTCAGGGACATAATCTGCATAACCTTATGCTTGTTTACCTCACTTTTCCTGGTCATTTCCCCATAACTGACCTCCCCCACACCCATCTTTGCTTTTACCTGAAGATGATATTCAAGTCTGACTTCTAAGCCACCCCTTTGAGTTACTCAGTTTCCCTTTGTATCTTCTGTGTATATGTGGAAGATATACAAGTTAACAAACTTCTGTTTGTTTTTCTCCTATTGATCTGTCTTTTGTTACAGGGGACCCAACTGAGAAATTACAAGGGTAGAGGGAAAATTATGTTTCCTCCCCTACCGTATATACATGAAAACACAGTATAAATATTCCCCCCAAAATCTAGATTATTTGCTTTTTTATTTAAACATAAAAAGACTGGTCGTGCTTGCTTCGGCAGCACATATACTAAAATTGGAACGATACAGAGAAGATTAGCACGGCCCCCGCGCAAGGATGACACGCAAATTCGTGAAGCGTTCCATATTTTTAGCAATTATACTCCAAGAAAGATGTTAAAAAAATAGACATAAAAAAAAGACTGGTCAGTTTTCTCAGAACTTATGTAAAACTGTTAAATACAAGCTATGAACCCTTTTATCTCAGTTAACTTTTTGTGGTGATCTAGTTATTAAATTTGCAAATACAGAGCGGATAAGTGATGCCAGCAATAGAACTCTTTAATGGTAAATAATCTGGAATCTATTCAGTCTGACACCTAAAAGATAAAATGGGAAGGAAAAAAATTACGAAGGAAGAACAAAAACTACTGAGATGTTTTTAAAATTTGTTTTTAATTGAGACTTAAACCAATATGTGATCCATTTTGTAAGAATATATATTTTGATATAAAATGACTATTCCTTTTTCATCCTCTGTGCTAGAAAATGCAAAACTATAATTATATAAATATTTTTTTTTTTTTTTTTTTTTTTTTTTTTGCGGTACGTGGTCCTCTCACTCTTGTGGCCTCTCCCGTGGCTCACGGGCCTAGCCGCTCTGCGGCATGTGGGATCTTCCTGGACCGGGGCACGAACCCATGTCCCCTGCATCGGTAGGCGGACTGTCAACCACTGCGCCACCAGGGAAACCCTATAAATATCTTTTAAAGTTAATTTAAGGGGCTATTAAAATTTTTCTAAATAATATTATTGAAAATATAAACATGTAAAGCTATAAAAGCTAAAATATTGTTTAAAAGAATACTTTTAAAAGTAATACGTTGCCAAAAAAAATCACCTTTCTACTTGATCTAGCTGTGGGTTGGCACGTAGTCTTTGCCATTATTACTTGATGAAAGGAAGGCTAGACACTCAATGAAAGAGAGTGCCATCCTAATACAACATTGTTAATCAAGTATACTCCAATATAAAAAAAAAAGAGTGCCATCCGTTACCACTACCATCTATTTTATCTTTAGAATTTCTGTGTCTTTGAATGATATTAGTCTTCATTAGAAATGAGTTTTTGGAAACTGATTGAAACTCAAAAGGAGTGTACACAACTCTTCCAATTCATATTACAAATAACATGGAAATTAATTCTTGTGGAGAGTGACTGTTAAGAAGTAAAGAAAATATATCAAGGATTTCTCCTCTTCACAATTTTAAAGCTGTTATCAGAAGTGTATTGTTAACGCATATATGTGGAACCTAGAAAAATGGTACAGATGAACGGGTTTGCAGGGCAGAAATAGAGACACAGATGCAGAGAACAAATGTATGGACACCACGGGGGGAAAGTGGCGGGGTGGGGGGTGGTGGTGTGATGAATTGGGAGATTGGGATTGACATATATACACTAATATGTATAAAATGGATAACTAATAAGGACCTGCTGTGTAAAAAAAAAAATTAAAAAATGTCTATGTGTTTGAAAAAAAAAGTTTTTTTTTAAAAAAAGAAGTGTATTGTTGATATAGGGATAGCCTGGTTGTTGAGATGCTTCTTGGTTATCTTATGCATATGACAGGTGCATAATTAGTAGAGTGACCAGATTTGATGAGACTATGAATTGCTTTATGGTAAAGTGTTTTGGTACTTTGTTTTTGTTCTTTTTTCAACTTTATTGAGATATAATTGACATATAACATTGTTTAAGTTTAAGGTGTATAGTGTGTTGATTTGATACACTTATATATTGCAGAATGATTACCACCATAGTGTTAGGTAACACCTCCGTCATGTCACATAATTACCATTTTGTATGTGTGTGTGTGTGTGTGTGTGTGGTGAGATCATTTAAGATTTATTCTCTTAGCAACTTTCAAGTATAGAATACAGTATTGCTAACTAAAATCACCGTACTGTACATTTGATCCCCAGAACTTATCTTACAGCTGGAGGTTTGTGCCCTCTGACAAATATCTCCCCATTTCTCCCACCCCCCAGCCTTTGGCAATCACCATTCTGCTCTCTGTTTCTGGGAGTTCAGCTCATAGTTGACTGTATATGCAGGAATTTATTTCTGGACTCTCCATTCTGTTTGATTGATCTCCTTTCCTCTGATAGGAGAAAATCTTCCCTAGTTGATGAAACTCCTGGAGAAGGGATTTATGACAACTGATTTTCTTTTGGAAGCTCTGTCTTCAAGCAGATAAAGGGAACTCACAGAAAGCTTCTCTCTGCCTTGGCTATTTTCCAAGTGCTGTCAGCTCAGAATAATCCGTATGGCAAATATTCTGCCACTCTTCACTTTTTATGTCTTGATTCTTTAAATATCAATAATAAAACTTGATAGTTAACCAGAAGATCAATTAATCAGAACCCATCTTTCCCATATTTTATCTAAATGGTAACATACTAAGCATTGGACTCGTTTATATCTTATAATTTAAAATGTCCTAGTTTTCATACTTATTAAACTTAATTATGTTGTTTAAGTACAAAGTTCCCATAGTTTAATACTATGTTTTCCGAAGCTTGCCCTATTTTTCAGAAATTGATAATTGTCTCTGTTGTTCTCTATAGAATTAGTTTTGAAAAACAGCAGAGATCCTTATACAAGCTCCTAATAGATGCCAAATACTTTATCTAAAGATGCATACATAATTCCTGTTATGATATTTAGTGGGTTTCTATGTAAGGTCTTAACTTGAATCCTTAACACCTTTAAGAATGCCTCTTGAGCTGATGCTTGAGCCCTCACTGAGAAAGAAGCTATGCTAATCTGTCCTTGATGAGGCTGCATTGATTATCTGAGATGAGGAAAATTCATAATGACCACTTCACTTAGTGCTTATAGGAAGCTTTATTACTACTAATATTTCTTTTTTTTTTGCGGTACGCGGGCCTCTCACTGCTGTGGCCTCTCCCATTGCGGAGCACAGGCTCCGGACGCGCAGGCTCAGCGGCCATGGCTCACGGGCCTAGCCGCTCCGCGGCATGTGGGATCTTCCCGGACCGGGGCACGAACCCGTGTTCTCTGCATCGGCAGGCGGACTCTCAACCACTGTGCCACCAGGGAAGCCCCATATAAATTACTTTTTTATAAAGAAATTATTTCAGTTACATACTTTGTATAGAAGTATGAATCACTCACATTCATGCTTTATACTGCTTTTGTAAGACAATCCAGGGACACACACACCCCCATATTGTGCATGTCAGTTGCCATGATGTGGCTCATTATACACAGATGTACAGTTGTTGTGGATGAAATTGTATTCCCTCTACTTCCCTCCAAAATGTCAACTACAAAAACTGAAAACTTCTTCAATCTCGTTAGCACAATATAATAATATTATGCATATTTGTAACTTTGTTTTTATTTATATATACTCTACCTCGTGTAAAAAGATTCAAGTCTACTTTGTGATGATGTTAAACCAGGATTAAGAGAGACTTATGTTATTTTTTTTTTTTAAGAATTTAGTGTGTGAACGTTTTGAAAGCCAACAGAGAGAGTAACATTTTTAAATAGTAAAGGAAAAATGGTATAATTAAGATAATACTTAATCAAGAGCCTGGAAAGTATATTTTGTATTTCAATGCCTTACTAACTTGATGTATGATCCTCAGTATATCACTTTATTTCTCTAGCTGTTTCCTAATTTGTGAAGTGATCCCTCAGATTTTTAAATAATAAGGTGAACAGTCAGAACAGGACTTACATGCTGAAGAAGATAAAGCTGCAGAGAATGTAGAGTGTGTGAGTTCAGAGAGGGAAAGACTCTTGGAATAGGTTCATCAGCAGGGCCCCAGGTATGCCAGGTGCAGGCCAAGTCCTACACTAGGGGCCATGTAAGGGGATGAGTGGGGCTGGATTCCAGCTCAGCTTCTGGAGGTAGGAGCACTTTTTTGTAAATAATCTACCTGGACAGAATCTTTTTCCAGTTTGCACAAAGGAGTCTTTATGTGCTAGTTGCTGCCCTGTTTACCAGTTTTAGGCTTCATCTCAGTTGCCAGCACTGATCAGTTGGTAGCGACTGCCTGAATCCCTGCATGGTGTAAGAAATCTATGGGTGGTGGAGGGAGGAGCAGTGGCATGTATTTATTGATTCCCAGTATTGAACTTTAATTGTCTAGAGTGTAGATATTTTATATTTGTAGTGTTTGCAAGTGCAGGCTCAGGAATTAGACTGAGTAGAAATTCCAGGTTTTTACTTACCAGTTTTATGACCTTGGGTAACTTCTTAATTCCTCTCTGCCTTTGTTCCTTATTTAGAAAATGGAGATGATAGTTCTCGCCTCATAGGATTGTTGTAAGAATTGAATAAATGTGTTTAAAGTACAAGCTTGGAACATGGCAACTACTCAGTTAACATTAGCTTTCATTGTAGTGATTGTTGTTTATAATAGTGCATGCATCATATAGTGTGTCATATCCTAATGTCTACTCTAAGGGAGGGAAAAAATCTTTTTCCTCTATCCATTTTAGGTTCTCTGGCTGGAACTCTCTAATTAGACTGGCCAAAGACGGAGTAACAAGAGAAAACAAACAGAAGTTTATTAACAAGTGCATTGCATATGTACACACGGGAGCACCCAGTGATGAGTAACCCAAATGGATGGTTAGAATTTGGGTTTATATACCATCTTAGGATAATCAGAGGAGAAAGGGTTTTGGTCTTCTGGATGAAGGAGGCAAGTTATGGGAAAGTGACCAGGAAAAGTATAGTAAATGGGATTGTTTAGTAAGGTTTGTTACATAGATTTAAGTTAGAACCATCTCCATTGTTAAAGAGTTAGTTGTTAAGAGTCCTCCCTTTTCTTTTTCTTGAGAGAGAGACATCTTTGCAAATGGAACTTTCCTTTACAAGTGTAAATTTTATCTACAAAATAAAAACTTGTGCCCTGTTTTTAGAGTTCTTCCTGAATCTGTTGGTTCTTACAGGCCTTTACTTTTTAAAAATTTATTTATTTTTGGCTGCATTGGGTCTTCGTTGCTGTGCGCGGGCTTTCTCTAGTTGCGGCGCGCGGGGGCTACTCTTCTTTGCGGTGCGCGGGCTTCTCCCTGCAGTGGCTTCTCTTGTAGTGGAGAATGGGCTCTAGGTGCGCAGGCTTCAGTAGCTGTGGCACGCGGGCTCAGTAGTTGTGGCTAATGGGCTCTAGAGCACAGACTCAGTAGCTGTGGCACACGGGCTTGGTTGCTGTGCAGCATGTGGGATCTTTCCCAACCAGGGCTCGAACCCACGTCCCCTGCATTGGCACACAGATTCTTAACCACTGCGCCACCAGGGAAGTCCTTAAAGACCTTTAGCTCAGAGTAATCCATATGCCAAAGAGACATATTTTGAGTTGGCATATTCTGGTACTCTTCACTACCTATTCAGCGTATCTCTTATCCATTGATTTCTTTCTGTTTGCACTGCCACCTTTCTCCTGGATAACTGCAACAGCCTTCTATCCTGTCTCTCCCCTCCCAGTTGAAAGATCATAATAGATGGCCCTGAGTGTGTATAATATACAGCTCTCAGTTAAATTTAAGAAGAACAAGAGTATGGTTGAGTACTAGAGAACAGAAAGTATTTGAACATCCCTTGTGGAGTAATTGGTAGGGCATCTACAAGGATTGTTTTGTGGCCCTGAAACTAGTTTGAATTGAGTCCCCTCATTATAACTTTAGAATTTTCTATAATAGTGTTCTACAACCACAATTGGGAGTAGAGAAAGTTAATGAAGGTTTTAAATATTTGTGAGTATGTGGAATGTAAAAAGGGCAAGGATTCTAGGAAAGTGAGATTGAAATGGTTGACTATGAGTTCCAGGATATGGTGCCAGGCACTTGAACCTAGATCCCAGAGGGTAAGCTGAGAGCACAGGGAGAGGTAAAAGCAAACTGAGGATAAAGAATAATTTCATCCAAGAAGGGAGAATAGATTAAAAAATTGTGCTATGTTCATACATAGAAATAGAAAACAATTCAAAGGAATGAACTTGAGCTAATGCTAAGTGAGAGTAGCAAGTTGCCGAGGAATATTATTTATGTAAGATTTTTAGAAAGACATAAAACAAGTGTATTTATTTCCAGATTTTACTTGAAGTCCCTTTATCAGTATTTTATGCAAGATTCTCACCAGCTTGTTTCTCTGGTCTCCCAACTCACAATAGATTAGAAAGAGCAGATTTTAAAAGATTAACCTCTTAGATGCAATAACTGACCCACTAGTGAAGATGGAAGAGACCCAGAACTACTAAATGTAACCCAGAAAACAATCAAACAGCATATGAGTTTAGCTAAAATTAATGCAGGATAAATAGTCTTATGCCTAAACAGCACTAAGAGTACTCCTATTAAGGTGGCATTTGATAACTGATATTCATGATTAAGACTTTGTACCATCAAAAATCAATTTCAATTTTACTTGGTATATGGTTTTTACAAAGAGAGAAAAGTATGTGACTATTTTAATATTTTCATTTAAATGATTATGATGTAAAAAAAACCTTTTGGAAATTAAAAGGGGTAAGCTTCATGTATTTGGAAAATTCTCTTAATGTGGAACACTTCATGCTTGTTTGAATAAAGGATTACGATAGTGTGAAACAGAAGATAACAGCTTGAGAGATAAATGACTATATACAATTGTTGCTTGAGATATATTAATCTACTTTTTGGTTTCTTGACAGATTGTTTAACGAACAAAAGTGAAGAATTATCAAATAGCACAGTATACTTCCTGAATCTGTTTAATCACACCTTGACCTGCTTTGAGAATAACCTTCAGGTATTTTATATATGACACTTGAAATTAAAATGCTGTCTTGTCCAAGTGAATAATAAATAATTCCAATTTTTATAGCATTAATTGTTGATATTTATCTACATACACAGTGTAGAGGTAGACCTGGATTTCTGCTAAATTCTTCTATTACTAGCCCTTAGGCAAATCATCAAAACTTCAGTTTTTTAATTTGTAGGATGGGAATAGTAAGATCTACCCTGCCTACCTTCCAGTATTTTGTAGTCAGGATCCAATGAGTTAATGAGTGTGAACATATTAACTGAGGCATGTGATTGTTTAATTAAAACACAGTGTTGTTCTATCAGACAATAATTTTTCTTGACTTTGTTTATGCAATAATGTATTTTGCAATTCAGTATGATTCTGTCTATAAAAAGCTTATTCTTTGCCTCAATATTTGCTTAAATATATCTTACCTACTTTAAAAGGTGCTGTTTAATAAGGTAACTTTGAGTTTTGAATTATAATATAAAAGGTAACCTTTAAGAAACCTACCTTCTTGGGTTTTGTTTTCTCCACCTCTGACCCTTGAATGTTAGTACTGGAACGTTCCTGGTAGCGGTGAAATTGGAATTCTGGTAAAATCCTAGTTTTGAAACTTGCTTTTTAACAAGTAGGTAATCCCCACAAATAGATAGAAATACATTTAGGATATAGGTATGTATAACTTTCTCTTTAATAAATGTGATAACATAGTATATGAATGTCCCTGAGTATAATAAAAACTATTAGATGAACATTTCCAAAATAGTGCTGCAAGATTTTAATACATAGCCCATAAAAAAGGTTTAGTGTTCTTAATAAGGGTAAGAAATGCTTTAATACAGGACTGCAGAACTTCAGTGGACTAATGTACATTATATAGAACTTCAAATGGTAACTTTGTATACAGCATTTACCAAGACTATTTGACTAGGAACTCTGGTTTTAGAGACCAAAGACACTAGTTCTGATGAATGTACTTTAGGGAAATTAGCATTTTTCCTGGGATGTTAGTTGCAAATATTTTTTCCTCATTTGTTGTTTGTCTTTTTATCATGCTTCTCTTTTTGATATGAAGAAAATTTTAATTTTTATGTTGTTAGATTTACCAAAATTAATTTAATGGCTTGTGGATTTTGTGTCACACTAGAAGGCCTTTTCCCACTTTGAGATTATTTTAAAAATTTCTCCTGTGATTGTTTTAGGACTTTCATGGTTTTGTTTTGTACATTTAAGCATCATTTTATCTGTTTGAAATTTATTTTGGTGTAAGACGTAAGGTTTAGCGCCAACCTTTTTTTCCTGTTGGCTTCTTGACTTTCAAAACATGATTTACTAAATAAATCCATGAAATGAATTTTAGAACCAAGTTCAAAATAATCAATCATTTTGATATTTTATTAGTATTGCATTACATTTTAGAGTCATCATTTGGGAAAAATTGACCTGTTATGATATTAAGCTTTCCTATCTAGGAGTACAGTATATATTCACTATTTTTTATTTCAGTAAAATAGAATATAAAATTTAGCACATTACAACTTTTAAGTGTACAGTTCAGTGGCATTAAGTACACTCACATTGTTGTACAACTCTACCACCATCCATCTCCAGAATGTTTCATCTTCTCAAACTGAAACTCTGCACACATTAAGTAATAACTCCCCATTTCCTCCTTCTCTAGCCCCTGGTAACCACCATTATTATTTTTTAATGTTCTCTAGCACAGTTTTACTTATTTATTTAAACTTCCTATAGGTTTATACATTTCTTAAGTCTATTTCAAGGTATTACATAGTGTTTGGTGCCCTTATGAACGATATCTTTTCTTCCCCCACTACAGATTTTTTTTTTTGATTTAATAAAGCTTTATTTTTCAAAATATACAGCTGGTGGGACCTGTTAATGCATCTTCACCAGCAGCTGGAGCATCTCCACCCTTGGTATTTCTGGTGTAAATTACTTGAGCTCTGTGCTTTGAAACCAATTTAATAAGTCCTTTACTAAGCAGCTCCTGCAGGGCTGCCCTGGCCAGGGAGCCACGAATCTTCAGTCTCTCAGAGACGACAGCTGGAGTTATAAGCTTATAGTTGGGAACTTCTTTACAGAGTTTGTCATACGTTGCTTTGTCAAACAAGACTAGGTTATTGAGCTTGTCCCGAACTTTGCCTTTGGACCACTTCTTCTTTTTGGCCTTGCCCCCAGATTTGTTCACTGGGTCTTTGTCTTTCTTGGCCAACTTTCCGGCATCTTTCTTCTTCTTGTCATCCTTGGGCGGCATAGCGAAGCCGGGAGAGCAACTGCTATCACCTCACCTCCCTAAGATGTTGGACAAAAAGGCCCCACTACAGATTTTAACTGCCTATTTTTAAATGTTTTTTTTTGGGAATAATTTTAGACTTACAGAAAAGTTGCAAAGCTAATACAGAGAATTCCTGTATATCCCTGACCTAGTTTCCCCTAATGTTCACCTTATGTTACCAAGGTGCATTAGTCAAAAATAAAAACTGAACATTGGTATATAACTATTAACTAAATGCCAGACTTCATTCTGATTTCACCAGTTTTTCTACTAATGTCCTTTTCTGTTTCAGGATTCATTCCAGGATAATGCATTGCATTTAGTAATTGGTTACTCCTTAAAATTTCTATCATATATATAGCTACATTTCCTTTCTATTTCCAAATGCTATCCTTGTGAGTTCTTTTTTCCCTTGAATTTTCTTTAGGCTTGTTGAAGATACATTTATATTTATTGATCTTTTTGAAAACCCACCTTTGGCTTTATTTATCAGTTTCTGTTTTATTTTTCTTAATGTGTTAAGTTATGCTTTTGCATTTATTAATTCCTCCTATATTCTTTTGGTTTTGTCATTTTTCTATTTCCTTAAATTGAATGGTTTTAAAAAATTAATTAACTAATTAGTTAGTTTGTTTATTATCGGGGAGAGGTATGAGCTGGAGCTGTAGATTTGAGAGTCATCAGGTACAGACGGTATCAAGCCTAGAGACTTGGATGTGAGTGAGTGTAGATAGAGATGATGAAGAGGCCCCAAGGACTGAGTTCTGGGCAATGCCAGTGTTTTACAGGTTGTGTGTGTGTGTGTGTGTGTGTGTGTGTGTGTGTGTGTGTGTGTTTGAAAAGGGAGGAGAACCAGCTAAAGAGATAGGTGGT
The DNA here is from genome assembly GCF_008692025.1 of Phocoena sinus. Lineage (NCBI taxonomy): Eukaryota > Metazoa > Chordata > Mammalia > Artiodactyla > Phocoenidae > Phocoena > Phocoena sinus. The sequence continues at coordinate 51,372,167 of NC_045774.1, forward strand.
AGCAGTGAAATTAATGGTATTGGCTGTGGCAGTGCCTTCTGGCTCAGTGATGAGGCAGAGATGTGGGTTTAGGTTCCAGACCAGCTCCACCTTATGTAGTATGTGTTTGCAGGTGGCTTCTCTGGGAACCTGGACTGTCTGGGTGACTGTGGAGACTGCTTTTTGTGGGTGGTCCCACAGGTAGGGTGGGGCTATTATTCCAGCCCCTCGCATCTCTAGAGGACAGTAGGTGGTTGCAGGGGATAGAGGGTCACAAGAGACTGTGGTTCCGGCTAGTTTCTCTGGGAGTGGTATGACAGCTGTCATACAACCTTCCTGTGATGAAATGTGCATGTCATGCCTCTATAATTAACAGTGCTATCAAGGGCCTGGGTTTACTCTTCTGTTCTTGAGTCTCTTCAGAAAAGAAATCAGGAATGGCACGTGCTGATGTCATCTTTTTCCCAGAATCCTACTTTCTCATTTGCTTTAAACGTTGCAGGGCTTTTTGTTGTTTGACTATGCCACCATTTAGTCAGTCAGTCCCTGTATCAATGGAGAATTTTGTTTGGTTCAGTATTTTACTATCACAAATATGGACAGTCTTTTGCAGGTATTTGTATCTTTATCTGTCTGGTAGATTCCCAGAAGTGAAATTGCAATGTCAAATGATATGTACATTTTAAGTTTTAATATAAATGACTAAATTATACTCCCCCATCAAGGTACTGTGCTCCATTTTTGATCGAACACATTTAGCTGAATGTACAATTGTTCTGTGAAAAACAGGCAATGGGCTATTTCTTGTGGCAGAACTAAAGAGAGTCTTGAGTTTCTCTGTCAAGTAGATAGTAAGGGTAATGTAGGGGCTACATCAGCTTAATTCCTTTAATTTTTCCTTTTCTCTTTCATTCTGATAGTTAATATTATTTCTCCAGGCTATAAGGTAAAGAATAAAGGGAATAGAAAACAAAAGTGTGAATTGACTGTTTAGCAAACTTGTTCTTGAAATACAAGCATCAGTCCCAGAAGTGGAAAAGATTGAGATTCACTAACATAATGTCTTATATCCAGTACCTGAGGTTATATTTTAGGTTATACAATTCATTGGTATTAGTCCCTTTTTGTTGACTTGAAAGGCCTGGATTAAAAGCATTGGGGTAAGAGGGCTGGGGGAGGGATGTAGTTTGGGTGCCTTTTCCTAACTCATTATAAAGTCTTCTCTGTCTCAATAAGGCAGACTTCAGGGTTCAAGTCAGCACAGGCAAGGGTATACTTTATTTATTTGGTGAGTGTAGGATAGATAAGGGCAGATGTATAAATGACAAGATAACTTAGTAAATTTTTGGTATTTAGGTATCAATAATTTGGTATATGAGCTAGTGTTGCCCTCAGTTAACAGTGGCTAGTGCAGTGGTTTTCAAAATTCAGGGGCGACTAGAAAGTACCAAATATTTTGCTGTATGCTACATACCAGTCTCTATTCCTTGGGACCTGTAATACAGGTAAGGGTATCCCTATTTTATAGATAAAACCAAGGCTCAGAGTGGTTTAGCAACCTGCCCCACACCACAGCTCAGCACTTTAACATACTCTATTATTTCCTCCAGGAGGGCAAATAAGTTTAAAAAATGTAATGTTTATTGCGTGTATTTTATGTGCCTTTGACATTTTAGGGGAGCGCACACAGTCTTCTTCAGTTAAGAAATTATTCAGAAGTATGCAAAAACTGTCATGACGCATACAAAACTCTGAGTAGTCTGTACAGTGAAATGCAAAAAATGAATGAACTTGAAAATAAGGCTGAATCTGGAACGCACTTATGCATTGATGTGGAAGATGCAGTAAGTACTTTGCTCCTGATACAACACATGTTCTGCAGTGTTGTTGAATGTGCCTTCAGTATTATTATTGGAATTTGCATATGGTGTCTTCAACCAGAAATAGCTAGTTGTAAGTAGTAAAGTTTTAGAATATCCTGATGTGTCAAACTAAAATGGAAATTAATCAGATACTTCATTAGTAAGTTGATAATTTGGTATATTTGACTTCTTTTTATTAAAGTATAGTTGATTTACAATATTATATTAGTTTCAGGTATACAACATAGTGATTTAATATTTTTATAGATTATACTCCATTTATACATTTTGTTTTTTTTAAGTTTGATAATGTGTGTCATTTTCAGAGGTGTGGGTATATTGTTAAATGTTTTCATTTCAGTTTCTTGTGCACTTGTTGCTAATTCAAGAAGTCTCTAGATTTTGCTACAATATGTTTCTGAAGCCATTCCTCAGTTACTTCCTGTCCTGTTGCTTTATTTCTTTATATCTATTACCATCTGAAAAGTTTTGTTTACTTATTTGTAGTCTTTCTCCCCTTACTAAAATATAAGCCATATAAAGACAAGGACATCATTGTCCTTTTTTGTTCACTGTTCAGTATCTAGAACAGCGCCTAGCAAATTGTGGGCCCTTAGTAACATGTATTGATTGAATGAATAGTCAACAAAAACTCTTTTTTCCTCCGTTGAATAGCCTGCCTTTACATGGGGCACCACTAGATGGCAATCATGCCTTTTTATGGGAATACGATGCCTGACTATTGAGGCATTAGAGGAAACTGAAAATTTATTGTCAAAAAGCAGAGAACTTGTGGTCAAAATTGGTAAACTTAATGTTTGAGAATGATGAGTGTGAATTATAGCAGCTCAGAGTGAACATAGTGGATCTGTAATATTCAGAATGGTAAAAAGCACTTAAAATGGATACACCATGGGGATTTTTGTTTGTTACTGCTGTGTTACTAATGTTTAGAGTAGTACCTGTCTTCTAGTAGGTTCCCAATAAATAATACCATCTTTTTAAAGAATAATAGTCTCTTTCTTTTTTTTAAAATAAAGAAGAAAAATGAATATTGGTTCTATGACACAAGTTGGATTACACAGGAAATCAACATGACCACCTATTTTAGAACATCCATCTTGCAATAAGCAAAAATTACAACAGACGTACAGTGCACCATTTGTAAACCATATCTCAATTAAACAAAATCCAGGCAAGAACAGTTTTAAACGCTAAAATTGATAGTTTCCTTACATCATTTAGCCTGTTTGACAGAAATCATGAGCTCAATGAAAGTGAGGTACTGCAGCCCCTAAGTGTATCTAGGGGCTAAGTAAGATATTAGTATTGTCTAATAAAGTTTCCATGACTCATTAGCTATTATATACTTAAAAAATTATTTGCTGTGAGTATGAATCTTTCATAATATCTTAGATAAGCTATTAAGCATTTCATAGATATCATCTCTTGAAGAGAAGCCCTATAAAGCTGATATTTTTATCTCCATTCCAAAAATATTACAACAAGCTCAGTGAGATTACGTAGGTAACACATGAAAGAAAATATTTTGTTTGTTTATTTTGTGAGACTTCCCCTCCCCCCCAGTTTTATTGAGGTGTACTTGACAAATAAAATTATAATATATTTAAAGTGTACAATGTGATGATTTGATATACATACATATTGCAAAAGGATTCCCACAGTCTAATTATTGACATTCATCACCTCACATAGTTACCCTTTTAAATCTTTTTTAATGAATGAAGCAAAGTATATTTCTATTGATACAAGTTCTGTGTTTGAAGTCTGTGAAAAGCTGACATTCTTTGGACAGTATTATGAATTTACAATATGAAATTTCTGTATGGATATAAATTTATACAATGACTAATCGTGAACCAGCTTATTTCCCTGACAGAAGAAATTGTCCTCAACTATTAATAGATTTTTTAGGGATGTGTATTTAGTCTAAATTTGGGGTTCTTTTTACTGACAAAATAATTTTATGAAATTGAAGACAAATTAAATATAAAATAGAGTAACATTATTTGTTATTGTTTCAGATGAATATTACTCGAAAACTTTGGAGTCGAACTTTCAACTGTTCAGTCCCTTGCAGTGACACAGTGCCTGTAATTGCTGTTTCTGTGTTCATTCTCTTTCTACCTGTTGTCTTCTACCTTAGTAGTTTTCTTCACTCAGAGCAAAAGAAACGCAAACTCATTCTACGTAAGTTTCTTTTTATGGTTGTTTATTTACTTAGATTAAAAACCTGTATTTAAAAAAATCTAAGCCTGTTTTAGAAATAATATATACTCTGAGAACTCAAAGTATATTAGCCTAAAACATCTCTGTTCTTCAAATTTTACAACTGTGCTCACTACCAGAAGAGATGTGTAAGTTAAGTGACTTTATAATCAAACTTTAACATACAGTATCTTTCAGAAGCTTTAATTGAGAAGGCTAGATTCCCTGGAATAAGGTTGACAACAACAAAGGAATAGCAACAAAGGCTTTGCAGACCTGAAATGGCCATAATAGGGAGATAAATAGTAGAGAGCTCTTAGGCCCATTGGCAGAACCACCCATGACAGAACCACCAAACAAGTAGCAGGCAGGGAGAAACTGTAGCTTACACACAGACAATTTGTTTATGAACAAATTGGAATTGTAGTTGCAAGAAAGTTACTTGACATATAGCATGTGCTCAGTATGTGTTCATTCCTTTCCTTTCTCCCCATCAAATAAGGCAGAGCAGAAAAAAACACTAACTAGAAGGTCCCAACTAGCCAAAGAAAAGTGACCTCCAAATCTCATAGGTTTCTTGTTTATTATCAGAATGAAAGTATGGGCTTATCCCTTAGTAATTTTAGTTTTTTTAAAAAAGAATGTTTTCAGGAGAAAAAAAAGTCAGGCTTTTTTTCTCTTAAATATTATTCCTAGTTTAGGAACCTATGATGTAAAAATTCTTTCCCTTATAAATTTCTTTCTGGCATTTTTTCATGATTTATCTAACTTCATGTCTAATATATCTAACTTAAAAAAAAAACCAGATTGCTTGTAGATCAGTTTACATTGAATTTGTAATGTCTTGTCACCTCAAAAAGCTAGCTACCAGAGGAGAGAGTCTTTATCATGGGTGTATTTAGTAAAGTATTTTGAAGATTGCCAGCATTCTGTAAATATGTAATAACTCGGGCCTAAAAGTGCTTCTTTAGGGTAATAACAAAATATTGCAGGGACCTCACTGTTGAGAAACTTTATTTTTCAGGACTTGGTGTACTTTTAAAGTTTAGCATCTTATTTGCTTTGCAAATCTATTTAACTCTACAGAAGATATATAGTACTTCTGATCAGTGTTTTTGTTCGTTTGTTTTCACAATAAAAGTCATTACCATCCATCTGCTTGTATAAGCCACAAATCCTTTTAATATCTTTCAATTTCTTAACTTTTTATTTTCTTTTCTTTCCCCATTCCCTTATTCCCTCCCCTACCCCTTTTCAATTCATCAGCAAGTACTGCCAGCTCTATTTCCAAAAATATATCTTAAATTATCTTTTCTCTATCCCCACTGGTAATACCTTAGCCCAGGCCATCACCGTCTCTTACCAGCACTAAGGCAGAGGTCCCTTAACTGGTATCCCTACTTCTACTTCTTGACCCACTACAATCCATTGTCCATATAGTGGCTAGAGTAAATTTTTAAACACAAATTTTACCACGTGCTCCTCTCCCATTTGACACCCTTCTTGTGTACCCGTCGCACCTAGAATAAAATACAGACTTATTCCAAGGTCTGCTCTCCAAGCTGCATGTGACCTGGTCCCCATCTGCCTTCGTAAACTCCTGTGTCTACCCCTCTCCTTTCTCATGATGCTGTATGTAGGCAGTCCAGCCTTCTTTCTGCTCCTCTCAAACACCAAGCTCATTCACACTGCCCTCTTTCCGAGGTTCTTGTATTTTTCCCTCCCTGCTTTCCTTGACTGGCTCCTTGTCATCCAGGTCTTAGGTCAAAGGTTACTGACACAAAGAGAACTTTTATGACCCCCCCCAACCTAAGAATACACCCTTTTTAAAATTCTTCTGTATCATCTTTCTTTAATAGCATTTAATCACTATTTAGTCTATTCCAATTAACTTTTCCACTTATTTTCTACCTCATTTGTTTGTCTACCCTGACTCAACTGTGAGTTCCATCAGAAAAAGGATTTTGTTTATGTTGCTCACCACTATATCACCAGCATCTGGAAAGTACCTGGCCCATAGTAGATACTCAAAAATATTTGTTGAATAAAAGAACATTGTACGTAATGTGAGCAACTCCTAGAGTGAGTTCCTTAAAATACTAGTCCTGTGAAATTCCTTTTCATGAGCTTCGTAATGTACCTGAATATAAATTAAGGCCTCTGAGATTACATCCCCCAAACTTGACAATAGGACCTTTGCATAATACCTATTAATGTTTCATAGAAGCATTGTTTACGAATTAAATGATGAACTTAAGGAAATGCTAGTGTAAGCAAATAGTTCTTGTGCTGATACCTCATAGAAATTTTAATTTACTTTTCTTTATGCTACCATTTTATATGCTTCCATTCATCAAGTCCTATGGTAGGAATTAGGGATTTAAAAAGGAACAAAGTACAATAGATGCCCTCAAAGAACATACCAACCATAATCCAATCATTACAACAAATGTAGTAGAAGTGCATACAGTGTGGTTGGACCACAGAGGCATAGAAGACGAACTCTGCATTTGGGGTGTTGGAATTCACCATTAGAAGATCCCTGGAGTAGAATTTTGGAGAATGTAGGGATTTATCAGAGAATAAGGAAGCAAGGAAGTTGTAGTTATACGTACTCACTGGTATTGCTACCTGGTTAGTTTAATGAATTTGGTAATTAGAAACTAGACTACTTTTAATAGTTTTAAACAACATTTAAAACAAAATGATTTAGTTTGCTTCCCAGATCCACTGAAGGCTTAAGAAGTAGACTTTCAGTTTAGGCTGTTTTTTAGTTTAAGTTGCTTTTTAAGTTTAGGCTGAAACAACGCACTGGTCCAGGAAGCCATGTTGTCATCTTCTACTTACAGTTGTCAGGGGAGACCCTGATAGAAACTAGAACAGTGGTTCTCATCCTTGGCCACATATCAGAATTGTCTGCAGAGCTTTCAAAACACAAAAACAAAAGTTAAATGTTTGAATCCCATTGCAGACCTTCTAAATCATAACCTGTATTCTAGTGTTGAGAACCTCTGAAGTAGAGAGATTCCTAGTTATCCAATGTAAGATACTTTCACTATGGCATGGTTGTTTTTAAATTTCTGGAACATGAGAAACATTCATGTTTAACTGAAGAACAAAACATATTACCAAGCCAAATAGCCATGACTCAGTCCCTTTAGCATTATGATCAAAACTGATTGTACATATTTTATTAGCTGCCATATATGTTTGTGCACATGTGTGTAATATCCAACTCACTTTTCTTTGTAAGCCATTTGAATGTTTGTTTGTTTTTTTAAACATTACAGAGTTCTTTTACTGAATTCTTTTAAGAGAAATTTGGATTTCTAGATTAGACTTTCAAATATATAATTTTATTATTATACTTTACAGCACTTCCATTTTTAAAGTAGAGTACTTTCATTTTTATTACATATTTAAGACTGTATTGTTCAGGATGATATAAATTACATCTGTTTTATTTGGCACTGCTTCTAACAAAATCGTGCAGCTTCTAGCAAAGTTATATCTTTTGAGGTTGGTAGAAAAAAATAGATTTAGGTTTAATTCTTATAAGATTGAATCTATTCAGATTCAAACATAGAATTAATAGATGAATACTATAGTTTACATAAAATAATGAATAATTATGTTTAGAGAATTAAATTTAAGTTAAAATATAATACTTTTGATTTATTTAGCCAAACGTCTCAAGTCCAGTACCAGCTTTGCAAACATTCAAGAAAATTCACACTGAAACCTACAGAATGGAGAATTGACATCATATCCCATGGATGAATGGTGGAAGACACAGCTTGGTCCAAAAGAAGATAAACCGTGATTTGACAAGTCAAGTTCTTAAGAAATGCAAGGACTTCAGATTTATTTTTAAATAAGAATTTTCAATTTTTCTTTCCTGTTCCACCCCCTTTTTAAAGGTTTGGGTATTTTTAATTTACAGGCATAGCAATGTTGTCTATTTTAAAGTGTATTTGTTATAATAACAAAAGATGCAAGAACAATCTTGTTTTATTTTGTAGGCATATTGTTACTATTTGAGACTTCCAGTATCTCCTTAGTTAACATAGTATCTCTAGTAGCAAAGTTTTTGAGAACTAACATTTAAAAATTAATCAGTTATAGCAAAGACTTTGAAAAAAATTTACTTGCCGAAAAGTAGCAAGTCCAAAGATTAATTTAAGTTTCTCACCATTGCAGTATTATTGTCACATATATTTAATATGTCATATATTACAAATAATATGTAATTCAATCTCTGGTTTCCTTAAAGTCATTTTTGAAACCACTAGTTATAAACCTCCCCAAAAATTTTTAGAAATGGAAAGGCCCATTACATTTATCTTTGTAAAAAGATTTATGGTAACTGGTTTCTTACTTAACTTTTATAAATAGTGTTTTACACCTTATTTTTGCCTTTATTTCATAAGTAATTTGAAATCACTGGACTGCTTTATTATATTCAGGGCAAGATGGATTCTTTTTATACCAGGGATTTGCATTGTGAATTATATTATTTGGCAATTTATAATTTATTACCACTTTAAATCAAATGTAACATTGTCACAATGTATTTAAATTATGATTTTTTAATAGGAATTTTCTCTTGGGATATATGGGGAGTTTTGGAGGGGAAAAAAAAGGAGGAGTAAAAAAAGCTTTTAAGATTCAGAAAATAGACAGGGACCTGAGGGGATGCTCACTATAAGAGTATTGAATGGTTCGTACTGGGGGCCGTGAGTCAGAAAGAGAATCTGATACAGAAAGTAGTTCAGTTAAGATGATGCTTATTTTTTTTCTAAATTATTTAAATCAGATAAAAGTGATAAATGATTGAAATGAAGTCAGATACTTCACACTCGAAAACAAATTCCTTTTTGGAATGTTTATATCAACCTTTCAAAAAAGCTTCATTTCAGAATTGTTCACATTTTTTTCCCTCAGGTTTTTAGCATTAGGTGTTTCACTTGTTAATTCCTTCTAGCTGTCTTGGTGGAAATAGGCTTTCTTTTCTCTTTCTTTCCTTCTTTCTTTCTTTAATATAAAGCCTACTTTATATAGAAAAACAGTTTGCTTAATTGGTACAAGAATCTGAATCCTTTTATACACTGTAAAATGCTCTTATAGAGAGACAAGAAAGTGTTTTTATTATTTTTTAAAATGTTTACCATATATGCAGAGTGAAAGAGAAGCCTCATCCTTGGATATGCAACATATCCAAAAGCTGTTACAGTTTTTCTAGTCTGCTGTGATCCATTTAAAATGTGCTAGAGTTTATTCTGCTGTTACTGTTCATGCTGCTGATGCTAATAGCACTATCTTGATTTGAAGCATATGGTTGAGGGCCATTGAAAGCAATCTTTCATTAATGCAGATAAAATCAGTTTACATGTACAAAGTTACAAAATGGCATATTTGATTCTGTAAGAGGTGACTCTTTGAGCACCTTTTAATATCATGTATTTCTGAAAACCATTGCTTTTGGATATGGTTGCTAATAAGCACTTTACAAAAGAAAAGGCAGCCTTTAATATTTTCCTGGTTGAGTCATTGCTCTTTAGAGGAGCATCAGCAATAGATTTCAAATATAAGCATTAAGCACCACCAGTAAAGTGTGTAAGTATTTCACTTGTAAAGTCGTATTGAAAAGTTCTTTGCATAGTTCTGAATTCTTAGATTCACAGCATATGTGTGTGCACCAGAACACCTTTAGTTTTTTGGCACTTTGAAATAAACAAAGTAGCTTAAGGAAATTAAAGTGCTATATTTTATTTTTATTATTTATTTATTTATTGGCTGCATTGGGTCTTTGTTGCTGCACGCAGGCTTTCTCTAGTCGCGGCGAGTGGAGGCTACTCTTCGTTGAGGTGCGTGGACTTCTCATTGTGGTGGCTTCTCTTTGTTTCAGAGCATGGGTTCTAGGCGCGTGGGCTTCAGTTGTTGTGGCATGTGGGCTCTAGAGTGCAGGCTCAGTAGTTGTGGCGCATGGGCTTAGTTGCTCTGCGGCATGTGGGATCTTCCTGGACCAGGGCTCGAATCCGTGTCCCCTGCATTGGCAGGTGGATTCTTAACCACTGCGCCACCAGGGAAGTCCATATGCTGTATTCTTACAATAAAGTAAGCTACAGAAAAGAAAATGTTATTAAGAAAATCATAAGGAAGAAAAATATGTTTACAGTACTGTATTTATCAATACTATAAGTTTATGTCATCTGTTTACAAGATGAATTGTCTGTCAGTACCTACATCAATACTGTCTTATATGATGCAAAATACTGTAGATGTTATACGTATTACTAACACTAGACATCAGAAATGAAGAGATAACATGAAAAAGAAATTCAGTTTATTTACAGGTATAACAATTCATGCATTGATAATGAAGAAACAGCTATATGATTGCTTTATGGTAGCCTAGGATAATCAATACAATTGCTTCATGGTAGCCTAGCCTGCTCACTAATGAATGAATTGTTATAAAATTTTTATGGCATGCATAAAATTTTTATGGCATGCATTATTGCAGTCATATTCATGATACAGTATTGGAAACATAATTATGTATTTTTAAAAAACACTTCCCTGTGATGAGAGGCTGATACACAGTTTCTCCAATTATGAAAGAGAGAGGCATACTGTACAGTTACATAATTCTTTGAAAGCAAAGTTATAAAACAGTAAGAAAACTAATATCATTAATGTTATCTTAAATATCACTCACCTTGTGCCTATGTAGGGATAGGCTATCCACTTCAATACAAGTCTTGCACATGATGTTCTACACATATATTTTTGTATATATGTTGAAAAAAGAATCTGTGTGTGAGTAGACCTGCACATTTCAAAGACATGTTGTTCAAGGGTCAACTGTACCTTAAAGAAATCACTATTGCCTTCTGGCTTGCAAATTTTCTGATGACAGGTCTGCTGTGATTCTTATATTTGTTCTTCTCTATGTAACATTTTTATTTTCTGACTGCCTTCAAGATTTCCTCTTAACTTTCAATTTTCAACAGTTTTACTATGATGTGTCTTGGTATGTTTATCTTTGTATTTATTCTGCTTGGGATTCTCTGAGCCTCTTGGATTTTTTGGTTGTATATCATTAATTTTGTAAAATTCTCATCCATTATACCATCAAATATTCTTCTGTCCTGTACTCTCTCTTCTCCTTCTGGGACTCCAATTAGATTTATGTTAGACCATTTGATATTGTCCCACAGCTCTGTTGGATGCACTCTTCTGTTTTATTCACTCTCTTTTACTTTTATGTTTCAATGTGCATCATTTCTATTGACCTACTTCAGGTTCACTGATTCTTTCTTGTGCTGTGTCCAGTCTACTAATAAGCCTGTCAAAATGATTCTTCATCTCTTGATACTGTATTTTTATTCCCAGGGTTTCCATTTAACTCTTTTTTATAGTTTCTATCTCTCTGCTGAAATTCTCTGTTTTTGTATGCTGTCCACTCATTCCACTAGATCCCTTAGCATTTTAATCACAGTTATTTTAAATTCCTGTTGGATAGTGTCAATATCTAGATCATCTCTGGATTTAGTTCTGTTAACTACTTTATCTCTTGACAGTGGGTCATTGTCATTTTTTCCTCTTGCTTTTTAATGTGTCTTATAATTTTTTTTTTTTTTTTTGCAGTACACGGGCCTCTCACTGCTGTGGCCTCTCCCGCTGTGGAGCACAGGCTCCGGACGCGCAGGCTCAGTGGCCCTGGCTCTCGGGCCCAGCTGCTCCACGGCACGTGGGATACTCCCGGACTGGGGCACGAACCCGCGTCCCCTGCATCGGCAGGCGGACTCTCAACCACTGTGCCACCAGGGAAGCCCTTATAATTTTTGATTGAATGTCAGACATTGCGTGTAAAAGAACAGTAGAAACTGAGGTAAATAGTATTTATACGTACAGTGGGCACGCCTCTCCTTCTCTTGGGCCGTTAGTGTGGGGGTACCAAGTAACTGTCAGTAGTAGTTGATCTGGGCTTGGGTTTTATTGTTGATATTGTAACCTTCAATATACCACAGCTTTAAAATTCATCCAGTGGTGAACTGCTGCTACTTTGTGTTTAGTGAGTGGCCTAGAATGCCAGGGAGTTTTTCTGTGTCCCTGCTTCACCCTCTTGCTCTCAGCAGACTGCACAACTGTACTACAAGTGGAATCTCTACAAGTCCTGCCCCTCCCTTAGCTCTAGGGATCTGTTGCTTGTTTCTTTGAGCAAGTTTTGTGGTTGGGGCAGGCAGTGTTTTCCCCGCTAGCCTCAGTCTCATGCAGGCCCCGGGCTCTTGAGCTTTATAGGTGCACCTCCTTCTCCCCATGGCAGTCAGACTCTGTATTGTAATGGGGGGTGGGTTCTTAAATGAGAGTAAGTTTCCTGTCCCTCTCTCACTGGCAGCAGACCTAATGCTTTGCATTAGGGCAGGATCCTGGTCACAGGTGGGTTTCCTACCCCCCTCCAGCATCTGATGCTTTTTCCTTCAACTCCTTCTCTACCACAGCCTTTTCCTGGAACCAGGGAACAGGAAGGTTTTGTACCACTCCACTAGTGGCAAATGGCTCTTTCTTTGTATAAAAGAACATGGGTTTCATGCCTTTACCCCAGTGGCAGATGGTTGTTATCTGCATGCCTGTGTCACCAAAGGGTGGCTCTTTCAGTTTTCCTGATCTATCCCCCATTTTTCTTATGAACACCCAGTGGAGGCCTATAGAAAAGAACTGGCAAGTGAGGGCAGACTCTTCTTGTATCTGTGGCTCCTGGAGATTCTAAGCTGTCACACTGGTCCATACTTTGTCTTTAAGCATTTGTTAAAATTTCGGGTTTTTCCTCTTACTGTTTTGGCTGCTACTCTTCCTTCTGTACTCTGCCCAAAGAAACATAGTTTGTTGCAGCAGAGCTTCTTGTTTTTCTATATCCTAAGTGGGACTGGAGCTCATTGATTGCTTCTCTGTTGTCAAGTTTTTTCTTGACAGCAAATTGCTGTGCAATTTGTTTAATGGGTAAAGAGATGAAACAAAAAAAGCAAGGTTGATAATGATGGAAAACATAAATAGGAACTAAATCCCAAACCAAAAAATATAGTAGCTGAAATGAACTCAGTGGAAGGGTTTTATAACCAATAAGACATGGTTGAAGAGATGATTAAGAATAAATTAGAAGAAAAAAAAAAAGAATAAATTAGAAGAATATCTCCAGAAGGAAACCTGCAGAGAAAAAAGTTTGTAAATACAAATGGGGGTGGGGTGTGTAAGAGATATAAGGGATATCGTGAGAAGATTTAATATAAGTGTATTTAGAGTCCCTGAAGCAAAGGAGAGAGAAAAATGGAACAGAAACAATTTTTGAAAAGATAATAGCTGAGAATATTCCCGAACTGGTGAAAAACATTGTCACAAATTAAGAAGCCCAAAAAGGATTTAAAACAAACCCAGAAACGTAGTCACATTCATAGTAAATGAAAACCAAGGAGAGAATCATACATACCTACAGCTGGAGAAAAAAGACATTACCTTCATGAGAGCAATAATTAAACTTATTGTTAGTTTCTCAAGAGAAATAATGAAAGCGGGAAGGTAAACGGAGTATTTTCAAAGTGCTGAAAGAAAGTAACTGACAATCTAGAATTCTATGCCCAGCAAAAATGTGTTCTTCAAATTGAAAGGGGAATAAGGCACATCTGGGCATAAAGTCTGAGAGAATTCTCACAAGCAAGGCCTGCATTAAAGGGAATACTAAAGATCGTTCTTCAGGCAGAAATAAAATGAACTTAGGTGGAAACCCAAAGGCACAAGAAGGATAAAATAGATAAATAAATCTGAATAATTATTGACTATACAACAATAATGCCCTGTGGGATTAACATATATATAATGAAAACACATAACAATGGCATAAAAATCAAAAGACGATTCTTGGAGTTAAAATGTGGTCGTTGTATTATGTGGAAAGAAGGTTATTTCTTTAGGCTGTTTCTGGAAGTAAAATTGATTGTCAAGTGGGTACTGGTAAAGAATTTTTTTGTTTTTAAATTGGATTGAAGGTGCATTCTGACTCAGATCCAATTCCACTCCTTTCATGACATCTTTTATGATTTTCTTTTGCTCTTGACTCTTCATATTTAAGAAAGCAGCTTGTCATAAAGGAAAAAACGAGGCCTTTAGAATTAGACCTGGATTTAAACTCCTGCTTTTTCCCTTCCTTAGACAGGCAATTTACTTCCCCTTCCTTGGACAAATAGGAGGTAATAATACTGGCCTCACAAGATTATTGTGGAAATTAAATGAGATTAGGTATATGAAGAGCCTCCAGTGCAGCGCCCAGTATCTAGTACTTCATACGGCTCAATTGCACTATGCAATTTGGCACTTGATTAGACACCCTCTCACATTGTTTCCTAGGTTCCTTATGTTTGAGATGATTATCCCTCCTCTCCTGACCAGATTGTAATCCTTTCCAGTTCAGGGACTATATCTCTTTTTTCTCTTGTACCTGTAGTTCAATGAAGGGTTTTTGGAGTCAGGGTAACACTTGTTTGAAGAAAGCACATGTAAACAAGATAAAATACATTCCTGAACTACACACTGTTTTGTAGCAGGTCCACACAGAAGGATGTTTGAGACCTTGAAGAAAAGTCCTTCAGCTGCCCTTGAAAAGCATAAATGGTGAAAACATAACTATTTAATGGAAAGAGAGAAGTGCTATCTTACCATTCAGGACCCCTCCAGTTTAAGCACTGAAGATTCCAGGCTAGAGCCAGTATCGGGTGTCATGGATTGCTGCCCTTAAAAGTGGCATCTTAAGTTGCATATAATGCCTTTTCTGGGCAAGAGTCCCATCTGCTTAATCTCTGCTAAATGAGTGTATATTAGATCTGACTCTTGAAAAATACCAAGTTAAATCAGACAGTTAAAATAAAATCAACATTATAACCATAACTGGTTTAATTTATCTTTCCTTTCAGTAATCCCACACGCTGCCTACTTAGTTGCTGTAAGGAACATGCCATTCAGCTAAAATAAGATTAACTGCTTAAACTGCAGCGTTACAGGCAGAGAACGTTAATGCCACTTTGTGTTTCATTGTAAGGTTCAGCAGTTAAGCAATATGGTGGTGTCATTTCTTCCTTTGTAATCAAGATGGTTTCACTTAGGATTAAATGTGCTCCCCAGCCGATTCTCCCGATGGAACATTGGAAGCAGTACGTTTATATGTCTAGGTTATAGCCTGGCAGCAATAACAATCTTCAGAATCAAACCTGTTGGCCTCATCAGCACTCAGATTACACTGCTCTTTGTGAAGCCCCCCTCTGCTCTAACGGTGATGAAAACCTCGCCTGCCATGCAGACTGTGGAAGGGAAGTTGGAAGGGGACTTGACTGTGCATCTGGAAAATAGCATTGTGACTCAGGTGGAATCAGAGTCCAGAAAATTAACCCAAGTTTTCCCCAAGTGAATGCATATTTGTCTGTTCTCTGCGTCAAGGTCAAATCCCACTTCAATGGATCTTTCTAGACTGTTCGAGCCCCACTCATCTCTCTTTTCTTTGGACTCTAATTGCAATTATAGTTCTCCCTACATTACTTAAGACCGCTTATTTAGTGATTTATATGATTCATATCATTGTTCTATATGGGCTAAGACTATCTCTTCAGTTAGACTGCAAGGTCTCAGAAGTCAGGGACTAATGTCTATATGGTCCTGAACCCAAAAGAAGGGCCCAGTAATTGCTCCTTGACTGAAGGAAATAACCTCTGTGTGATGTGACCCATCAGACCCATCAGACTCTGCCTGGATAGTCTGGAGAGGGGACCATTAGCCTCAGCTAAGCCTGCAAGGAGCCCCATCCTCGTCATGCCTTCTCTTCCATGGAGCATATTCCATTTTTGTGGTTCATCAAAGAGAGTCAGTATGGTGACCAACAGATTTTTTCACCCATTCACTGATTTATTCATTCATTGAAGATTTATTAAGCACCTGCCGTGTGCTAAGCTAAGTCTTACTCGTCAGCACTGTAAGAACTGAGAAACTTCTTGCTGGCTATTTTGGCTGAAATGGGGAAAACGGTTTAAAAGAGCTAGAAGAAAACTCCTTTCTTCTCAGACACTACCCTTCAACCCCAACTTTTGAGCAGGAGCACACTTCTGTAGAGCTTTCTTTCCCCGTGTTTATTCATCACTTCTTCCCATTCTCATCTCTCCTCCTACTTAAATTGCTTTGATGGGGGGCTTCCCTGGTGGCGCAGTGGTTGAGAGTCCGCCTGCCGATGCAGGGGACACGGGTTCGTGCCCCGGTCCGGGAAGATCCCACATGCCGCGGAGCGGCTGGGCCCGTGAGCCATGGCCGCTGAGCCTGCGCGTCCAGAGCCTGTGCTCCGCAACGGGAGAGGCCACGCCAGTGAGAGGCCCGCGTACCGAAAAAAAAAAAAAAAAAAAATTGCTGTGATGGGTAGGAGTGCTCCTCCCCTGCCTCCCTGGCTGTGACAATAGCAGGCAATTGAATTTTCCTGTGTGAAACTGGTTTGCTCAGGTCTCTGCTGGGCAGGCTGCACTTGCTATGTTGGATGAGTTCCAGCATGCTCCTCTGGATAGGATCTAATATGGATCAGGATTCCTCAGTGGGCAGGAAGAGGGTGGGGAGAGAAGAAGGGAATTAGGTGGGTTCTGCCCTGTCTGCCCAGGGCATCTGATGAATTCTTTAATGAGTTATAAACAAGGAACTCTGTCTTGGATATACCTCTACCCCCAGCCCAATAATTGTTGACCAAGTTTTGACCCTTCCAGGGAAAAGCCAGAGCCTCAGTTGCCTGGGATGATCTGAGGCTGGTTTGGGGGTATTGGAACAGCTGCCTTCTGAGCTAGACCTCTTGGGAAACCTGAGGTCATGCTCTTGACAGCAGTGAATCCAACAGTGATGCACCCTACTCCCTTGCATCCTTCATTTTCCTGCTAGAAATAAGGATATACTAGAAGGATCGACTATTAGAGCCAAGATGGACCTTAATCACCTCTATTCCAGGCCTCCTTATTTCTCAGGTGTAGAAATTACAACTAGTCAAAGTGGTTCACCCAAGCAGATGGAGCAGTAGTGGCAGAGCCAGGGCTGTGACCCAGGTCCCCTGACTCCCAGGCTGGAGCTCTGATACTCCGTGCCATCTCTCACTATTCCCTTCTCCATCACTCTGTTCCCATACCTCCTTTTACTACCTCTCTGTCCCTTCTCTCTTGACTGACTCATTGTTTTTCTTCTTACAATTTCAAAAGCAAAAACTGCCAGTGTAAGAAGGAAGACAGCAAAAATGAGCAAAACTGACTTCCTCAACATTCTCCTAAACACCTTTGATTTGTCCGTAGTATGCTAACGAATATTTCTTAGATACCAACCTGCTTAAGCATTCATCTCGTTGAATTTACTGTGGACTCATGGAAGTTTATTAAGTGTATTTCTAATAGAAAGAGCATGTTGTTTAACTTTTCTTTTACTTTTTTTTTTAGTTCAGACTTGTACAAGTGACAGAAATCCAACTCAGACTAGCTTAAGCATTAAAGGAGATTTATTGGATTACCTAACTGGGAAGTCCAGAAATTGATCTAGCTTCGGGTTTGACTGGACTGAGGAACTGCAGGGAGGTTGCCACCTGTGCCCTCTACCCATTTGTCTATATTGTCTTCATTCTTTCCTACTGCAGACAGGTGTTCTTCATGTAGTGAAAAAAAATATGGCTGCCGGCAGTCCTCATTGAAATACTTCCAAAAAGCAAGACCCCTTCTCCTCCAGCCCCAAACTGGTCTCAGAAAAGGTCTCTAATTGGCCCAGACTGGGGCACATGCCCTTCCCTGGACCAATCACTGTGCCCAGGAGAATGAGGTGCTATGATTGGCTGGGCCATCCCTGGTTGGGGAGCTAAGGTCCCGCATGCCACGTGGCAGGCTGTCTCCACCTCTCAGATATGAAATGTATTCTGTAATTCCAGTTACAGTCAATGCTATCTTTACCCAGATTTGTGCTCTGACTGCTTGGTATGTTTGGGCAGTGGCAACAGTCTAAGACAAAGTCTACTGATTGCTCATGTTTGGAAACCAGGCTCTGAGCAGAGTTCAAGTTGGGGCAGAATGAGACAGTACAGCTTTCTGTTTTGTTTTTGTTGTTTTTTCTGGCCTTGCCACAGCAGCATGCAGGATCTTAGTTCCTCGGCCAGGGAGCAAACCCGTGGCCCCTGCAGTTGAAGCGTGGAGTCTTAACCACTGGACCACCGGGGAAATCCCTCTGGTTTTCTTTTAGTTTCACACCGTACCTCTTCTGAGAAGCTGAAAACCACTATAAAATGCCCTCTTCTACTGTCAAGATGGCACTGCTTTTTTTTAAAAAAAAATCTCCTTGCCTTCTTTTCCTATTGACTGTGGTGAGGAATGAGAGCGGTAGAGAGGAAGACGTCTTTAACAGAGGTTGCTTGTTGCCCCCAGTGGATGCTCTTCATTTCTTCCATAGCTATAGAAGTTTGCACTGGATGACTGACTTCTCAGGATAAAGACGTTTCCCAGCCTCCCTGATGTGGGGGAGAGGAGCGGCATCCAGCCGAGGTTAGTGGCCCACGGGCTCACAGCAGGAGTGTTGAATGGCAACTTCTAGGACGCTTGTTTTAAGAGAGAACTGGTGTAGGTGAGTTCCCACATTCCTCCTTTCCTCTCACACTACTACTACACTTCACTTCTGATGCCAGGTGTGTGGGGTTTAACACATCGAGCAACTCTCTGGCAGCGGCTGGGTGTCCTACAATCTAACTCCACTCTGACACTACCTGGAGATAGCCTCAGATCCCACCCCCACTTCAGATGTCAATCACAAGTTTCAGCTTGTCACCTATACTTCTGACTGACTGGCTATAATTGGGGTTCCCATGACTCTCTCCTTGTGAATGGCTCAAAGAACTCAGGGAAACACAGTTACCAGTTTATTATATAATTAAGGATGTGGTAGAGGATATGGATGAACAGCCAGATGACGAGGAGAGGTCCAGATGGGTCCTGAGTGCAGGAGCTTCTGTCTCTGTGGAGTTGGGGTCTGTCACCCTCCCGACATGTGGATGTGTTTACCAACCTGGAAATTCTCCAAACCCCCGATACTTTGGGGATTTTTATAAAGGCTTTGTATGATCAATTATTACCTCAATCATCAGCCCCTTTCCAGACCTTCCCAGAGGATAGGGGTGGGATTGAAGTTCCAAGCTTCTAATCATGGATTGGTCTTTCTGGTTACCAGCCCCCATCCTGAAGCTATTCAAGAGCCCACCAAGAGTTGCCTCATTAGAATAACAAAATTCCTATCATCCAAAATTCCAAGGCCTTTAGGAGCCCTGTGTCAGGAACTGGGGTCAAAGGCCAAATATTAGAACAAAAGATGCTCCTAGTGCCCTTATCACTTAGGAAATTACAAGGGTTTTAGGATCTCTGTGCCTGGACCTGGGAGGCAGAGACCAATATATATTTTCTATTATTTCACAAGGCCCTTTATCTTTCTCCCCTTTCTCCATCCTGCTGCTTGGAAAGTGGCTGTGATGGCTGGAGCTCCATCTTGAAAGAAAAGGACAAGGGCCATGCATAGCAGAGTAACAAGCCTGAGTCCTTGACACCATGGAGCACCCTACCAACTCAGGCCTGCCCACTCAGATTTTATGTGAAGGAGGAATAAACTTCCATGTTGCTTAAGCTACTATTGTCTTGAGGTTTTGGTCATTCACAATTAAACCAATACCAATTGATTTAGTATATTTCAGGTGGAGCAGATGAGCAGAGGAATTCTATTTTGTACTAAAGGGCAAGGGAAAGTGTCATATCACCCAGGAAGGGCTGGGTGTGTGACAGCCTGGAGTGAAAAGCGTGAAAAGCTGGGCAGTCGTTTTGGGGGGTTGGTAGGAACAATGCTACTTCCTAAAAGTAACCAAGGCCAAGGCTTTTGAACTCCCTTCTTTCTCTGGTATTGGTCCTTAATCTTAAACCAGTGCAAATCCCTTGAGCATTCAATGTCCATATTGGTAAACTAATAATAATGTTTTATAATGTGTTTGGCTTTTAGTTTCACAAGTAAGAAACACTGAACAATTAATAGAGAGAAACTGCAGTATCACAGTTTGAAAATTGAAATATACTTAAATAGGAATAAGAAAGAAGCACTCCAACTTATCGACAGTCTTTTAAGCGCTGTGCTAGGCTAAGTACTTTATAAACATTATCTCATTTAATCCTAACAATTTATGTGCTAAATGAATTAAATACTGTTTTTAGCTCCATTTTCTGGATGAAATACATAGAGATACTTAACTGACACTTGGAGAAAAAGATTAAGCATACCTAGAATCACACAGTTAATAACAGATCTGCATGACCCCAACACCCATACTCCTAAGCAATACTCTGACTGAAGTTGTGAAGAAATATATTCTACAAAATCGAGATCTCTTTTAACAATTTCATATTAAAATGAGCGTCAGTTGGTGTAACAGCCAGGTTCCCCACAGGAAACAGAATTTATCCCAACAGGTAAGACTGTTAGTACAATGGGGAGACTGTAATAAAGGGACTGCCTCCAGAGGTGTGGGCAGGGTTAAGGAAATGAATGAAGGATTTTGAGGCACCCAGAGTCTGGCACCAGCAGGAAGCCATTAATTCCCCTAGGGCTGAAGGAGAAGAAAAAGTGGTCTTGGAGCCTGGCGAGAGCTGGAGCTCCCTGAGGGGAGCCATAGGTGTGGAACATCACAGCTATCAACAGAGACGCAGCTACTAAGGAGGGAGGGCAAAGAATAAAGCCTGACCCCTCTCTCCTCTTGCCCTCTCACCAGAAGGGGTCAGTCTTCTTGGGCACAGAGCAGGGCTGGGAAGGATGGAGAATGGGTCAGGAAGGCAAGCAGAGGAATTACAGCCAGCACCGTCCATCTCTGAGCTACAACAGCTCTGTAATCCAGCCATCATTCAGACTTTTCTAGAAAACAGACTCTTTGGGCAATTCTTTGGGGAAAAATAGCACAGGACTGAGAGCAGCTATCAGAGCTCAGGATCCACTCCCTTTCTTACCCTGCTTTGCAAGGATAACCCTGCTGCAGGGAATCTTCAGGGCAGCATAGGCAGTTCAGCCCTGCAATCCCAGGGTTCTCTTTTCCTCCATGTAGCCTCTCCAGCCATCCTTTAGGACAGTCTCTGCCTTTAGTGCTGTATCCTTTCATGCCACAGGAGGAGAGGCAGCTGTCAGAGTAAAGAAGTGAGTAGGTGATGATCAGACAAAAAGCTGCTAGTCATTTATTTTTGGAAAATCCATGGATATTATATCCACAGGAACCAAAAATTAGTTTCCAACTGCAGTAGACACCTCTTAAATGGTAAGCAATGATGGGCCAAGGCCCGTACCACTATCAGTTGTGTTTACTTCATATTATTCATGAATTTTTTGTTAAAAGGAGGTAAGAGTGGTGCAGGGAATCTGTGAGAAAATATTTTGTGGGAAATGAAGGATAAATAAATTGATAATCTATTGTCTTTTGACTTCTGAAAAAGGAAAAATTCTAAACTCTGTAGCTTCTCCCCAGAGGATATTTTACACCCATTAACTATGAAACAAAATTGGTATTACAAAGAAAAGGAAAAGGTAAATTCTGACCTCTTAAGCCTCTGGGAAGCATGAGTGAGAAAGTGACACTGCCAGTCTACCGTACAATCTTGTTTTAATGAGAAAAAGCCTGAAAAAACTTCAGCAGCCCACACAGTCCAAATCAAGTCTTTTATAAGCAGATGTTGCCACCTTTGGGGCCACTAGAATATCAAATCAAATCCTTGGGCAAATTATAAAATGGTACCCTTAGGAATTACAGAAATAATGAGTCATTCTACTTTTCAAATACTTGGTAATAAAACCACATTATATCTCTGTTTTTATGGTTAAGTTTTATGTATTTATTTATTTATTTCCGATACGAGCGGGCCTCTCACTGTTGTGGCCTCTCCCGTTGCGGAGCACAGGCTCCGGGCGCGCAGGCTCAGCGGCCATGGCTCACGGGCCCAGCTGCTCCGGGGCACGTGGGATCTTCCCGGACCGGGGCACGAACCCGTGTCCCCTGCATCGGCAGGCGGACTCTCAACCACTGCACCACCAGGGAAGCCCAAGTTTTATTTTTAAAGTATTTTTTTAAAGTTATATTTTGGTAAATCATTTTTCTAACTTTGTGTTCTTTCACAAAGCAGTTTTGTCATATTTTTCTGTTTGTCATGATCACTGAACGGCTATTATATTTATATAAAGTAATAATACCAGTTCTGGCTTCAATAGGCAAAATTTGGGAGAAAAGAATATTTCTTTCTTACTGAAAACATATATACTTCTGGTCTTTACATTTTCATTTGGGCTTTTGCCATGCCCCAAAAAAAGAAAATGAAGCCCTCTGAAAAGTGTTGACATAGATGGGGAATTTCTTTTAGCAAAGAGTGCTTAAGAGGAAGGTGGAATTACTAAGTCAATATTTCCCGCCCCCCACCAAGAGATGCTACTCTCTCTCTCTCTCTCTCTCTCTCTCTCTCTCTCTGAGACTCATAATGTACATTAACATATTAAAGGCTCTGAGAATTACTGCAAGAAAGTAATCTGCTTAACATTTGTTTTACTCACCATTATTTTTCCTTCCACAAAACCCTATAATTCCCCATTGAAACTATTAACAAAAAACAAAAAATATACTTTGGGGAATGTGGCCTTGAACTGAAGTTCCCCTAACTACAGTATAACTCACTGTAAAGATTTTTATTGTCAAATTGTTTTGAAATTTTTAAGCCATCCCAGGAAGAGTCTGATTTCAGTGAACCAAATCGAATCTTTAAGTAGGAGAACTGGCCTTTATGTCACATCCCCAGGCACCAGCAAGAATGACATCCAAGACCCTTGCTTTGTTCTTTGCCCTATTCACACCTGAGTTCCTGAGAAGTTCCTGACGTCCTCTGCCTGAACTTTCCCCTTATCTCTTATTTTTGGTCTCATAAAAATCCCCTAGGGAGGGCTTGGGGAGACAAAAACCAAAACACATTTGATAATCCTTTGGTCTTAGCTCCCTTCCTCTGCTCTGATTCACATTTATCCCTTAAATTCTATCTGTCTCCTTCCAGACACTCCAGAAATAATCCAACCATATTCAGCTTATTCTAAAGCCCTGGTGCTGGATTGTGTCCACTCAGTCTTTGAAGCGATATTTCTGGCCCCCTAAGGCGAGGCAGGCAGTGTGCCAGGGCCTGGGGCTCCTGCAGTGACCCAGACAGACATGAGCCTGAGCTCTCAAAGTTCTTGATCTAATGAGAATGCCAATGTCAGGAACCAGGCAGGTCCTAGGTAAGAAAACCAGGGATTACTAACTAATAAAGAGCAGGGAGACTGTAATTTATTCGTAATAGGCAATTATATTTTATTTAAAATTGTATATCCTTTTCAATAAAGTGGTTTTTGTTTCTTTGGCTGTTTTAATTTTATATGAAAAGCAAAGTTGGCTATAAACGCATGATGATTTCCCTCTAGTTTAACCGATCTTATGGATAATATAAGGGTAAACAAGTTTACTTGATGGCTGCATATTCTAATTTCAGTAAAATAAGTAGAGACCAGTTAAAATCTTCTTCAGGACTGGTGTTATAACTCAAAACTTTTAAGTGCTAAGTGAATGGTAGGTGTTCACATACGTAGAGACAAATTTTTTTTTTTTAAGAATCTTTTTTATTTATTTATGTATTTATTTTTGGCTGCACGCAGCCAAAAATTTATTTCGTTGCTGCACGCAGGCTTTCTCTAGTTGCGGCGAGCAGGGGCTACTCTTCATTATTTATTTCGTTGCTGCACGCAGGCTTTCTCTAGTTGCGGCGAGCAGGGGCTACTCTTCATTGTGGTGTGTGGGCTTCTCATTGCGGTGGCTTCTCTTGTTGTGGAGCACGGGCTGTAGGTGCGCGGGCTTCAGTAGTTGTGGCACGTGGGCTCAGTAGTTGTGGCTTGCAGGCTCTAGAGCGCAGTCTCAGTAGTTGTGGCGCACGGGCTTAGTTGCTCCGCGGCATGTGGGATCTTCCCAGACCAGGGCTCGAACCCGTGTCCCTTGCATTGGCAGGCGGATTCTTAACCACTGCGCCACCATGGGAGCCCAAGACAAAAATTTTTTATGAAGAACATTTTTAGGTACAAATTCTTTTGAACTGATGATTGTGATTTTTTTAAAGGTGCTCCTCAGGATGGGTTTGGAAGGAACTGCTGGGCTTGGGGATATTTGGAGAAGAGTGAGGTTTCTGGGAATCGGATCAGAAAACCTGGCTTCAGGCAGACAATGGTCTCTTTCTCTTCCTTGCTCTCTGTGAATATGAAATTCTACCTATCCCAACTTCTCCTTTTCCAGACACAGAGACTGGCAGCTTTTTGGAAGCTTCAGCTGTTCCCTCCCTCAAGGGTGGTGGGCTTAGGGGCCGGAGGTGAGGTGCTGCTTTTGGGGGGGGAATGGTGGTCACTTCCACAAGCCATTTCGTGTGAGACAGATTTTATACAGGCTTTTAGGTCAAGATATAGTCAGGAGCAACTCAGGGAAAATTCTCCACCAAACCTCAGGTTCCTAGCACCAGAACAAAATCTTTTTTTTTTGCGGTACGCGGGCCTCTAGCTGTTGTAGCCTCTCCCGTTGCGGAGCACAGGCTCTGGACGTGCAGGCTCAGTGGCCATGCCTGAAGCTTAGCTGCTCCGCGGCATGTGGGATTTTCCCAGACCAGGGCTCGAACCCATGTCCCCCGCATTGGCAGGCGGATTCTTAACCACTGTGCCACCTGGGAAGTCCCCACCCTTTTTGATTCTTGAGAGCTTTCTTTTTTAAAATCGTATACTCCTTGGAGGAGTAATAGCTTAATTTAGGAGTTATAGTTTATCAGATAATATGTCAAAAACTGAGATGATTTCCCATCTTGGTAAACGAGTACCAATGCCCACACGGTTGCTTAAATTAAAATCAGACCCTTTCCCTGTATTCCTCATGCAGTCCATCGCCACTTCTTGTCAGTTTTTCCTCCAACGTATCTCAAGTCTATCTACTTCTCTCCCTTTCCCCTGCACCATCCTAGTGCAAGCCTCCCTCATAGCTCATTGGCAATGCCCTCCTATGAGCCCCTCAGCACCTGTACCATCCCCTGGCCATGAGCTGTAATTGCTGTTTACTCACCTGCCTCCTCTCACACAAGCTCAGGGCCTGGTGTATCGAATAGATGAGTGAATCTGAGTGACACTATTTTCTAAGTCACTGCTGGAGACAGGAAGTTGGGAATTCTACTTAGTATACTCAACGAGAATATTCTTTCCCTAGGGCTGGCCTCTGGACACTAAAAACAAACAGACAAAAAAACCCCACAGATATAATTCGAAGGATAACTTGACCTGAAATGAATCCTAATCAGTTTAGACAGTAAAATATAAGACTTGATTTAGGACCAAGAAACTTTTCTAAGCTTCACCTATCAGAGAATCTTCAGGGCTTTTTTGTCATGTCGAAATCCTTGATGAAGTGCACTGCAAAGGGCTTAAGAGGGGATTCTGGATAATTTAAGCAACCAGGATACTTTTGAATTAAGGTTGTTGGGAGAAGCCCAGGCAGAGTAGAGATCCCTTTTAATCTTTTGGACTTCAGGGTCAATTTGTCGGGTAAGGAGGGAAATCTACGTTCACTTTATTTTTCTCATATTCTGTCTCTTCTTGCCTCCCTCATCTTTCATTATATTTTCTTCATCCTTCCTCAGAAACATCTCCTTGCTTTCTAAAATCACAGCTCTTAGAGCTGGAAGGGACTCAATAGACTCTCTAGTATCTGGCTTAACATCCCCTGAGGCAAAAACCTAGGCTCAGAGACTTGAAATGATTTGCCCACAGCAGTTGGAGACCAGTTTTTCATTGATGACCCCTAATTTGTCCCACTATGTACTGCTGCCTGGCTTCTTTCTCTAAGAGAATAGTAAGAAGAAAGAAGGCTCCAGTACTGGCAGGAAAAAAAAAGTTTATTTTTCTTTTATTTGAAAAAAAATAATATAAATGAATTTGTGCTTTCAAAATATTAATTTCCTGAGTTAAAGAGTTAAACTCAGGTCACAAAACAAAAGAGAAAAATCCTGATTAAATGAGAAAATAAAAATACTTTGAGTAGAAGTTTATCATTAGAGCTCTGATTTGTTTCTCCAGTTCACTAGTTAGCTGCCCAGTAGTTCTTAAGTTCAAAACTCTGATAATGTCCTTCTAATCATACTCTATTGAGCCACGGGGACGCTTAGCCCTAGACTAATGCAAGAGGCTTAGAACTCTCTGACATGCCTTACCTGTTTCTTTACTTTCTTTTCATGGATTTTGTTGACTACTTCCCAGATGTTTGAAAGGTACCTATTCAATGCCTCTTTATTCAGGTGCACCATTAAAAATTAAAGTTGAAACAAAAATAAAATATCAAATAGATTATCCTTAATAAAAATATTCCTAGGGAGGGCTGCTCCCAATTCATTGGGATCTGTGGCTCATGGGGTAGACAAAGACTGACTTAATAACGCTTATAGTATACTGGGGTTTATAGAGATCCAGACTGCCCTCTTGGTAGCCTGCAGAGGAACCCATGTACACAAATGGAAAGCATCCTCCAAACAGTCTATGAGAGAATCACGTAGTCAACCCAAACCCCTCACTTTGTTTAGCCTGCATTGTCCTCATGAACTGACCCCACCTGCTTTGCCCAGGCTCATTGCTGACCGCTCTCCCCTTGTTCACCATGCTCCAGCCCAGCTGTTTTCTTTTGTGTTCCTCAAATTCCAGCTGCTGTTCCACACTTCCAGGCCCTGCCCCTGTCCTCACCTGATACCTTGACCTAGAACGCTTTTCCTTCCTAGGACTGGCTGCTCATCCCAAGGGAAGCCTTTCTGAGGCACTTTACCTGAAGCAGGCACCACCTCTATCCACTCAGTCTCCAGGCCATGATCCTATTTGTTTCCTTCATAGACCTGCCGTAATCTGAAATTGAGTTAATTTTTTACTGTTTGTCTGCCCTCTCCCCTCGCCCCAGAAGGTAAGTTCTGTAAGAATTTTCTTGTCTTGTTCACCATACACAGCCCCAGCATCTCTACCTGGCACAGTGTAGATGCTTGTTAAGTATTTGTTGAATATACGAAGTAACAAATAAAACAAGCTGGAGGATAGTAGATTATTGTTCAAATAGCGATGAGCTGTGCAATTATGATGCCAACTGGATTCAGAATTGCCTGCCAGGAATGAAGTCTCCAAGAAGATCGATGTGGACAGGAAAACACAGACTCATCAGCCCAAGGCAATTTCTTTCTTTTCTTTTTTTTTTTGGCATTCTTCTATCCAACTTCATTTATTTATTTCATTAATTTTTATTGGAGCATAGTTGCTTTACAATGTTGTGTTAGTTTCTGCCGTACAGCAAAGTGAATCAGCTATATGTATACATATATCTCCTCTTTTTTGGATTTCTTTCCCATTTAGGTCACCACAGATCACTGAGTAGAGTTCCCTGCGCTATACAGCAGGTTCTCATTAGTTATCTATTTATACATAGTAGTATGTTTATGTCAATCCCAATCTGCCAATTCATCCTGCCCCCCACCCCCAAGGCAATTTCTTCTAATTGGAATTTTCCTAAAACTAGGCTGCATTCTAACAGTCCCTTGTAATGTTTCCCAAGACATATCTGTCTGAATTCCTCAGTAAGAGAATATCCAAGCAGTATTGGGAGGTTCTAGAGACACAGAGATGAGAAAGCCTCCATCCCTTTCCTGAGAGATCTTGTACTCTAAGGGAGTAAAGACATAAGGGGCTTTGTCTTTTGTAAATTGCCCAGACCACAGAATTTTCATTAGTACATGAAGCAGTCTCAGGAGTGTTGTTCTACAATATGAGATTTTGAAATGGTTCCTGAATCCTTCACCTTTCAAAGCCTAGGATCCTTTGGACTCCACAAAAGTGCCCAGTGTTTCAAAACAAATAATGATTTTTTGAAAAAAAAAATGCTACCCATTACTGAGCTCCTGTTATGTGCTAGACCCTACCCTGGGCATTTTTTTTTTTTTTTTTTTTGCGGTACGCGGGCCTCTCACTGTTGTGGCCTCTCCCGTTGCGGAGCACAGGCTCCGGACGCGCAGGCTCAGCGGCCATGGCTCACGGGCCCAGCCGCTCCGCGGCATGTGGGATCTTCCCGGACCGGGGCACGAACCCGTGTCCCCTGCATCGGCAGGCGGACTCTCAACCACTGCGCCACCAGGGAAGCCCCCCCCGGGCATTTTTTACATTGTTTTTCTCCCAAGGTAGTTCCAATTATATTAAACTCATTTTTACATATGATGAGACCGAGACTCAGGAAAATTCAGTAGCTGGTTCGAGGTTACAGAACTAGTAAATGAAAGCCATGAATCAGATCCCAGTGTTTCTAGTGCCAGAGCCCATGTTCCTTGCACTATACCACAGGCTCTTGTTTCAAATATTCCAGGACCCAGTTCCTCCATTTTTCACCTACAGTGGATCTCTTCCTAACTTCCCTTCTCTATACGTGTTAGAGAACATCTTATACACACCAGGTAAAAGCCCTGTAGATCCAGACAGTCTTCCTTACAAAGAGGGTGCAGTCCAATGGCACACTGTACTAATGGAACCATTGAATAAGGCTGCAGGAGCTCTAAGGATACGTAGAAGACACGGGGCAAAAATAACACTAAACTATCAATTACAGATGTGACTGATACAAGACCCTTAATCGGCTCAGCTTCTGTTCCCACTTTGGTAACTGCAGAGCCCTTCTGGGTGACACCATTTATCCCCTAGGTCCATTCAGGTTTCTCTCATGTCTTGTCTTAGCATAGGTATTTTCAGTTCCTAATGGTCACCTAAATAGTATTCATTGATGAAAAGCAGCTGTGTCTTCCAAGGGGTGTGACTTCCCCAACGACTGGCAACAGTGAGTGCTGGTTTCCCACTGGAGCCAAACTCTTCCTCCATCTCAGGGAAGCAGTTCCATTCCTCCTAGCCCCTGTGGATATGGTTTTTATTTTTTTCTTTCAGATGTTACTACTTGAAAATTGCGGTTTTATTCCAGCTCATTAAGTCTTATAAATATTATGATTTGGCATGTCACATCCCCCAGTCAATTTCACCTTCATAAACTCTGGGTTCTTTGGAAAATTGCAGAAATTAGACAAGGAGGGCATAGTTGGCAGGAATGAAGACTAGTCACCCCCTCCCTTCCTGCACACACTATCCAGCCCATAGCAAGGCACTGCTGGAAAAGTAGACTATGAGGGAGAAAACCCTTTAAAAGTAATTATTACTCTGCTGAGGAAATAACATTGACTTTCCTTCAAACCACTTCTTTGGAGTATCAGGCAAATATCAAATATCTTTCAACCTCTTGAGTTTGAAATGGTTTTGTAGGTACATGTGACAATTGACTTCGAAACAAAGGCTTTTGGAACTAGCTGCTCTCCTCTCTAAATGTTTCATAAGAAGGCATATGCCTATGGGAGGAGTGGGATGAGGAACTAGGGAAATAATAGAAAATAAAAAGAGGAGGGATGGGGGAAGGGTAGGAGAGAGGAAGAGTCAGAAACAAAGGACACATAGGGTTTAAGTGTTCTGCTTCCTTTTCCTTGTCATTAGCGCAAATGATGGGGCTACCCGTGGATTTCAAATCCGCTTAAGCTCTTCTTAGGGCCTGGTTGTGGCCTGAGGCACAGGCCGGCTCTCAGAGGAGAGCTTGGCAGTAACAGAGGCAGAAGTCAGACAGAAAGGCTCTGACATGTGAGCTGTCGGGTGATGTCAACAACAGCTGACCTATCATAAGACCTTAGGAAGTAAACCAATGGGAATCTTGTTTCAGAGCATCCAGTGCCGCCGGCTAGCTCCCCGCTAGGTGCTTGGAAACAGATTGACTAGCATAATGGAGTGATTTTGTAATCTGTCATAATACCATAAGCCACAAATCCACAGACTTTGACCCCTCACAGGTATAATAAGCTCCTTTGAATAAAGCTGCACATGTTCTCCCTATGGGGAGTGTGGGAGGGGCCTTTCCTCTAATTACATATCCAAAGCAGATGTTTTGCCTGAGAACAAAGCATTGTATTCATTAGCAGCAATCTTATAAACCAGGTTCTTTCTACTAGCCAGTTAACTAATTGACAGTTAAGAATTTGTATTAATAATATACTTCAGCCAGGCATTGCTTAATCTGACAGTTTTATTTAAAATGTAGGCAAGCTCTGCAAGCCA
The DNA here is from genome assembly GCF_008692025.1 of Phocoena sinus. NCBI lineage: Eukaryota > Metazoa > Chordata > Mammalia > Artiodactyla > Phocoenidae > Phocoena > Phocoena sinus. The sequence goes on from NC_045774.1 coordinate 51,402,538, forward strand.
GCATGACTGCCAGCCTTTATGTAGGAATCCTGCTTATCCAGGATCTTCAAATCCCAGGTCGAAGTCCAGGAGTCAGCAGAGTTACTCGCTTGGATGATTTTTGTTGTTGTTCCCTTTGTGACGCATCTGATCAAGGAAGTGATTTTGTCCCTGTTTTCTTAAAATCTTATTGGCGTGATTCACTTGTTCTCCAAATTATCCAGATAGTGAATTATCCTGACTCTTCCTTTCAGCTTTTCTGTGTCCCACACTCTCTTTTTAAAAATTTTATTTTACGGTATAGAAAGAACTATTTCTCAACTCATTAGCAACTCCATCAAAAGTTGTGTAAGTGATGGTAGAGATGGTGAAATTGAAAATCTATCATCTCACTGCCCTTTCCAGTCTTTGCCTTCAAAATTCTACCCATTTTTTGAGACCCAACTTGAAGACTTCCTCTTGCACAACATATTCTCTAACTTCCCCCACTCATGAAAATCAAATATTTCCCTCTTCCACTCTCCCAGCATTTGCATCAAACCTCTCTTGTGCCCATGACTCACCTGATTGTAACCCCCTTGGGACAGAATCTGTCCTATCTATGCCCTCATTCTCCCTCCCAAGATCCCTTGCCTATAGTTAATACTATCTGCTAGGTCACATTGAAATTACTCTTTATTGTACCTCTAATCTCAGTCAGTCTGTAAACACACATTTGATCTCTGTTTTTTTTTGTTTTTCTTTTTTGCGGTACGCGGGCCTCTCACTGCTGTGGCCTCTCCCATTGCGGAGCACAGGCTCCCGACGCGCAGGCTCAGCGGCCATGGCTCACGGGCCCAGCCGCTCCACGGCATGTGGGATCTTCCGGGACCGGGGCACGAACCCGTGTCCCCTGCATCGGCAGGCGGACTCCCAACCACTGCGCCACCAGGGAAGCCCATGATCTCTGTTTTTTAATGACTATGTCTAGAATCTAGTCCTCTGTGGCAGGACCTTTAATACCTCTTGTCCATCTCCCCGCTTAAGTCTCAGCCTCCTTGAGAGGAATCTTTCTAAGACACAAATATGGTCACGAGACTCCTCTGCTTAAAATCCTTCCACAGTTCTTCATTCATTCATTTATTCATTCATTCATTCATTCCCCAGATATTTACAGAGGATGAGCTGTGTGCCTTGCATTGTGTTGGGAGCTGGGAATTCAGCAGTGAACAAAACACTCCAAAACCCTGCGCTTGTGGAACTGATTTCTATGGGGGAAACAAACAATACATAAACAAGTAAGTATATAGTATGTCAGATGGTGATAAGTACTACAGGGAAAAGAAAACAAGTGAGGGGGATCTGGCACGAGCGAAGGGAAGGCCAGCGCTATCCTGGCTTGGTCAGGAAAGGCTTCTGGGCGAAAGCCACTGAGTAGGGACTAGGGGAAGTGAGGGAGTGAACCAAGTGGAAACCGGGGCAAGGAAAGCTCCACAGGTAGAGGGAACACAGAGGAAGGAAGGCACTGTGGTGGAGAGGAGCACACCAGTGTGCTTGGAATCAGAGGCAGAGGTCGGGAGAGATCATGCTGGATTTTGGGGGCATTGTAAGGACTTTGGATTTTACTCTGAGTGAGATGAGGAGCTTTGAATGATTCTCAGCAGAGGAGAGTTTTGATGTAACCTCAGCTTTGAAAAGATGACTCTGGCTATCCTATGTTGAGTAGAATGCTGGGAGGGCTGCATAAGGACAGAAGTAGGGGAACCTGTTCAGAGGCTATTGCCACAGTCCAACACAGATGACAGTCAACTGGGCCTGGTGGGTCATACAGGTGGTGAAAAGTGGCTGGACTCGCTGTCTTGTAGAGGTAGAGCCAACAGGAGGACTTGCTATTAGAATGGATGTAAGCGGGCAGGGGGAAGAGAGAGAGAGAGAGGCCTATGGACTTTTCACTGCAGTCTTCTATTTGGCCCACCTTCCAGTGCTGTCAGCTCCCTCTCGCTTTCTATATTCTATGCTCTGTTCACACCCATCTCCTCCATGTCCCACACTCAGATTCTTTCACATGCCTGGGTCTTTGCTGATAATAACTCTTCCTACTGGGTGCCAAAATGTGGGCATTTGTTCACCAAGCAAACTCCTCTTCCTCCTTTAAGAGTGCTGAACTGAAACATCCTCTGAGGTCTGCTTTCTTTTACACACACACACACACACACACACACACACACACACACCTGAGCAGGTGCATCCACAACCACCTCTCTTTCCTATAGACTTTTACAAATGCTTCTCCTGCACAAAGCTCACTTATTTGTTCATGTTTCAGGCTTTTGGGGCCTTCTGGAGAAAGTGTGCTCCCTGAGGGTGGGACTCTATCTTCTTTATCACTCTTGCCCTTCCACAGTAAGTGGAACATAGTGGAGCCTCGTTAAGTGTTTATTGAATCAGTGAATGAATGAGAGTCATGGAGGGATGTGCCTCTTCCTCTAACTCCCTCTTCCTCCTCTCCTTTCTCTGCAGAAAAGAGTTTTGTTTTTTTTACCCCCTCTCTGTAACCACATAAGCACTCATGCTACCTGGCAGGGCATGTGACAAAAGGACTTGATTGGATAAACATTGTCTTAGCTTGGAAACTCAGGAATAAAATTTTATTTGCATCTTAAATATGTTTAAAAATATCAAATGAATTTAAGACTGCTTTAACTATCCACCAAATCAGGCTGTGTTGTAAGGAATGACAGCTTCCAGTTTCACTCCCAGCAAAGCTTTCTTAGAGGTCATGGAATAGAAAGGCTTATGGACCAAATTAAATTTCTTAAATAACATTATTTATTGAATCTATTTAAAACAGAATGGGAAACAGGGGGACATAGATGGGGGGGGTGGTTAACATCCTTAGAATGAGGGCAAGCAGCATGGAAGGAAGATCAGTCTTCTCTCTCTGCTTGTGTTGTAGTTAGAAGGACCAGAGTTGAGTTTGGACAAGGTAGGGGGTTCAGTAGAAAGAACGCACCTAGAGCTACCCCATGCTTGCTTTATTGGAAAGACACAGGGCAAGTACACCTGTACAGAGTCAAAGTGTGCCAATTAGTTTACTAAAGTTATGAGTTTCAGCTGCATTTCTGGGGCAGCACACACATGGGGCCATAAAGGATGATACTGAGATCACTGAAAGGTTACTGATTTAGGGATGACATAACTACCAGCCTAGAGGTAGCATAATCCATAACGTATGACATGTCTTTCTATCCCTTTTTGTCTATGAGTAACACTCTTGTTGATCTTTTTTAACATATAACATATTTTACGAGTTACCAATGACTACCTAATACTTAGCACATCTTATGAATTCTGTGTTTCATAGGCTATTTGCTCACTCATGTATACTTATCAGATCCTGAGTTTTATTTCTCATGAACTACTCATTTACTTTCTATCTATGCTGAATCCTTCTTATGAGTTTTATCCACCTCACGTGTTTTTCTTTCTTCTACAGTAGAATTGGATATTCTCAAATAACGCAACAAGCACATACACTATAGGCTGGAAAAGAGAGATTCTAAAATGCTAGTTTAAGTGTATCTGTGCCCTAATGCAGTGTCTAAGGGAGATAATTACACCCAGCAACTTATGCCTCTCACCACCTGAAGTGCTTCCCCATGATTGGCTTATTGAAGAACATGTTTAAAGGCAAAAGAAAATGAAAGTCATAAAACCTCTGGGATAGTTAATTACGTAAACCCATGCTGGCTGGTTAATAATCATAATAGTTCATTGGAAATTTTTGTTTTCACTCATCTTAGTAACTCAGAATCTTTTTATTTTCTTGCTTACTCTCAAGAAGTCCTAAACTATCTCCAAAATGGTATTGCTCAGCTGAAAGAAAGGAATTTCAGGGGCAGTTATTTATTTATTTGTTCGTTTATTTTGGATTCACTCTCATTTTTTATTGTGCAAATTGCTTTTTAAAAGGGGGCTTCCCTGGTGGCGCAGTGGTTGGGAGTCCGCCTGCCGATGCAGGGGACGCGGGTTCGTGCCCCGGTCTGGGAGGATCCCACGTGCCTCGGAGAGGCTGGGCCCGTGAGCCATGGCCGCTGAGCCTGCGCGTCCGGAGCCTGTGCTCCGCAACGGGAGAGGCCGCAGCAGTGAGAGGCCTGCGTACTGCAAAAAAAACCCAAAACAAACAAAAGTAAACTTTTTTGAGAGGTATACTTTGCATCCAATAAAACACACCCATTTTAAGTGTGCAATTCGATGGGTTTTGACAAATATTTGCACCCATATAAATACCACCACAATCAAGACATAGAGCATGTCCATTATTCTCCCAAATTTCTTCACTCGCTAGCAGCAGTTTGACACAAAAAGGAAATCTCCGCTTCCATTTTTAAAGGATTTCACTTTGCTTAAAGTCCAGTTCGTGCCTTTGTGGGCAAATTGAGATGACTTTGTAAAACATCATTTAGCAATTTCTTTCCAATAGGCGCTGAATAGTGCTTATCCAACACATTGTTTTTAATTATTGGTGTCAATGAGGAGTACAGGTGCTTCTGATAATTGGTGTCAGCCTTGCCTTCTGCCCCTATCTTGAGAAATGTTTCAACCACCTTTCCAGCATTACTTCTTCCCACTTCTGGACCCACAGCCACGGTCAGACAGTATGTGTGATTGCCCTTTACATGTACCACATTCAACACGCAACACAATACAACCTCTGTGCACTTGCTCACATGACGTTCCAGCCCAGAAAGCCCTTCTCCAGGGACCAGCTCAAGCCCTGCCTCTCTGAGAAGCCTTTCACAACCCACCCAAACTGTTGATCACCTTCTCTCCAGCACCTCCACACTGTACACGCTCAGCACACACGGTTAGCATCGCCAGTTTAGTGTCTTTTGTGTACCTGTCTCCTCCACAACTGGAGAGTAGACTCCTCAAGGGCAGGGACCTCCCTTTACCCCAGTGGTATCCAATGCCCAATGAATAGTCACTGAATGACTGAGCCCATGAGACTTTCCCTGACAGGATATATTACATTTGAATAGGTCCCAAAACACTGTTTGACTCACAAAAGATAATTGGATGTCTAGCCCATGCTCTCTAGCCAACAATCTCAGAGGGACACAATGGGAGTGTTGGGTCCTGCACTCTAAATATAGAAGGCATTCTGCCTTAAGGAAACCTGATATATGACAATCCAAACTTACAGAGTATATAAATCATGTATATTTTTTGGAGAGCAGGAAAGGGGTTGCACAAAGGAGAAGGAAGAGGTGGAAAGAGAGAATATCCATAATTACTTTCCTTACAAATTGTTGTTTTACTGCACAGAAAGCAGTCATCACAGGCTTCCTAGAGTGCTTGATTCTGTCCTCCTATGCGCTCCTGTAGGACTTCCTCCATCATGCATCTTCTCTCTCTCCAATTCCAAACTTCTCCTTTCTACTGGGTCTTAGCCCCCATGCCACGAACAACTCCAGTTTTCTTTAGTTAAAAAGAAAAAAAATGTATCCTACTGAGGTCCTTGATTTCCTCCAGCTGTGACTGTATCTCCCTCCTTCCCTTCTCATCCAATTTTCTGAGTCCCCTCCATTCATTTCACTTGCTCTCTGTCTTTTCACTCCTAAACCTGTTCCGGCCTGGCTTCATTCCAGACCACCTAACTGACTTTGCTCTCGCAAAGACCACTGAACTCATAACTGCCAAGGCAAATGGTCAATTTTCAGTACTATCTTTGTTTCATTCACAGAGCTAATCATTCTTTTCTCTTCCAGGTTTTCTTCCAATTCTCCCAAAGCTCTTTCTCGGTCTCTTTTTTGTACACCTCTCTCTTTATCTGTTATCCTCCAAAATGTCATTACTCAAGATTCTGCCCTTGACTTACTTTTCTTTTCCTTTATATTTCTCTTCCTAATTACATTTATTCCCAAGCTTGAATGGTCACCTGTACAATGATAACACTGGAATCTGTTTTTCCAGCCCAGCCCAGATCTCTTTTCCCAAGATTTAAGTTATCGTCTATCAAAACTTCAATGTCAACATGCCCAGATTCTACTCATGCCATTTTAATAGCACCACCAGCCCCTCAACACCCAAGTCAGAGACCTGGACATCGTCCTGACTTCTTTCTCTGCTTTCTTTCTGCCCCTCATTCGTTCAGGTCCCCCTCCAGGTAAACATTCCCCCCACCCACCCCAAATTTCCCCTATAATCTGGACTGGAGTTGCATTTTACTTGGCAGAGTTTGATTCCCAAAGACAGTGAGCACAGTGACAATTGGAAGAGTTAAAATTAACCTGAAAGATTTTTGTTGCAGTCTGGGAAGGATTAAATACTACAGGAATTTCCTTTTACCATAAACAACTGGAAAACCAGACAAGATATTTGAAACAGTTTCCTGGCATTGGACAACGGGTTATGAATTGTAATCTCTGAGAAAAGGGAACGAAACAAGGAATGCCTTAGCAGCACTCTAGCTCATTGTCTGGATGCAAGAAGAAGGAATCTAAACAACCTGATAATCTTGCCAAGTTGAAAGACAGAGATCAGAGTCTGGGGAATTTGTGGCATACAGTACCAGAGTGGAGGGAGGTAAACAGAAAGAGAGCTCCAGAGGGCTCCAGGGGAGCCCCCTTTGAGTGTTTGGCTGAGTACTGATCTGAACATGTATAAGAGGAAACCCCGCAAGGCCTGGGAATAACGGCCTTGCGAAAACGGTAAGGATGATCAATGCTCAAAGCCCACACAGGGTTAGGAGTAGCTGTATTTCATCCAGTCAGAATAGAGACCGTAGAGTGCTTGCTCTTGTAGAGGGGCTAAATTAACTCTACAATAATGAGTCCTATGTAGTGCAGTTCTGCTGGTAATGAATTTTTCCAGCTTTTGTCTGTCTGAAAACATTTTTTTTGTGGTTTGCTCAAGGATATTTTTGCTGCATGTAGAATTCTAGGCTGACAGTTTGTTGGGTTTTTCTTTTCTCGGTACTTTAAAGTGTTGTTCCATTGTTTAACTGCCAATGAAAAATCTGCTGTCATTTTAATTGTTCCTTTGTATATAATGTATATTTTTTCTCCTCTCCTGCTTCTATGATTTTCTCTTTATCACTGATTTTCAGCAATTTGATTATGATATGCCTTGGAGTAGTTTTCTTTATGTTTCTCATGCTTGGGTTTTTTTGTTTTGTTTTGTTTTGTTTTTAGAGCTCCTTGGATCTGTGAGCTTGTAGTTTTCATCAAAGTTTGGAAATTATTTCTCCAAATATTTTTCTGTACCCATTCCCTTTGGAGGCTTTAATTATGTGCATATAGTCTGCTTGAAGTTGTGCCACAGATCACTGATGCTCTGTTCATTTTTTAAATTTCTTTTTTCTCTATATATTTCATTTTGAATATTTTCTTCAATCGCACTAATTTGTGATGTCTAATCTGCTACTAATCTCATGCAGTGTATAATTTATCTCAGGTTTAATCTCTAGATTTGGGTCTTTTAAAATACCTTCCATGTCTCTATGTAACTTTTTGAACATATGGAAAATACAGTTTTAATATTTTCTGTTAATTCTAACATTTCCTCTAGTTCTGGATTGGTTTCAATTAATTGATTTTTTTTCTCGTCAAAATAGAGCGTATTTTCTTGTTTCTTTACATACCTGGTAATCTTTGATTGGATGACTGGCATTAGAAATTTTACCTTGTTGGATGATGGGTATTTTTGAATTTTTATAAATATTCTTCAACATTGTTCTGAAGTGCAGTTAAGTTACTTAGAAATCATTTGCTCTTTTGGGGCCTCGCATTTATGATATTTTAGAGTAAACTAGAGCAGTGTTTAGTCCAGGACTAATAATCATTCCCCATTATTGAGGCAAGACCTTCTGAGGACTCTACCAATGCTCCATGAATTATGAGGTTTTCTATGCTGGCTGGTGGGAACAGACATTATTCTTAGCCCTGAGCAAGTGCCAGGTAGTATTCTCTCTGATCCTGTTAGATCGTTCTTTCTTCAGCCTTGGATCATTTTTCCACATGCTTGTGCTGATAAATACTCTTGAATATTTGAAGGTGATTTTCTGAAAATCTCTGGAGTTCTTTCTTTGTTCAGCTCTCTCTTCTCTGGCACTCTGTCCTGTGAACTTTAGCTGCCTTTATCTCCCCAGACTCTCAGCTCCATCTCCTTGATTCACGAGTCCAACGGGATCCACACAAGTTCGACCTTTCTTTGCTGTGGCCTGGTAACCTTTCAAGGCAGAAAGCTGGGGCAGTCACAGGACTCACCTCATTTGTTTCCTATCTCTCAGGGGTCACTATCCTTCATTGCCTGATGACCAATGTTTCATACATTTAATCTGGTTCATTATTATTGTTTCAGGTGGGAGAGTAGATCCAGTCCCTGTTACGCCACCATGGCTGAAAGCAGAAGTCCTAAAGCCTCCTCTAAATTTGCCCTAAAGAAGCTTAAAAGAAAGCATTGACAGGATCAAACTCAAATAACTTAGCTGCACGTCAGAACAAAGTCCCAAACTCTTTAAGAATACAACAAAATCTAGTGTCCAACAATGTAAAATGCACAATGTCTGGCATCTGATAAAAATTATCAGCCATACAAAGAAGCAGGAAAATATAACCTACACCAAGGAGAAAAATCAACCAGTAGAGACAGATCCAGAAATGACAGAGGTAATGGAATTAGCAGACAAAGAGCTTAAAACATCCATTACAAATCATACAGGTATATTGGACAATGTAAAGGAAAACATGAGCATGATGAGGAGAGATATGAAAGATACTCATTTTAAAAAGAATCAGGTGGGAATTCCCTGACAGTCCAGTGGTTAGGACTCCATGCTTCCACTGCAGGGGGCCCAGGGTTTGATCCCTGGTGGGGGAACTAAGATCCCACAAGCCTTGCGGTGTGGCCAAAAAACAAACAAACAAAAAAGAATGGGAGACTTGGATTCTAACATTGATGCTTCCACAGGTTGGCTGTATGACCCTAGAGAATGACCTCCCCTCACTGGGCTAATGACATCCTGCTAATACTCTCTTCCTCTCAATCTCTTTCTCATCCCATAAATTCTCTATCCTAAATATCTATGTCTCCGTCTCTATTTCCCAATCATCTCTGCCTAGACTATGCAAGTCTCCTATCCTAATCATCACCAATCCTTTTCTCCCACAATTGCCGGAGAGATTTTTCTAAGATGAAAAATGAACCATGTCTCTCTCCTGGCCTTTCACTGCCCTAAGGATAAAGTCCACAGTTCATATTGCAGACTCAAGGCCCTTCCTGGTCTGGTCCCACCCTTCTTGCTCCTTTGAGCCTTTCTAGAAAGCATTCTTTCCTTTCCTTCATGGCTCCACTCCTACCCTTTCATCTTGAGGCTTCCTGCCTAGAACATTTCCCCCAGTGATTTTTCAGTCAGTTAATTTTCGATCCTTCATTAAATTGCCAAGGTAAACTCTACTTCCTCAGGGAAGGCTTCCCTGACCACCTGTATCCCTCCCCGTGACTCTGTTAAGTGCTGCTCCTGCTATGCACTCTTATATGTCTCTGGTTCAATGGTCACAGCACTTTTCTCACCATATTATAATTGCCTAATTGTCTCTCCCCATCCCAGCCTCTGTGCCTGTTCCCCATATTATCACAGCACCTAACCCAGTGTCTGGTTCTAAAATGAAAGAATGAATGTTTACCCTCCATAATATATTTTGGTTCTGCTCCTTCCATCCCACGCCCAGAGCCCTGCTCTAGGCCATGTGCCTGTAACCCTGCATTCCTGGAATAACCTCAGATCAGCCTCCCGGCCTGAGAGTCTCCTTCATCTAATCCACCCTGCTCACAGCGGCAAGAACCATTGTCCTCAAGCATCGTTTTGATCATATCACTCCCCTTCTTAGAAGCCTACAATAGCTCCAATTGCCTCTTGAATTAAATTAAAACTCCTAATCATGGGTTTCAAGGGTCTCTACAAATTAGCTGCCTGCCTTCCCCCACACAGAACTGCTGTCAGCTTTTCACAGGCCCTCAAGTCTGGCTTCTCCTGCTGCCCCGCAAATCTGCTCCATGCCCACCTCCTTCCCAAGCCCGCCCCTATGGCACGTTAGCCTCCTTTCTTAGCTTTTTCCCCTCCTCTTTCTTTGTCTCAAATTATATCCCTTCCCCTACTTTAAAAAATATTGCTCAATAATTATTTTCTTTGTGACAGTTTCCTAAATCAACTCCACATGGCTTTGTCCTTTCTATCACAGCTTGTTTTCATGTGTGTAGAATATTGGTGCTTATATGTGTGTTGTTAGCATTCCACGCCCTGTGGCTTCTGCTAACTAATTTTTGGTACTGTCTGCCCTATTAGGGTCTGGCAACTCCAAGGAGAGGGATGATGTCTTTTCATCTCTTGTGACTTCTTGTTAGCCTCAGGCATGTTCTGTGCCTGAGGTCCTCGCTTACCTTTACAATAGTGACGGAGGGGAGACTGGAAAGTGGGAATTCCTAAGGAAACCTGATTTCCTTCCGGCTGATAGGTGCAGCTCTAGCTGAGCAGTAGATAGTGAGAGCTCAGCATTCCTGTCATGGGGGAAATCTTAGTGTGGTGGTGGGCAAGAGGGACAAAAACAAACATTTCTGAGTGCCTCCTCTGTGCAGACACTGTGCCAGGAGCTTTACATATGCTATTTCATTTCTGCCTCCCAGTAACCTGATGAATTAGGAATGATCATTCTTGATTTACAAGTACATTCGGTGTCAGAGAGGTACGTATAATCTGCGTTGTCACTGATAAAAGTCTTCCTGATCCAAAATACATGCTTCTGTTCTCATACCAAGGAAGACACGTTTCTGGAAAAGTGGACCTTCTGGTAGAGTGGTGAAGAAGGGCACCAAAATCAGGACATGTGCTCTGACAATGCTGTGTCCATACTTCATATACAATGTTGACTATTGCTTTATGTTTGAAGAAGATGCTCACCAAGCCCGTACCACATGGCTCTGTCACCCTGTTTGCTTGTCTTGGTCTTGTGAGACAAGACTCCTCCTACAAATGATTACATTTTAAATTTTAGTTAAAGATTCCTTTAAGAATTTGATGAGAGCCATGGACTCTTTCCCCAGAAAAGATAGTAAACATATGACATTTATGTACATTCAGGGTGTTTGCAGACACTTCCCCTCTTACTTCTAGCCATAGGTTTATCAAGACGCCAGTCCTACACAGAGAACTACATGTTCTCCTTATGCTTTTCCTATTTTACAGAATCCAGAACCTTTTAATGGTAAAAATTTTTGAGGACTCTGTCTTATGTACATGTTTCAAAAGATATGCTGCATAAGTCTTTAGCTACTTAATGATGCAAAAGCTAGCTTTAAGGTGGAGACCTAAGAGAAAACCTAGAGATTGAAAAGAAGTTAGAGAAGGGGCTTTTGGGAAAGTAAACTTCATGATCCTTCATTCTGGTTGTGCCCATATTAATCTGTGGTCCCTACTGTTGGTTTTAATCACAACACCTTAATTTCCAGGTCAGCTTTCATCGTGTAGAAAATATTATCGTTTGTTTCAACCTAATTTTTTGAAGCACCGAACCAGAGTCTGCTCTATTTACAGGGGAAGCTCCTTTACAAACAGTAAACTCATTTTCCTGAGAAACTCTTCACTTTGTAGTTGAGGAGAAAGGAAAACAAATAAAAACACTGGCATCTTTTGGGGTGGCTTTTTGAGGCTGTTTGAGGCTGAAGAGTGACATCTTTCGGTGGGGAGATGGAAGGGGCTTCTTATTAGGCCACTTTTAATTGGGACATGTAGGAGACCAAGTGTCCATGGCTTCAGAGTATCTGTGAACTCCCTAAAGTTGTATGCAAAGTTTTGGGTGTAAAATGTGCATTTTTCTGAAAAAAAAGTCCAGGGCTTTCATCAGGTCCTCAGGGGATTCTTCGATCATGAAAAGTTGGTCCACTGAGTTGGGCCTGTGTTTTCTTCAATCGTTTGAGGTCAGAAGATTATCTGCTGCAGACCCACTGGGAGGGCAGGAGGAGCGTGTTAAAAACTCAGATTCCTGGGCCCCATCTGAATCTTCTGATTTAGAATCTCTGTGGGAATGACCTGGGACTCTGATTCTTTCACAGTTACCCAGCTGATTTGGTTAAATTTCTGAATTAGCTAGGTTTCAAATGCTTAACATCACCTGTCAGAATAAGATAAAAAATTACAATGTAGGGAAGTACTTACATTTACCTAAACAGGCCTGGGCTCAAATGCCAGCTCAGCTACTTACTAGCTATGTAACTTTGGCAAATTATGAATCTCTTTGAACTTTAGTTCCGTAATCTGTAAATATGTGACTAAATAATTTATCTGTCTTGAGATAATATTGCCTAAAACATAGTAGGAGTCCGAAAAATATTATTTACTGTTCATTGCTTCTCTTAAACATTGAGTATTCCCCAAACTCTCCAGGTCTATTTTTTTCAAGTGCTTTATGAGGCTTTTTTTTATAAAGATATTGTCAATAAACAAAACAAAACAGATTAATCATTTGCTGCGATGATCCACATGCCATGTATAACGGGGTTCTCTTATGCCATCAAATATGTCTGAACTGTAAACTATAAACCAAAATTTTCTTTGTCTCAATAGACAAATTAGCAATATTCATATTCTGTAGGCTCTGCTATACTGCAGCTCTCTCTGTGGACTCACGGTGAGTTTAGCAAATGGAAAGCATAAATACCAGAATTTACCCAACAGGGACAAAGTCTTCCATGCTTAATAGACACATTATTGAGAATGCTTGATTTAATTGAGAATGCTTGATTTAATTGAGAATCTACTTACTAGTACATCTCCAGAAGCAAAGGGAGGAAAGAAGAAATTCCTAATTTTGTAAAATCGGTTGTAAAATCCTAAGTTTGGTAAGAACACCCTCACGAACCCTTCTCATTCCCATTCCCACGCACACACACCGGACGGTTTTGAGCAAATTCCTTCCCTCTGGTGATTTTGCAGCTCTATTCTACTACAGCTGTCTATTTTCTATCATTAGGAACTCATTTACACAAATGTTCAGTTTTATACCAAAGAACATTTACCCTGGCTCACAATGTAAGCAGAAAATCTAAAGGAAATGCAATGTCTAAATAAAAACAACAAGCTCTTCTAATTCATTTTCACATAGAGTCCCCATTTGATTAACTAAAAAAATCTAGGAGTTTGTCCCTGGTGTCTCTTCTGTAGCTAGACATTTATTTCAATTCCTGGTGGAAGAAGACATGTTTGTTTGGAGCATAAGAAACCGTGGCTCTGTGGAGAACTGGTATTCAAGAGGTCGAATGCAGGGCTTCCCTGGTGGCGCAGTGGTTGAGAGTCCGCCTGCCGATGCGGGGGACACGAGTTCGTGCCCCAGTCCAGGAAGATCCCACATGCCACGGAGCGACTGGGCCCGTGAGCCATGGCCGCTGAGCCTGTGCGTCTGGAGCCTGTGCTCCGCAATGGGAGAGGCCACAACAGTGAGAGGCCCACGTACTGCAAAAAAAAAAAGGTCGAATGCAGTGGTCTGCCCACCTTCAATCTATCATCTTTTCATTCTTCAACCACTTGTCAAATATCTTGAATAGGATAAACTCAGGTTTCATATTCTTTGATTGCCATCTGCTGGTAATCCTCTGTACTAGAAAATAAAAATTCCCAGGAAGATTGCAACAATCTGGTTATTGCTTGGTTTAAGTAGTTCTCGAAACCCTAAAGAGAACGGTATTTTTCATGCCTACGGTGATACCAGAGAGTCATGCCAACGTTCCAGAGAACGTATCTCTCAAAAAAATATATTTGTACGTTGCGTTGTTGTTTCCTGGGAAGATGGTTGCACAGCTACCGGGCATCACTCTACAGGGCCAGGTGCTTGTTTAAAACACAAAAACGACTTTATTGTTTAAAGTAATTTTAGGTTCACAGCAAAACTGAGTGATCGAGTGGAGTTTATAGAGAGTTCCTATGTGCTTCCTGCCCTCACACGCTCACAGCTTCCCCCGCTGCCAACATCTGGCACCAGAGTAGTATGTTTGTTACAATCAATGAACTTATATTGACGCATCTTTGTCACCCAAAGAGATAAATAGTTTACATTCGGGTTCACTCTTTGTGTTGTAAGATCTATGGATTCTGGCAAATGTATAATGACATGTATCCACCACTGTAGTATCATACAGAATAGTTTCACTGCCCTAAAAATCCCCTGTGCTCCATCTGTTCATCCCTCCCTAACCCCTGGCAACCACTGATTGTTTTACTGTCTCCATAGTTTTGCCTTTTCCAGAATGTCATTTAGTTGGAATCACACAGTATGTAACCTTTCCAGGTTAGCTTCTTTCACTTAGTAGTATGCATCTGGGTTTCCTCTTTGTCTTTTCATGGCTTGATAGCTCATTTCTTTTTAGCATTGGATAATATTCCATTGTGCGGATGTAGCACAGTTTATTTATCCATTCATCGAGTAAATCTTGGTTGCTTCCAAGTTTTGACAATTATGAATAAAGCTGCTCTAAACATTCATGTTCAGGTTTTTGTGTAGATGTAAGTTTTCAACTTATTTGTGTAAATACCAAGGAGTGCCATTGTTGGATGGTATGGTAAATGTTCCTCATTTTTTTTTTTTTTTTTTTTTTTTTTTATGCGTTACGCGGGCCTCTCACTGTTGTGGCCTCTCCCGTTGCGGAGGACAGGCTCCGGACGCGCAGGCTCAGCGGCCATGGCTCACGGGCCCAGCCGCTCCGCGGCATGTGGGATCCTCCCAGACCGGGGCACGAACCCGTGTCCCCTGCATCGGCAGGCGGACTCTCAACCACTGCGCCACCAGGGAAGCCCGTTGCTCATTTTTAAGAGGACTAAGTGGGCAGTACTGGCTGTAAAATCTGTTAAAATCTACTTAATCTTTAGTCCTGGGACCCATGATGGGCTTTAGGCATTCAGAAATCCCACCAAAATAACACACAAACTATTGGGTAACGTGCATTTTCTGGGGGTATGGTTCATTGTTTTCATCACATGCTCCAAGATGCATCAGGAAACAGCTCCCTGGAAACTTTGAAAGGAGTTTAGCTGAGGTGCCCACACAGGAGATATGACAGGCCTATAGTGGTTCTCTTTGCCACCAGGCATCCATTATTGGAGCTGGAATTAGAAAATAAGAAAACTAACATTTCTTGAGAACTTACCATGTGCCTGATACTGTTAGCTCCCACATTAAAAAGAAATAATAATGCTAAAAACAATAGCTGGGACTTATTAAGAATCCAGCAAGCTAAATAGTTTAACTTTATTACTATATCTATAATCTTACAATTATCCTATGTTTAGAAATTATTTTCATTTTATAAAAATGGCCAAGGATCAGAAATATTGCATTGCCCAGATTTATACAGCTAATTATGGGGCTGAAATTCAAATGCAGACCTGTTTAGACTCCACTCCCGAATAACAAAGAAAATAAACCCAAATCCCTGCCTTTGATGACTTCTATGAGAGAAGACAGAGCTGCACACCATCTGCAGTGAGGAATGGGATGTGGCTCCCTCTGCTGAAGTGGGGGGACCAGGGATCCCCAAACAGGAGGAGAAAATGTCTAAGCTAAGTCTTCAAGGGCAATAAAGACCTGGCTAGGCAGAGAAGATGGAGGCAGAGATGGAATTTCAAGTAAGGAAGCAGCACATGTCATGGCACAGAACACGAGAAATAGACTGAATATATAGTCATACTGCCTATATCACAGCAGCTCCTGACAAGAATGACATGCCAGCTCTTGGGGCAATAGAACAAAGATCAATCATCTTTGGTCTTAAAGAGAAGAAATTTCAAAAGTGAATTCAAAATAGATAAACCAGACTTCATCAAAGCTATAAACCTTTGTGTTTCAAAGGACACCATCAAAAAAGTGAAAAGACAACCCACAGAAAGGAGAAAATATTTGTAAATCCTATATCTAATACGGGACTTATACCAGAGTAAAGACATTTTACAACTTAACTTAACAATAATAAGACAAATAACTCCATTTTGAAAAGATCTGGATCAACTTGTCTCTAAAGAGGGCATACATATGGCCTATAAGCATATGACAGGATGATCGACATCATTAGTCATCGGGAACATGCAAATCAAAACTGCAGTTAGTAGGGGGCTTCCCTGGTGGTGCAGTGGTTAAGAATCTGCCTGCCAATGCAGGGGACACATGTTCGATCCCTGGTCCGGGAAGATCCCACATGCCATGGAGCAACTAAGGCCATGTGCCACAACTACTGAGCCTGCGCTCTAGAGCCCATGAGCCACGACTACTGAGCCCACAGTGCTGCAACTACTGAAGCCCATGCGCCTAGAGCCCATGCTCTGCAGCAAGAGAAGCCACTGCAGTGAGAAGCCTGTGCGCCACAATGAAGAGTAGCCCCTGCTCGCCACAACTAGAGAAAGCCCATGTGCAGCAATGAAGACCCAACACAGCCAAAAAAAACAAAAACAAAAAAACCACCCGCAATTAGTTATCATTTCATGCCCACTGGGATGACTAAAATTAAAAAAAAGACTATAACAAGTGTTCATGAAAATGTGAGGAAATTGTAACCCTTACAGATTGCTGTGGGATTGTTACCAGTCCAAGCTTATAGTGCTTGCCACACAACAGGCCAATAAATTGAGAGACAAGGGGTTGGGGCAAGGAATAGTGATCTTATTCTTATTTGGAAAACTAGGAGACCAAGAAGATCGTGGACTACTGTCCCCAAAACCCATCTCACTGGAGTTAGAGTTCAGACTTCTTTTATACTAAAAAGGGAGGGGTTGTGGCTGGTTGTTGCCAACTTCTTAGCGCTGGCCAGACCCTGGGAAGGGTGTGATGATCCTTTGTTCTTACAGCTATCTATATAGGTCTGCTAACAAAGTTCCTGAAAACCTCCAACAAGACAAATGTTCTCTGCTTCACAACTTTTTATCTCTATATGAATGAAAAGTGTTATACCTTTAAAGGCCTGGGAGGAAGAGCCTTGAGTATGGGCTATTATGTATATTTCAGGCTATAATAGGAAGCATTCCTTTACAAAGCTGCAGAACCAGCGTGACTAAGCACAGGCAACAGAACAAGAAGGTTAGAGCTAAAGGACTAGATCCAATGTGGAGTCAGGTTTGTTCTTTGTTACAGAATTATAAATGGTTCAGACACTTTGGAAAACAGTTTGGCAGTTCTTCAAAATGTTAAACACAGAGTTACTATATGCCTTAACAATTCCACTCCTAGGTATGTACCCAAGAGAACTGAAAACATGCAACCACACAAAAACCTATACATGAGTGCTCACAGCAGTATCATTCAGCCAAACAGTAGAAACAACCCAAATATCCGTCAACTGATTGGATAAACAAAATGTGGAATGTCCATACACTAGAATATTACTCAGCCATAAAAAGGAATGAAGTGCTGGTATATGCTACAGCATGGATGAACCTTAGAAACATTATGCAAACTGAAAGAAGCCAGTCACAAAAGACCACATGGCATATGATTGTATTTATATGAAATATCCAGAAAAGACAAATTCGCACAGATAGAAAGTAGACTAGTGGTTGCCATGGGCTGGAGGGAGATGAGGGAGAATGAGTACCTATTGGTACAAGGTTTCTTTTCGGGGTGATATAACTTTAATCCCCTCAACCACCTACGAGGTGATGAGAAAATTGAAGTAGAGAGAGATGGAGCTGATATTTAAATATAAACCTAATTATTATCCTTTGATAACACTTTATAACTTTTCAAAGCTCTTTCATGAAAATGGAATAATATACACAGAAGTGCTTTGTGGATGATAAAGTACTATGCAAATGAAAGTAATTATAATTATTTTAATGTAATCTGATTTGACCTCCATGGTATTGCTGTGAGAGAGATAAGGTGTGTAATATTATAACATTCTGTAGACAAAAGCAAACACATGCAATTGTGAAGTGCAAAGTAGAGTGACTTGCCCAAGGTCACAAAGTTAGTAATGGTATATTCAGAACTAGTACCCACATTTTTAAAGTTTTGTACTTTTTTTAGGATGATAAATTCTGTTAGTATTTTTCTTGCCAAGCGTATTAATAACTAGATTAATTATTAGAGTTAAAAACAGGTTAGTGCTCATAAATAGATCTTCAAATTATCCCTTCTTCTGTATTTTCAATTCCACTCACTCCAGAGTTACCTTCCTTCTCCTCCCCATTCTTTCCCTATTCTCTAACTCCCAGTCACTAATAGACCTTCACATTCACACTCCAGGAATCAGGGAGGAGCCATCAGGCTTCAGATCCCTCTTAGTTAACACAGGGAAGAGATATTCATCAACTTAACAGAATGAGACCAGATCTTAGCTCTTAAGATAGAGTCAGAGTGCAGTTACTAGGAGAAAGATGGATGTCTTAAGGTGACTACACAGCACTTGAAAATCACTCTTCAGGGTGATTAAATGTACTTGATTTTAGATGCTAGAGATCAGAAGGGATTAGCAATGTCCCCAAATGTAAGACCCATTAAGTACAGATGAGGGAATTCCCTGGTGGTCCGGTGGTTAGGACTCCATGCTTTCACTGCTAAGGGCACAGGTTCAATCCCTGGTCAGGGAACTAACATCCCGTGAGTGGTGCACCCCCAAAAAACAAAAAAAACCCCAAAAATCCAAGCCCCCCGCCCCAAGCACGCACACACATAAATGATAGCATTTATTCTTCCCTTCATCCATGAGACCAGAGCTTGACCCTTCACTGGCCATTGAGCACCAAAGCTAGAGGCTATGAGACTGTAAGATTTCAGAAAACCCTGGAGTGGGGATTTGGTTTGTGAATGCTGCCTGGGGGCAAAGTGTTTGGTTAGGGAACTGAGGATAGGTACCTTAACTACACTCCTCCCTAACTCCCATCCTCTGTAAAGCTTGGTTCTGGACTTCTCTCCTGGACCTTTGAGTAAACTATTGCCTAAACCTTCTGTAGGGATTGGAGATAAGGCTGTATCTAAAACTGGGAGGCCCCTGCTTGTAGGCATGGGAAGTTCATGGCTGACCAGGAGGGGCCCAGCCCCAGAGGAGATCAGCAGGGGTGATTTATATAATGTTCCACCCAGAAGAGTAGCTAGAAACATCTTATGAGGGACAGAAAACAGAGGGACTGAGAGCATGTCATATAAACATGGCAAAGTCATCCATGTTTAAAAAGAAAAAAACCTCAGCAATTGGTTCTCCCTCAGTCTCTCAGTCCCGATCCATGCCCCTTCTTCCCGCTCTCGTTCCTGTTCCTTCCCCTCCTGACAGAACGGTGCAGATGCTGAGCACCCACACTGGTCTCTGTCTTTCCTTTTCCTTCTAGTCATTACACACTGGCTTCTCCTCTCCCAACTACTCCATTGCAACTACTCTTGATAAAGTAATCCATCGGTGGCAACCATTTTGCTAAAACGACTAGACCAGCATTTCCCAAAGTGCATTTCTGTAGACCCTTGTCATGCCTATTTTTTAAAAGGAGGCAATGGTCAAATAATTTGAGAAGCCTCATCTTAGAGATTTACATTCTTATTCACAGACCAAAGATTTTGGGGTTTACTACAATCCCCTCTCTTCTCCGAGTTTTCTCTCCCTGCCTGATTCCAGTTTAGGACATCTTTATCTGACACCTTCAAGTGAGGGGTGAATCACAGCAGCTATCACATTGTATTAGTTAATCCAACCATCCAGCAACTCTTCACTCGTTCTTACGTTCATTTATTGGAGATGGAACTCTATCTGAAGCACCTGGGGCTGCCCTCATCACTGGTGTTGGAACACATAGCATTGACAGCCTGAGCAAACAGACCTGAAATTAAATCTTTTCTTCCTTTTCCCCTTTTTTATCCTCCTCACGCCCTGTCCATTTTATTAGTGATATAGTCATAGAATTTGCCCATAGATTAAAGTCCAGATTCCTTATTCTGATTTGATCTTCAAACCCTTTACAAACTGGCTCCATCATTATCATCTTAATTCCGTAACTGGGTGACTTTGCTGGGCCAGAGGTGAGAGTCAGATACTCTAGGAGAAGGAAGCCTGGTGACCCTCTTCACCTTGTAGCTATTTGCATTCACTGACATGCATCACAACTGGGGATCCCTCTGGGCAAAGTACTTGAACCCTGTCCACAACTGGGGCTAAGACATATACAGACATGTCTGATTAACTGGGGGTTCCAGGTAGAAGCTAGGTTTCTGGGAAAGCACACTGGTAAGTAAGAGGAATCTGGTGCAGGGAGCAGGATAGGGATTGGAGGCAAAGAGGAACATCTCTGTCCTGGAGTCAGACTGCTTGGCTGACTGCTGACCACTTGTGTGTCCCTGGGCATATTTCTTTATCTGTTTAAGCCTCCCTTTTCCTCATGTGGAAAATGGGAGCACTTCTAGTCCCTACTTCATAGGGCTGTTTGAGAATGAAATGAGCTAAAGTATGTAAAGCACTTAGTGAATATTCCTGTTGTCAGCCGTAAGGCTTTAGCATTAAGGAGCCAGTAGTGAGCAGTTCTGGATAGAGTGGTGGTTGACCCCGGAACTTCCACTTCATTTGTGTGCTCTGGGGACAAGGTGCCTATGTGTGTGGACTCAAGGTTCTGTGATCCTTTGGCACTTAAGAATCCTTTCTGTGGACCACTCCACTTGTTCCTCTATCCCCACTCTAACTTCAGAGAACTCTACTGCCATCACCAAATCCTGGACAAACAACATAGTAATACTAGGATATATTCTTTTTGCAAAAGCAATGGCATGGATTTCAACAATCAGATGCAAAGGATCTAGCATTTAGGCAATGACAGCAGTGGTGGTGAGGGCTGGGCAGTGGCCTCTATGGGTTCTGTTGTAGTCTAAACCTGCAGGGTTGTAACCTAATTAGCCATGGCGGAGAGCAATGAGCAAGTCCAAAATGGTCACACGAGAGAGCCCCCTCTTTTGCGTGAGGCTGGATTTCCTACAGCCTGCCAAGCAGGAATGAAGAGCCATCAAGACTAGATGAATGATATAAATGAACTTATTTACAAACCAGATACAGACTCACAGATTTTGAAAACAAACTTATGGTGATCAAAGGGGAAACATGGCGGGGGAGAGGTATAAATTAGGAACTTGGGATTAACATACACCCACTACTATACATAAAATAGATAACCAGCAAGGACCTACTCTATAGCACAGGGAACTCTACTCAATATTCTGAAAAAAATCTGAAAAAGAATGAATATTCTATGTATAACTGAATCACTATGCTGTACACCTGAAACTAACACATTATAAATCAACTATACTCCAATAAAATTTTTAAAAAAAGATTGGATGAATGAACCCAAATCTGGTGAAGCCCTGCACACTTGGGCTACAGTTGTATAGTTGTAACAATCATTTGTTGAAGACCTACGGTTGCCAGGCCCTGGGCTGGGCAACCTGTAATTTACCAAGCACACACACACAAAGTTCTTTCTATTTCACAGATGAAATTAAGCCATTTCCCTAAGGTTACATAGGTAGTAAGTGGTAGAGCCAGGATTTAAATTTTAAGCTGATTTGGAAACCCAAGCTCTTACCTTCTATGCTACCCTGCTTTTCTCCATCTACACCCTGGCCATATTTTTCAGTATTGGACACACTCTTTAGCTGAACTTTGACTATCTCAAATCTGTCTCATCAGATTTGGTCTGCAGTTCTTTCCACCTGTGTTGCCTCAAACACCATTATTATTTATTTTTTTTTTTTTGCGGTACGCGGGCCTCTCACTGCTGTGGCCTCTCCCGTGGCGGAGCACAGGCTCCGGACGCGCAGGCTCAGCGGCCATGGCTCACGGGCCCAGCCGCTCCGTGGCATGTGGGATCTTCCCGGACCAGGGCACGAACCCGTGTCCCCTGCATTGGCAGGCAGACTCTCAACCACTGCGCCACCAGGGAAGCCCCTCAAACACCATTTTTACGATGTTCACTAAGCTTTGTTGTGCCCTGCCTACATGAGAGTCACAGTCAACTGTCCCTTCTATCTTAGTTTATTTGCCATAGCTATATATACTCCTGCTTTTATTTATTGACACTAGATTTGGGGGACAGTCTACAGCTTTGCTACTCCAAGTGTAGTTTGTGGTCCAGTAGCATAGGCATTACCTGGAGCTTGTTAGAAATATGGACGCAAAGATCACACTCTGGACTTACTGAATTAGAACCTTCATTTTATTAAGATTCTCCATGCGATTTAAATGTGCATTGAAATCTGAGAGGCACTAGTCCAAATCTTTGAGCAGAATCCCTGAAGCCACCAAGCTTTGGGGTAGTTCCTGATCTAGTCCAGAGCTTTCAAAAACTAATAGGCTGCTGGAGTCAGCAGAACAAGAGCACTCAAGATCACCTGATAATACTTCACCTGCCCCAATAATTAAATCCCCAATATTTAAACAGGATGTAGTTTTTCATGATGATGGAAAGCAACTGCAATAGGAAGAGACTGTGAAAAGTGCTTCAGTATGAAGCGGGGTTTAACTTACATAAATGATTGTACTGGTTTTAAAATTTGGCTGCCAATTGGACTCGAGGGAGATAGGAAGGAAAATTCTGATATAATTGATATAGGGAATGACCTAGGCATTGGAAATTCCCCAAGTGGTTCTTACACACAACGAAGTTTGAGGACCACTTACCTACTGTGAATACCTTCTTCTTTCAGTTAATATAATTCTAGGGTCTATATTGTATTCAAAGATAGTTTTATTTTATTTTTTTTAAATTTGTATTGGTGTATAGCTGATTTGCAATGTTGTGTGAGTTTCTGTGGCACAGCAAAATGAATCAGTTGTGCATATATCTACTCTTTTTTAGATTCCTTTCCCATATAGGTCATCACAGAGTATTGAGTAGAGTTCCCTGTGTTATACAGTAGGTCCTTATTAGTTATCTATTTTATATGTAATAGTGTGTTTTAAAACGAGGTTTCCCATACTTCTTTGATTTTAGGACTCACCTGGAGTAATTGCTAAAAATATAACAACCATGCTTCCTCCCCAGCTAACTGTGTCAGAATCGCCAAGGGCCTGGGAGCTATAATTTTAACTAGCACCTGGGTTCTCTGCTCCTCCTCAGAGAGGAGGTTTGGAAAACACTGCCTTCAAAGACCAGTGAATCAGGAGCTCTAAAACTTGCAACAGCTGCCTGATTTTGTCATCTTCCTGTTTCTGGAAGGGCACCTGATCCTCACCCATGAGGAACAAAATGGTTATAAAAGAACAGAAAAAGGGAGTCAGCATCATTCCACAGCTTTTATTTTTTTATTTTTAATTTTTTTTAATTTTTGGCTGCGTCGGGTCTTCGTTGCTGTGCGCGGGCTTTCTCTCGTTGCAGCGAGCGGGGTCGAGCGGGGTCTACTCTTCGTTGAGGTGCGTGGGCTTCTCACTGCGGTGGCTTCTCTTGTTGCAGAACACAGGCTCTAGGCACGTGGACTTCAGTAGTTGTGGCACGTGGGCTTCAGTAGTTGTGGCTCGTGGGCTCTAGAGTGCAGGCTCAGTAGTTGTGGCACACGGGCTTAGTGGCTTCGTGGCATGTGGGATCTTCCCGGACCAGGGATCGAACATGTGTCCCCTGCATTGGCAGGCGGATTCTTAACCATTGTGCTGCTAGGGAAGTCCCCATTCTACAGCTTTCTGAAGGGAACTGTTTTCTTATAAAATGCTCAGGCGGATGGTAATCTAAAGCCTAGCACAGATCTTGGCACAGGGTCACAAATGTTTGTGAAATAAATGAATGAGTGGTTAAATAACTCTGGAAAGGAGCACCAGAGGGCTGGAGGAAGGAATCAGCAAGCAGATGGTCTCCCTTAATTCCTGACTTTTGACCTTCTGCTCAGACACAAATTATAGTCACACACATCTAACCACTACAACATATGTTGCTTCAGTAAACTCAACATATGACAAACAGACAAATTGGGAAGTGGTTAGTCATTGTGCAAAAGGATGATTTGATTTATAAAAATGATTCACTAAAACAGTGTGGTTTCCAGACTAGCAGCTTCAGCATCACCTGGGAACTTGTGAGAAATGCAAATTTTCAGGCTGCCCTTTACCACAGCCTGATTCAGAAACTCTGGGGGTGAGGCCCAGCATTCTGAGCTTTAGTGAGCCTTCTAGGTGATTCTCCTGCAACTAAAGTTTGAGAACTACTGTGCTAGAGCATTTCTTTAAATGAGAAGCTCCCCACCTGGTAAAAGAATGTTCAAGAACATACTTACTATCAAAGGAGACCTTATCTGTATTCTGTGATTGAGCTTTTCTATGCATCTTCAGAAATCTTCCAGACGGTAGTTCAGTGTTTCTTTCTTTCTTTTTTTTTTTTTTTTTGCGGTACGTGGGCCTCTCACTGTTGTGGCCTCTCCCGTTGCAGAGCACAGGCTCCGGACGCACAGGCTCAGCGGCCATGGCTCACGGGCCCAGCTGCTCTGCGGCATGTGGAATCTTCCCGGACCGGGGCACGAACCCGTGTCCCCTGAATCGGCAGGAGGACTCTTAACCACTGCGCCACCAGGGAAGCCCCAGTGTTTCTTTAATAAAGCATTTCACACATAAGTATAATTTATTACATATACATTTAATATGAATAAATGTATAGTGTACGATAGAAAAATATCACACCGCATTGCACATGGTGAGGGTTAAGTATTCTTTTATGACACTTGTAATGTACTGAGCCATAATGTAAAATATATCTCTTGCTACGAATAATGGTCAAAAACAACTTTAAAAGCACAGCTGTATATGGCACAAAGTTTGGTAGTTCTTATCCGTACGAACAAGTAATGACATGTGAATAGGCATACAGAAGGGCTAATTATAAGGATCAAATTGGTAATCCCTGCTAAGGAAGAGCATTCCTTAGGTTCTAAAAAGTCTTTTTATTTCTGTGGTCCTGTCTCAGACTCAGGCAGTGAGTTTGATTTCATAGGCTGGTTGGTTGGCTGTTTTTTCCTCAGTGTCTAGGTTTTAGTGGGAGTAGAGATAGGTACTTGGCAAATCATGGAGACGTCTATGCTAGACTACTACTATGTATACCTAACAACTGTTAAAAGCAATTCATTTAGTATTTACATAATGTGGAAATAAGTGAAGGTCTTCCAAATGAGAACAAACAAAGGCTGTTTATTCAGACCTTGCTATAGCAAAAGATTCTGCCACCATTGCTTGGGTTTGGCAGAGACTCGAAGCCAGACAGGGGAGTGGGGAAGATTTACGGTGAAAAAAGGGAAGGCTTCGGTGTGGTTTGATGGAGAAGCTAGAGACAGGCTGACTAGGAGTTGGGTACCCTGCATGACTGATTAAGGCAGCACATTTGGCTGGTTGATCCTAATTAGCAAATGGGGGCAAAAAATTGGGAAGCTAGTCCTGATGCTCTGGGCCAATTGCTGAAGAGGTTGTGTTTTGGCTTCCTGGATGGCTTGCTGTAAGGGTTGTGGGTTAGAGTTCTATTGTCAGATTGGTCTGGCCATTGTCTCACTACCCATAAAGCAAGGCAACTACTGAACCTGGAAGGCAAGTTTATTCATATATTTAATATTTATGGTCTCTAGCCAACCTGTCCAGTGAATCAGAGATTAAAATGAGGGTTGAATCTAGTCAGCCTGTAGGTCAAAGTTTCCCTTCCTTGATCTGATTATTTAACATTGGTAGGGAGGGCACACACCAAACTTTTGGTGAACTGGAAATGCTTGCTGTTGCTGATACCTCCTCACTGGCTATCAGTCAGCTCTAGGATGGCTACTCTGAGTCTGTGCTAATCTGACTGAGCCATGAGAGCTGAGGACCCCACAGAGACCATAACAACTCAGCCCTGTGCAGGCCAGCAGTGAAGGGTAAATGGGTCTTGTCTCTACTGTTTTTGCAACTTCTTGTGAATCTATAATTATTTCAAAATAGAAAGTTAAAAGAAGAAAAGGATCCCTGGCTGCTGTGTAGAGAACAGATGTGAGGCAGGAGAGAGGTGGGAAAGCAGGATTGGAAGTAGAGAGTGAACAGGATGTGAAATATAGGAGCCAGCAGAGTGAGGTAAAGTATGTCAAAGAAATCTTTTTGGGGACATAACTATTGTATTAGATCTTCAGATTTGATTGATATCAGAGTGGAAACTATATGCTGGGTAAAGGAGGAAGAAGAAAATAGTAGAAATCATGACCTAGTTCACCCTCTTGTTTTCTGCAGGCCCTTACTTAAACCATGCTAGTTAAAACCATTTCTTTTTTTCTCTCTCTTTTTTTTAAGGTATCTAAAGGAGACTGCAATATCTCCCACTTATGGACTCCTTTAACAAAGCTCCTTAAATGGCAATACTGCTAACATGTTGCCTGTAACCTGGAAGCTGGACTTAAAAAGTATTTTCCCACTTCTGTGATTGCCATTTACAACCAGACTGGACTTCATGCTATTCTTCAAATGTTCTCTGAGCTGTTTCCACCTGGATTTTTTCCTTCAATTTCTATTTAAGTTTCGAGGCCTAGCTCAATTGCCACCTCATCCTTGAAGCCTTCTGATTGTCTCTGCCAAAAGAAAGGACTCTTTCCTATGAACCTGGAAATAATTTTATTTGTATATTCCTTACAGCATTTATCAATTCCTTCCTCTGGTTTTTGTTACTTATTGAAAAAAGTATGCCCTTCTCATTAGACTGTAGGCAAGTTTCCAGAGGTCAGAGACCCTGACTTAAACATTCCTGTGCTCCCCACCCTCGCTAATAGTATATGTGATTTCAATGAATGTTAAATGTTGAATGACTGATTTTCTTCCTTATAATAATCTGTATATTTGAAAGTAAGGGGATACATTCATTTTGGAGCTAGGGTGATATTTTTATGTAGTTTACAGTTACTTCTGTGTATAGTTGTTAGCACTTCCAGGAATACTTCTTCCACCTCTACCCCTGGGGCAAACTTACTGAGCATTGCAACATGAAAGAGTGATACATCTTGATTCATGATATGAATATATTCCACTAGGCCTGGTACCTGAAGTATGTAGGTAATAGAGGAGAAATATTGTTTGAAACGTACAGAGTCAGAAACTACTCTGTGGAAAATTCTTCCACTCATGAGATGTTAAAATTGTAAGCAGAGAATTTGGTTGTCATTGAGCCTTGTCAAAAAGGAAAAATCTCTCTCAGTAGAAATATATTCAATATGCAGTTTATACAATTGTAAATGTTACCATATTAAAAAGAATCCTGATGGAAATCATGCAAAAATAGAATTTATCAGAATTCTTTTGTTTGTAGAACACAAACCTATAGCAATTATAATTATTATAAATATTAGCTTTTTTTTTTTTTTTTTTTTTTTTTGTGGTACGCGGGCCTCTCACTGTTGTGGCCTCTCCTATTGAGGAGCACAGGCTCCGGAGGTGCAGGCTTATCGGCCATGGCTCACGGGCCCAGCCACTCCGCGGCATGTGGGATCTTCTCGGACCGGGGCACGAACCTGTGTCCCCTGCATCGGCAGGTGGACTCTCAACCATTGCGCCACCAGGGAAGCCCAATATTAGCTATTTTTTAGTAGACTTTCTTTAGAGCAGATTTAGGTTCACAGCAAAACAGAGTGGAAGGTACAGAGATTTCTCATATATTTCCCACTCTCTCCCTCTCCTGGCCCCCAGAGCCTCCTCCATTTTCAACATCCCCCACTAGAGTGGTACATTTGTTACAAATGATGAACCTACCTTGACACAACATTATCACCAGAGTTCATAGTGAATATGAACTTTTGTACCTAATTTTATAATCATAATTTTATATTTTTTATTAATTAAGGCTCCCCAATTTTATAAACTTCAGGATCCACAAATATTTGTTTTTCAACAAGATGATTTATGTTTTCCCTTAAGTTCTAATCTCTATTGAAATATTTTTTTTTCTCCTTACACAAATATACAAACTTGAAATTGCCCATAGTGATCTCTCCTGTTTATTCATGGCCACTCTTCCAAATTATATTTCAATCTGGGCGGGAAATTTCATTAAGTGCTATTTTATGGCTCACTGTGAAATGTCAATCATTTTTTCTTTAAGCAGTTTAGATATGTTGGTAATGCATAAAATTAATTCATAAAGGAATAACCTAAGTTTGTTGATACATCGTTGACAACTGGTTTTAGTACAATAATTCTCAGCTTTGTAATCACAAAAGTAGGTATAGAAAAAGAACAATATTGACAAGTCCAACATACTCATGAAAAGAGAGGAGCCCAAATGCAAACCTGATCCCAACACTAAAGAAAACCACAGCCCTCAATTCCTCTTTTAACATTGTTTTCATGCTTTCAGAGTGGAGCATAATCCAGTTCCAATGTCTTCCTAACCCATACCTCCCTTTACATTCTCTCCAAGTGTAAGACTGGGGTTTCATTGGGTCATAAGGGCCTTAGGAAGCTAGGGAATGAAAGGATTGCAATGGGTTAGTACCTTTTACCTAGTCAAAGTTCCAACATGTGGGTCATGCTTTGAAATTTCAACTGGAATAATGCTGAGGAAGTTTTTGTAAATAATAAATGTTGTACAAAGGTTAATTTGTTGATGTTACTGTTGTCATTATGATGGGCATAACTTTTCATTTCTGTAAGATCAAATAAAAAGAATTGTTCATTTTGTATCAGAAGAGATTTAGCTCTTAATGGAGAAAATCCTGGCACTGAAACAAAGTAATAAGAGGCATAACATTAAAGATGATTTGCTAGGCTTTGACAGTGAAGGTTATTGTAGGGTAGAGAGAGGGGGAAAAGACTGGAAATAATTGCATGTACCTACTTATTTATTTGGTTCTTTCCAGTCTCTTTGAGGCTAACTACAATAAGCAGAAAATTAAATCATGTTGACTATAGCTACACAAATGTATTTTGGTATGTATAAATGTTAAGTCAACACCAGTAGTTACAAGCATGACTTGCAAGGAAGGAAAGATTCACTTTAAGGAAAAAGCAAATTATTAGGAGGAACCAAAAAATAGTCAGGTTTTCTACACTTGAGAGGAAATCTCTACCTAGAAATTAAAATGAAATTGATTAAAATAATCCTTTACAGACACATATAGAGAAAATACAAAAATGTCTTTTAACATGTCCTATTAGACTAAACAAAATGTGTTTGTAGCTCTGGTTCTACCATATTCACTCAGTACTATTAAATATTTCACTGAAATGATCTTAAAAGAAACAACTGTTTAAAAAGCAATTAAAAAATCAGTCAGAAAAAATTGTGATTAATTAAAGGTATGATTCAGATTTGCTTTGGGGAATATTTGGGTGATCTGAGTTTATCTATGATGAATAGCATTAAGTTCTAAGACAGACTGTGTTTATACATTTTCAAATCTTTAATCGTTTAATTTGGTTAAAAATTCATATTTTAGATAGGTATGGAGTTTAGCAAATAAATGTGATTTGTTCAAAATTTGGTTTCATGGTTCAGTTCTGTACTAACCACTCATATGCATGACCCCAAACTGCAGGGAAAAGATTACTCCTGCAGAAAAAAAGTCAGAAGGGGAATATTTATCATGAATAATTTATATTGACACAAGGTTATAAAACTGATGTATTATCTTTATCCAAATGCAGAGTAAAATGTATAATCAGGGTAATAAAAAACAACCAGTTCAGCATTATTAAAACAAGACTTAATAACAAATTCAACATAAACAAAAGGAACTTCAGGATCCTACGCACTGCAGTTGAGCCAGTTTTATGACAGACTTGTTTCTGAAGCAAGGCAGATTGTTTTGGGCATATCAGCCTTGGGTGATCACAGTGCTGTGCTGACTTCATTGTCCAATCCTCTCCCCCTCACTTCTCTGTTTTATTTCTTCCCGTCTAATATAGTCTTTGAAAAATTCACACAGAAAAAAGTGAGGAGGGGAATGCAGAGCAAATGATTTTCTAAAATTTCCTTTCAAAATGGGTAGTTAGGACATTTGAGAGGGAAGACAGAATACATGTGAATATAATCTATTATGAAGGAAGTCGTCACTGATTATGATAAATAATATTTTTGAGGACATGAAATAAAAGATGACATGTGACCAGATTTCTCTTCCAACACTGGAAGGCATATTGAAAGGAACCTAGTAAATAGACTATATAGCCTTAAAATGAGTTTTTAAAAATACAGTGTAATATTTGTTTATTGCATTGGTTTTCCAGTTTTCACTATAACTCCCTTTAATCTTCACAACGACTCTGTGAGGTGACTCGGGTGGGCCTTTCCTTTTGGTCCCCTGAGAGGAGGTGGAGATGCTGGGATAGGCTCCAGCCAGGGCTGCCGCGGGACCGTGGGGGTCATTCACGGATCAGGGCACCAGCCCCCTCAGCTCCCAGCTTAGCTGACACCAGCCTCTGGGATCTCACAGCTGGCGAGGGCAGAGGCCGCGGAGAGCGACTGCTCCCCCAGCCGTCTCTCCTCGCAGTGCGGATTCCTGCCCACACTCCGCACGCGAGGGCCGGCCGCTCTCAGGGATATGCGAAGGTCGGCGACGAGGCGGTGGTCAGGGCACTGGCTTTGTGGCGTCAGCGTGATCTGGGTTTAAATCCCCAGACGTTTCTTTATTGTGCTTCACTTTAGGCAATCTCTCTCAGCCTCCATTTCCCCATCTGGAGAGCGGGCATGCTTTGATTCATTCCAAGGGGTTCGCCGACCATTGAATGATTTAAAGCAATAAAGGTCTTTGCCTACTGCCTGTGTCGAAGAAAATGCTATAAATATTGTTAGCTCTGGGATAGGTAGGTCACCATCTCTACCGGCTTGGGGAATCTCCATCTGCAAAATGGGCGCAATGTAGATTGCAGTCCCTTAATAGCAAACGTTGCTTTGCCAGAAAACCCCTACAGCCAAACCCCTCATCATCCCTCCCCACCGCCCTGCTCACGCGCCCTATTCTGACCGACCAGTGTTTCCAAACTGGAGGAGCGGATCCGGAATTTAAGGAAACATTCTTATCAACCAGGGAAATTGAAAAGTGAGAGTGCAGGACAGGGTGGGTAGGGATGGGAGACAGGGGAGGCAAGGAAGCCTCACCTCTGCTTCGAATGGGTGCGAACCCGGTCGCAGTCAGGTGAACCGCCCGCGCCCACTCCTCGGCCGGGAAGCTTCGGCTGGGACCCTGTAAACCGACCCTCAGGACCCGGAGCTGGACCCTGGGAAAGGAAACTGAGGAGGGAGGGGGAGGGACTTTAGGGGTAGGGGCGGGGCCTTCAGGGAGGGTCTACCAGAGCTTGAGGGGCGGAGCTGAGGCTAAGCGGGCAGGGCTAAGGGCGGGAGCTCGCAGAGTTCTTCGGCTGCGCGCGCCACGTCTCTCTCTGCGAGCTGGTTGGGGAGAGGCGGGGGGCAGAGGAGGGAAAAACCGCGCGGGGAGGGAGCTATCTCTTCTCGCGAGAGCTGGGACCGCAGCGGCGGTGGCGGCGGCGGGTCCGTGAGAGTAGCGTGGGGGCGGGGAGGAGAGGCGGCGGCGGCGTAGGAGCTACGCCACACGCGGCCGGGGCGCTGGGAGCTCGAAAGCAGAGCGGGGTCGTGGCGGCGGTGGTGAGAAGAGGGAGGCGGAGGAGGGGGTGCCATGGCGGGGCAGCAGTTCCAGTACGATGACAGCGGGAACACCTTCTTCTACTTCCTCACCTCCTTCGTGGGGCTCATCGTGATCCCGGCCACATACTACCTCTGGCCCCGAGATCAGAATGCCGGTGAGTCCTGCCGGCAGCAGCCTGTGGACACGCGCAGGCTCCGCCGGCCCCACCGGGCCGCGCCGCTCCCACCCGCTCCGGCCCAGCCCGCAGCGCCCGGGGTGATACCGCCCGCGCGGCCGGGCCTCGAGTCCAGGCGTCCGCCGCTGGCGGGGCCCGGGCTCGGCGGTGTTTCCCTCTGTGCCTCTCCGGGTTCCTCTCCACCCCCTTCATTGTCCTCCTCGGGAGTTTCGCTTTGCACCCTGTCCCCCATTGTTCTGGACGCTCCTTGCAGCCTCCTTGTGCCTCTTTGTCTTCTCTGCCTCCAGTTTTATTGGGTATTTTTCTTTACGGAGGGAGCAGGGTGGGATAGGGAGGATGGGAATTGGAAGGTGAGAGAAGAGTTGGCCAAGGAGGAAGCCGAGCGTGCAGGCTCCACTCTGAGCCCCCAGGCCACGGTCTTCTTACCCCCACAGCCCAGTTTCCCTGTTGCAGCGGTCGTTACAGATGTTTCGGGCACCGTGTGAGCTGGGTGGCAGGTACAGGACTCCATCTGAGCTCGCCAACCGCCCCTCCCCCCGTGCCTTTCCCCCGTTGCTTTTTCATTTGTTCACTCACACTGGGGGGGGGGGGGGGGTTGGAAGCAATGCCGTTATTCCCCTTAGGAAAAATTAGGCTTTTCTCTCTATTTCCGTTTCTTTGGAGTTTCCTGTTGTTTATGGCGGAAAAAGTGCAAGTATGAAGGAAGGATTAAGTCTTCTAGGTAGTCCAGTTGTGAGGTAGCTGGTACGTTTGCTTTTAGTTCTGAATCTTTTCACATTAAGCAACGTCGGATTAGAACACAGAATTATTTAGATTCTTTGCAAGGCATTTTATGTTTGGGTTTTGGATTCCGTTTGTTGCACTCTACTAGGATATATGGCAGGTGATATTCTTAAAACCGATAGAACTGCAAGGCCTTAGTAGGTTGTTTGTGGTAGCGTTAACAGTAACAAGTAGCTTTTGAGTAAGAACATTTAGGGAAGGCTTTCTGTTTCACAAGAGCTATGCTAACTTGAGTAAACAGATTCTCTCAAGTTGGGTGTGGTGGGAGTTTGGGTTGTCCAGGTGGTATACTGTACTTTGGGGACACTGTTACCAGTGAAGCATGGAATCAAATCGGAACTTGTTATGCTTTAAGACTGATTCAGTGCTTTTAGCTACTTACAGTTTCACAGGAAAACTAAGTAAGCTTCAAAAATCAAATATTAAGATATCCTGTTGTGTTATTCAAAATTACTACTACAGATCCACATGCTTTATTCAAAACGCTTGAGGACAGGTATGCTACAGAGTTTTTCAAATTTTAGAAAGATAGTACCTACCCTAACAAGCCTTTAAGGGTCTAAAACAGCACCGATAATCAAATTAATATCCCAACAGCAAAATATGACTATGAATAAAGGTTATAAGTAGCCTTCTATCAGTCCAAGTCACCAAATTATGTTCCTGCAAACATCTAGGCATGTAATTTTGAATTTCAGAGTTCTTATGGCAATATTGACTTTTCAAGGGTATCTTCTATATGAAAGCATAAAAAGATTTACCCAGCAATTGTACAACATTAAAGTTGAGTTTAATCTTTGTTTAGCTTTTTTAAAAGATGACGCATTTGGGGGCTTTCAGTTTCAAGGTGACAGTTGTTTCAATGTTGCTCTTTTGGAATTGCTGGGCTCTTGAGTCCATCAGAAAGCATGGCGTCATTTCAGATTGGAAAATGTACGGTTTGACAAATAGAAATAGCTTGGTCATTGGCATATTTGACGTGTTAATTGAAGTTACTCTGTTATCCAAAACATTATCACTGGAATCCTTTTGCTTTGATTTTTGTCTAATCTGTTGGGCTAAGTGTGCTTATAATTAATACCCCTTTTAGTAGTTGAAGGGTCCTATTTATCTTACTCTCTTGGTTGTTTGCAAATTGGCTGAATAAGATGACTGAATACTTTTTCAGACCTTTATGGGCAAAAGCTCTGTGTGAAGTAATAATATGGAGGGTTTGGATTTCCTTAGAATAGTGGTTCTTAAACCTCATTAGAATCACTTGGGGGACCTTTTAAAAACACTTAGACCCATCGCCAGATATTGTGATTTAGTTGGTCTGGAGTGGGTATTGGTTTTTTTAAAAGTCCCTGTGTAATTGTAAATTGTAACTAGGTTTGAGTAGTGTTGCTAAGGTAGGTAGTGGTCTTTTGTTGGAGTTGTCATTTTGGGAGGTTGTGTATTTCTTTTGATATGTGCAGTTTCCTGAAAACAAAAAAACCTCTAATGTCTTAGCTTTTTTATTTTACAAAGCTAAGAAGTACTTACTGTAGAACAGGGCTGTAAAATTCTTGTAGTTGAAAGTAGAATATTTTTGTTAAAGCAACTTTAATAGGTTTATAATGATATTTGACAAGAGAAAATAACTGTTTCTAATTATCAGAAATTCAAATAATCCAGAGAGGGCTTTTATTGTTTCCATAAGTTAAGGATTATAGATCCTTTGAATTGAGATAAAATATATCACTGCTTTCCCCAGATTTTGGAGGTTTTTTTTTTGACTCCTTGATCTTACTTTTTCAAAACTGCCTAGTTTTGAAACCTGGATCTGCCAATTACTGTGTTATCTTAGGCAAGTGATTTAATTTCTGTGTTTTAGTTTACTCATTTGTGAACTAGAGACAATAGTTATCTGTTTTATAGAATTAAATTAATAAAATAGATATATGTAAAATGTTTAGAACAGTGTCTGGCACATATTGGGGCTCTTAGCTCCTGCTGTTTTTGCTGGTTACTTAGACTTTGTGGAACAGTTTGATTTGGTACACTTATGTACTCAGATTTTTTCCCCCATTGTTTGAAAGGATTAATGAAACTTTTTTAAAAAAAGTTACATTCCTTTATTCTTCTTTGCTTGCTCCCTCTCAAATAGTGTACAAGTGATTTAGCTCTCTGACTTGGGAATGTGAGTAGGAGTTCACTTTTAGTGTTTAGTAGTAAAGTAAAAAACGCTGTATTTGAAGTTAGAAGTTTTGGTTTTAAGTTCCAGTCCAGTCCCTGTTTAGTTGTTTCTGAACTCTCATCCTCATTTTCTAGGGGTGATAATAATAACCTGCCCTACCTACCCAAGAAGTGATTATGAGAAGCAAAGAAATAAATGCATATAAACATGCTTGCTTGTAAAACTAAATATACTGTAGAATTTTCTTCATTTTGCAAGTATTTATAGAGCATAATACTTTGTGCTAGATGCTGCTTCTAGGTGATGGATCAAATTTTTTTTTTTAAAGCTTTTTTTTATATATTTTTTTTATTTGGGGCAGCATTGGGTCTTCGTTGCTGCACGTGGGCTTTCTCTAGTTGTGGCGAGCCGGGGCTACTCTAAGTTGCGGTGCATGGGCTTCTCACTGTGGTGGCCTCCGTTGTTATGGAGCACAGGCTCTAGGCACACGGGCTTCAGTAGTTGCAGCACGCAGGCTCAGTAGTTGTGGCTCGCGGGCTCTAGAGCATAGGCTTGGTAGCTGTGGCACACAGGGCTTAGTTGCTCCGTGGTACGTGGGATCTTCCCGGACCAGGGATTGAACCTGTGTCCCCTGCATTGGCAGACGGATTCTCAACCACTGCGCCACGAGGGAAGGCCGATGGCTCAGGTATTTAAGGACTTATAGCTTTTTTCTTAGTAAGTTGTATATACTCAGTGCAGAAAAGATCAAAGGAACAGAACAAAAATTGCTTGTAATTCCATCACCCAAATCACCCAGAAGTGATTAAACATTTTGGTGTGTGCATCCCCTTGGGATGACTTTAGACATAGTCCCTTTTCTTTTTGGGGGGAGACTCCACATCCTCCTCCAGTCTTAGGTAATTGTGATCCTCACCTCAGCTTTGCTGCTGTTCATTGAATGTTGACTAGCCTCAAGGATGGGTAGTGCTGAATGCACTCACTATAGCACTTTAAACTAGACTCAAGTGTTATCCCAATTTTATTAATGAGAAAATTGAGCCCTAGGGGAGGTAACCAACTTGTCTAGAGCTATATTGCTACTAGGTGGAAGATTGAGTGTTGGACCCAAATCCATCGTATGCCAAAGCTTCTCTTGTTAGCCACTACCTTATACTCTCTTCTGTAATTACTATAACACATTATAATAAGTATTAAAATGATAAGTGGAAAGTGCTGTGGGAGCACAGAGGAAGGAGAGAATAATTCTATTTGGGGATTTGGGTGTTTAATGTAGAGGAGTTGATTTGAGATAGGTCTTAAAAGGTAAATGGGAGAAGTGCATTCCAGTTGTAGGGGAAAGCATATGCAAAAGCGTGGAGATGTTCAGTAAGTGGTAAAGATTTAATGTGATTGGCACTTAGGAGCAAATCAACCATTTTATACTTCATCCTATAAGTTATTGGGTAAATAATGGAGGTTTTTAAGTAGGATAATTTACATGGTCAGTTTTGTTTTTGTGGAGCTTTGAGTGGAGAATGGTTTGGTGGGAGGTGGTGGTGGCTGGGTGGGGAAAAACTAGATGGAGAAGGAATCCATTTCAGAGGCTTATTAGTCCTTTGAGATGTCAGCATATAGGGGAATGAGCAGGTTAGAAAGAGAATTCTAAGATAGCATGGGCTGTTTGTGGAATGTAAGTACCGTGGAGGGAATGAGAGAGTGGAGTGCAGATTTTGTTTTTTTTTTTTTTTTTTTTACGGTACACGGGCCTCTCACTGTTGTGTGGCCTCTCCCGTTGCGGAGCACAGGCTCCGGACACGCAGGCTCGCGGCCACGGCTCACGGGCCTAGCCGCTCCGTGGCATGTGGGATCTTCCCGGACCAGGGCACGAACCCGTGTCCCCTGCATCGGCAGGTGGACTCTCTACCACTGCACCACCAGGGAAGCCCTGGAGTGCAGATTTTGAATTTTTCATTCATTTCTGTTTTGTTTCTCTTCCTCTTAAAAGCTGTTTGGTGATTGGTCCAATAATAACATATTAACTTTTATCAGTTTTAGGGTTGAGTGCAGGGAAAAGGATGGGGATGAACATTTTTATTTAAAATGAAATGTTGGCTTTATCTATTGATTTATCTAGATAATTTCTAATTACAGTAGAGTTATCTCAACCTCTTGTTGAGTGGATTTTTTAACAGAAAAAACTAGCTAGTTATCAGTTTTGTGTTCAAAGGAGTATATTTTATGAATGTTCATATTCCACTTAGAACATATAGTCTTCCTAAGATTTTAGATTTTGAAGGGGTATTAGATATCTGAGAAGTTTGAGTCATTTTAAAGTAGTCATTCCCTCTGGGTTCTGTCTGGACAGAAAAGGTATCAGACGTGAGCATATACACATTTAAGTCCCACGTCATAGAGGAAACTTGGCAGTATGAATTATAGTACAACATTTAGGTTTTATAAATGCGGTGACAGACATTGGATTAGTAAATGCATTTATAAAATTGTTTTTAAAGGCCATCTTGCATTCTTGCTTGATCTTGGAGAACCTGAAAGACAAAGATAGGCTTACTTTCATATAAAATAAAATTTTCAGATGTTCATTCCCTTAATTATACTTTACAGGTCATAACAAATATATCCATATTGTACTCAGACTTCCTTTTAAAAAAACATCCCATTACCAGACTCTGTTCATGACAAATGTTGTTACACCATCTCACCGACACATTGAAAGGCATTATTGTTCATTCTCTTAATAAGCGAAACCAAGTCCCCCTAAACCCTGAGTTCCTCTGCCGAGTTTATGATTAATCTGTCTATTCAAAACGTTATTCCCTTTCTTGTCCCATATCTGTTCCCCTCAAGATTGAGGAGTATCAAAGGAAAGGGGGATTGAAACCAAGCAGGAACCTGCCAGGTACAAAAGCCCCTCCATGTCCCCCATTTCTTGTTTGTAGAAAAAGACTTTAGTCTCCTAGGCCTTCCTTGAGTTCCAAAGAGTAGGCATAGGTAGCTACTAAGTAGGGAAGTGAGGGAATGCAGAAACAAAGGAAAAGCAGTTAAACAAGAAAAGTAATGACAATAGTTCAGGGATAAAACAGAGTCCTAGTTCCTCCTCAAGGGATATACAGAACTATCTGAAGGATCTCTTGGAGTTGTTCTTCAGGAACTAAGACCTGTCCCCCGCCCCCAACCCTGTGGTGACTTGCAGCCCTCACCCCCAGATGCTGCCTTTAAAAACCCTTGCCTGAAAACAGTTGGGGAGTTTGGGTCTTTTGAGCATAAGCTACCCTACTCCTTGCTTGGCACCTGCAGTAAATGCTGTACTTTCCTTCACCACAACCCAGCGTCAGTAAATTGGCTTTGCTGTGGCAGGTGAGCAAACCCAAACTTGGGTTTGGTAACATAAGGTGTTCCTTACATTTTGGAATTATATTTGTCAGTATGGATGAAGGAATTTTCTTGTGTAGATTCCAGATGTTTTTCACTTTAGATTTTTGCCTCTTTAGTTAAATCTAGTAGTTATTGATTGAGCATTCACTGTTTGCCTGTACTAGGAGCAGCAGATGGTACAAAGATGAATGCAGTGTAAATATAGTCTTTTGATAGAGTTTATAATCTGGATGGAGTGGGAGAATTAGGATTAGACAGATACACAAATTATTATATCCAAAGCACAACAAAGAAAGTGTAAGAGAAGTGAAAGCAAGTGCTATGGAAGTTAGTTGGATAAAGTATTTGCATCTAGTTGGGGGTGGTAGTGGGTATCTAGAGGTGAGAAAAGGCTCTTCAGAGTAAGTTGATTTTGACTGGACTGTTAAAGGATGAGAAGGATTTAATGGGTGGAATGGAGGGGAGGAGGTGCAAAGAAGAAGTCACATGAGCAAAAGTGTAGAGCCTGGAAAGCATGAAACATGTTTAAAGTACAGATCAAACCAGTTGCAGCAGAGTTCCCAGAGTGAAAAAGTGTGAGAAAAGGCCAGAAAACTTGATTAAGTCATATAGAAAACCTTATATGTTCAGCTGAAGAGTGTATATGTGATTTGGTTGACAGTGTGTCATTTTGAACATTTTAGAACACTTTTGCAACTGTGTTATATGCAAGTTAATGTAATAACATCTCATAGGATGAGACAGTATAGAGATTGAGAAGCAGACAAGAAATAATATGGGCCCAAACAATGGTGGTAGCAATAGGAAGGTAAGGGACATATTTGAGATATTACTTGATATATTACTTTTCTTTTAAAATTTTTATTGTGGTAGTATGTATATAAAACATAAAATTTGTGGTTTTAACCATTTAAAATGTACAGTTCATTAGCATTAATTACATTCACAATGTTGTGCAACCATCATCTTTCCAAAATTTTTCGTCATCCCAAATAAAACTGTGTACCTGTTGAGCAATAACTTCTCATTCTCTCTTTCCTTCAGCCCCTGGTAAACTCTAAGCTACTTTTTTGTCTCTGTAAATTTGCCTATTCTAGATATTTCATATAAGTGGAATCATACAATATTTGTCCTTTTGTGTTTAGCTTATTTCATTTAGCATAATGTTTTCTAGATTCATCCATGTTGTAGCATGTATCAGAACTTCATTCTTTTTAAGGCTGAATAATATTCCGTTGTATAGATATACCACATTTTTATTTACTCATCTGTTGATGAACACATGGGTTGTTTCTGCTCTTTGTCTTTTGTGAATAATGCTGCAGTGAACATTGGCATTCAAATGTCTGAGTTCTTATTTTCAGTTCTTTGGGGTATATTCCTAGGGGTGGAAATCCAGTTGTTCAAGCAGTATTTGTTGAAGAGACTGTTCATTTTTCATTGAATGAACAATAGCCTTTTCAAAAATCAGTTGGCTCTAGACATGTGGGTAGTCTCTATTTTTGTGGGATAATTTATTGAGCATAGTTTACCAGTGAGGACCTCTTAATTTTAGAATACCTCAAGGCTGAGTCCTTGACTTCTTTTCCATCCACACTTATTCCTATGGTGATCTCATCTGGTCTCATGGCTTTAAATATCAGCTGTGTGACTCATAAAAACTTATATTTCCAGTCTAGAACTCTTTCCTTGAACTCCAGACTTCTGTATATGTAAGTTCCGAGTCCACATTTCCATTTGCATATCTAATAGACATCTTAATATGCAAAATACTGATGTGATTTCTGTCTCCCCTCTCCCCAACCTTCTTAACTTATAGTCTTCTCCATCTCAGTTAATCACATCTGTTTCTTCAACTGTTCTGGCAAGAAGCCTTAGAGTTATTCTTGGTTCATCTCTTTGTCTCATATGTCACTTGCAGAGTTTTAGTGTGTCCTGTTGGCTCTACCTTCAAATTATTATATCTAGTCTGACCATTCCTTATTGCTTCACCACCACCACCACCCTGTTTTATTGCCTGGATTATCATTAGCCTTCCAACTAGTCTCATTGTTTCTACCCTTACTCCTTGCAGTCTTTTCTCAAAATAGTAGCAGAGTGATCCTTTTAGAACTGAAGCTGGCCCATGTCACTCTTCTGCTCAGAACCCTTTAAGCCTCTCCCGTCTCAATCACAGTAGAAGCTAAAGTCATTAGAGTGGCCTGTGAAGTCCTTCATGAGCTTTTTGACTTCATTTCTTATACTTTCTCTCTTGTTTCTTCCATTCCAGTCATACTAGCCGCTCTGCTGTTCTTAGGGCACATGAGGCACACTTCTTTTGAACCTTTATAGTTGCTGCTTCCTATGCCTGGAATGCTTTTTCTCTAGTAGCCACATTACGACCTCCCCCATCTCCATTATGTCCTTGCTCAAACACCATCTTCTCAGTGTTGCCTTCTTTGAGCACCTTATTTAAAATTGTTTTTTTCTACCTTCAAAGAAGCTCTTCCCTTTTTCTGTTTTCTCTTCATAACACTTATCATCTTCTAATATACTATATAGTTTACTTAATTTGTTTATCGCTTTCTCCTCTGCTGGAAAGTATGGTGTGTGAGAGCAGGGGTTTTTGTTTTGTTTTCTGCTGTATCAGTGTCCAGAAACATCCAGGCACATAGTAGGTACCCACCAATATTTATTTAATGAAGGTGTTCTCTACATTCTATACAAATATTTATGTAGTGCTTGCTATATTCTTGGCAACTGGAAAGGGCAGGGCTGATTATGTATATGACAACAATGTCTGCCTTCAAGAGTTTGAGTACAGATTAGTAAAAATTGGATTTAATACTGGCTGCTGAAGAATGATGGTGCCATTCATGCCAACTGCTGAAAAGAATGTATAGTCCTACTTCCTTTTTTAGAAGAAAGCTATAAAAATGTTAAAAATTTTAAATTTAGTAATTCCACTTTTGGGACACTGTTCTAAGGATATAGTTCTAAATACTCATAGGACCAAAGAAAGATACTGTGAAATTGTGACTTACAAAAATATATTTTGGTCATCTGAATGACCAGATATATGGTTCTTGTATATATTTGGCCTTTGTCCACAGTTCCTGCTCACAACTTCCAAAACCTTGGAATTTCCTAAGTGTTAAGAGTGATACAGGTATCTTTTGTGATGTGAATGAGGTGACTTTTGGAAGCACTGAAAAGGGACCCTGCTGGTCACCAGGAGAACCAACCATGTGATTAGGGGGTTGGAACTTTCAGTCCTACCCCTGATCTCCAGGGATGGTAGAGGGGCTAGGGATTGAGCTCAAATGCCAATGGCCAGTGATTTAATCAACCGTGCCTATATGAAGCCTCTATAAAACCCCAAAAGGATAGGGTTCGGAGAGGCTTCTGGGTTGGTGAACACATGGAGATTTTGGGAGAGAGGTGCACCTAGAGAGGGCATGGAAGCTCCTCACTCTTTCCCCAAACCTTGCTCTATGCATCTGTTCCATTTGGCTTTTCCTCAGTTGTATCCTTTTATAGTAAACCGGTAATATAGTAAGTGAAATGTTTCTCTGAGTTCTGTGAGCCACTTTAGCAAATTAATCAAACCAAAGGAGGAGGTGGTTGGAACCCCCCAGTCTATAACCTGGGCTTGCGACTGGCATCTAAAGTAGGGGGGCATGGATGTACAGTCTTGTGGGACTGAGCCCTCAACCTGTGGAGTCTGATGCTAACTCTGGGTAGATAGTGTCAGAACTGAGTTGAATTTTCGGACACCTAGCTGGTATTCCAAGAATTACTCTTCGAAGGTGTGGGGACCCTCCCCACCCCTACGTTGGAAATTGAGTCTCAGAACATCCTATTTAAATGCCCATAATACCAAAAAATCAGAAACAATTTGTATGTCGAATTGTAGAATGGTAGGTATATTATGGTGTCAATTCATTTGGTTATTAGTAGTCATTAAATGATGTTTACATTGAGTTTCTAAACATGGGAGATATTTAGAAATTAAAAATTACAGGTAATGTGGTTTTAACACAAACTTTAGCTTTATGTGTTTGTGTCTGTCAGTTTGTACGCTGGTACATTTTAGAGTGCTGCCCTTAAATTAGCATTTGTATGTCCTGCTTGTTCTTCTGTCTGAGAAACTATCTCTTGGGCATCTGCTGCACTGGGGAGAAGTAGTAGATGTCATCATTACTGCAGAAGTGTTCTTGAGGGCCTTGATTGAAGCAGCCCCACAGCCCCTCTGATTGAGGGAAGCACATTACCCCTAGAAATTAGTTGCTGGAATTATCTTGTTCTTAGAGAAGTCTTTCCTGAGTATGTAACTTCAACCTTGCCAACTTTCCTTTCTTCCTTCCTCCTTCCCAGATGTTCTCTGAAAGAGGACTACAAAGGAAACACATTAAAATGTTATTATTGATTATTATCTGGGTGTCAGAATGGTGAATACTTTCTTCCTTCTGCTCTTATGTATATGCTCAGTTTACTGTATGAATTTGTATTAATGTCTAAAAGCTTATTCAAAGAATCTTTGGCTAGATTGGCTATGATGGAATGAGCCAATCATAGCCATAGAAGGAGGAAGACATTCTCTGTACCTCTTATGTCTGCAGGCCCTTTCAGCTCAGTGAATTGTCTTTACTTTGGAGTATGTAGTGTTTAAGGTCCCAGTGGGACATACATCCTTGTGTGTTTTTTTTTTTAATTAATTAATTAATTTTATTTTTATTTTTGGCTGCGTCGCGTCTTTGTTGCTGCGTGCGGGCTTTCTCTAGCTGTGGTGAGTGGGGGCCACTCTTCGTTGCAGTATGCGGGCTTCTCATTGCAGTGGCTTCTCTTGTTGCAGAGCACAGGCTGTAGGTGCACAGGCTTCAGTAGTTGTGGCTCGTGGGTTCTAGAGCGCAGGCTCAGTGGTTGTGGTGCCCGAGCTTAGTTGCTCCGCGGCACGTGGTATCTTCCCGGACCAGGGCTCGAACCTGTGTCCCCTGCATTGGCAGGCGGATTCTTAACCACTGCCCCACTAGGGAATCCCCATCCTTGTGTTTTAAATTGCCATTTTTTTTTTAAAGCTAGTATTTCTTTACTGTAACAGTATTTGAGTTTCTCTATTTCTTTTTCTCTTGTTTTGTCTTAGAAATAATTAACCTTTGACTTGGGCTATGGATTATCACTTGAGATAAAGGTGAAAAGAAAAATAGAGTGGTAATGGTAGAGGAATGGATGAAGAGTAAGGTAGCTAACAGAGTAGCTGTGTTGTTGGCTGATGAGATGGCAGGGTAGAGAGGACCCTTTAATAGGGTCTTGGGTCATATTTGAGGGTATGCTAAGGAGACATAGCATCCTTCTCAGGGACCCACTTGCAGCACACTATAATTCATTTAGAATTCTCCACTATCTTGCACCTCTAGTTCAGTTTAAGAAATGTAATTTGAGGGACTTCCTTGGTGGTCCAGTGGTAAAGAATCTCCCCTGCAATGCAGGGGACGCAGGTTTGAGATCCCTGGTCGGGAAACTAAGATCCCACATGCTGCGGGGCAACTAAGCCTGCGCGCCACAACTACTGAGCCCGTGCACCTCAACTAGAGAGCCTGCGTGCCACAAACTATATAGCCCACAAGCTGTGGAGCCCGCGCCACAACTAGAGAAGAGAAAACCTGCACGCCGCAACTAGAGAAAAGCCCATGTGCCGAAGCAAAAGATCCTGCATGCTGCAACTAAGACCCGATGCAGCCTAAATAAATAAATAAAATCTGTTAAAAAAAAAAAAAAAAGAAATGTAGCTTGAAATGAATCGTTCCTGCAGTTGAGACTCCCCTTCTTTCCTTAGTATTATCTTCTGGCTTAGAGACAAATGGCTCACAAAAACCCCT
Organism: Phocoena sinus; assembly: GCF_008692025.1. Classification (NCBI taxonomy): domain Eukaryota; kingdom Metazoa; phylum Chordata; class Mammalia; order Artiodactyla; family Phocoenidae; genus Phocoena; species Phocoena sinus. The sequence continues at coordinate 51,446,431 of NC_045774.1, forward strand.
GTGTCCTACAGATATGAGGGATGGTTTGCTTTTCTTTTGGATCTTGACACTTCTATAGCAAATTGAGCTAAAACAAACAAAAAAGAACTGGTTTACCATCCCCTCCCCCTCAAATTTATGTGCTACATTGCCTTGTCCCACACTCTTTAATACTGAAGTCCTTGTGGCAGTTTTATTTGTAGTACTTTTTTTTTTTTTTTTTTGCGGTACGCGGGCCTCTCACTGTTGTGGCCTCTCCCGTTGCGGAGCACAGGCTCTGGACGCGCATGCTCAGCGGCCATGGCTCACGGGCCTAGCCGTTCCGCGACATGTGGGATCTTCCCAGACCGGGGCACGAACCCGTGTCCCCTGCATCGGCAGGCGGACTCTCAACCACTGCGCCACCAGGAAAGCCCTGTAGTACATTTTTTTAAAATAAATTTTTATTGTTTTTTTTTTTTGTTGTTGTTTGTTTGTTTGTTTTGGGCCATGCCGCATGGCTTGCGGGGTCTTAGTTCCTCCACCAGGGATTGAACCCGGGCCACGGCAGTGAAAGCGCTGAGTCCTAACCACTGGACCGCCAGGGAATCCCTGGTCTGTAAACTTCTGTTTCAGAAGTTTAGAGGTGTCATCTAATCAGTTGTTTTTAGCTACTCCTTGTTCTTAAATATTTTGACTTGAATTTCTTCGTATTACCTTTTCTGCTTCGGAGATATAGTCTGGTCTGGTTAAGTTAATGAGAATAGGGACATAATATATTTTAGCTGCTTTTGAAAATTGTCAAGGCAATCTAACTATTCTTTGATTAGGAAAGACAGTTAAAGTGATGATGTGCACAGGCCTATGAATTTAAACCTGGGCACAAGTCTCATCTGTATTCTTTAGTGGTTATTTGCAATTCCTTTGGTACCGTCTGTAACTTTGGGCAAGTTACTTAACCTCACTGAGCCTCAGGTTTTTTTGTTTTGTTTTGAAGTATAATCATACATACGTACCCCCAGGGTGGTTGGGAGGTCTAAATGAGGTAATTAAAACATTCAACAATATTTATTAAGCACCTACTATTTGCCAGGCATTATGTTAGGCAATGGAATATGGGAGTGAACAATATAGACAGGATCCCTGCTCTCTTGAAGCTTACATCTTAGTGTGGGGGCGATGATTGACATCTAAACAAATAAACAAACAAAATCAGATAGTGATAAATACTGTGTAGAGAAGTAGAATATTCAGAGAAAATTTTCCTGAGAAAGTTTCTTCAAGCTGAGTGACAAAAGGGAGCCAGCCATTCAAAGATCTGAATTGAGTGGAAAAGCCTGTTTCAGGCTGGGGAAACAGTGTTCAAAGTCTTCAAGGGAAGAAAGAGTTGGACATATTCCAGGAACAGAGAAGACCAAAGTGGCAAGAGTGTGGCAGGTGAGGAGAAGAATCAGGGATAAAGTCAGAGAGGGAGCTGGGATGCTGATAATGTCTGTAAGCCTGGTACGAAGCTTAGATTTTATTTTAGGTGCAGTTGGAAGCTATTGAAAGTTTCTAAGCAGAGAAGTTGACAAGGTCTCCTATTTCTTAATGAGGTGAAAAAAGTTTTTTGGTAAACCAGATACGACCAGGATGAAGTCGTATCTACTTAAAATATTTAAAAATCATATACTGTAAAATATAGTACTTAAAAATACAATTTTATCCCCTTACATTTTAGGAAACAATTATTTTCAAACTCCTCATGTATTCAACCTCAGTGTCTTTGTGATCACCAGAGCTATTTTAGGAGTCATCTAACAGTTTTTCAGAATGTATATGTTTCATCTGCGTTTGTGATATAGCACTTTTGGGCTCTGAATATGATACCATCACTGGAAATTTTATTCCAAGCCACAAGTGCAGTATTATATAACAGGTGTTTGATCATCCTGTAAGTATATATTTTTAATCTCCATAATGTAGCCACTTGCTAAATTTTTCAAGTGGTCTTTACAAAGGTTGCTTACAATGACAGCTTAACATTTGTAATTGTGAGATATACCCCCAGGGATAATTATGGAATATCTTAATATTTTTGCCTTCAGATGACCTCTGAAGTGTGCTGAACTACTATTAATTGAGATTGTTGTGGGCTTTCTTCCTCCAGCTTTTTTTTGTTGTCTGGCTTTTTTCTTCTTTTAAAATAATCAAGCTCCCCAACCTCCCCCTCCCTCAAGGTGTTCATAAGTACTCAAATATATAGTGATTCTCTTTGCCTGAAGGATACTTGTAGGGGAATGGAAAAAGAGAATTGTTGCCTTATCACCTCTGTTTATTCTCCCAACCTTTCCTTTCTTCTCCCTGTGTCCCTGGTCTTCAGGCCATATCATTCAGCTGCTTTCCATGACTCCACTATAGCCATGTGTTTTGATGTGTGTGTGTTTAATATTGTCTCCAGTGGGGAGGTGCTCTTGGCATCTAGTGGGTAGAGACCATAATGCTGCCAAACTACTCTAACACACAGGGCAGCTCCCCACAACTGTTACCTAGTCCAAAATGTCCATAGTGCTGAGCTGAAAAACTGCTCTATAGTACTTGTTTCAGTACTCTAAAGGGAAAATAAAATTGAGGTGGGTAAGCATATTGTATAGTTGTATGCTGCTGTCCAGTCAAGCACCAGCTGAATCTATTTGAACCACTTGGTTTGTATTGGTTTGTACTTACGTTGCACTTATATAATCCTTAGGCATTCCTGAGAATAATGAACTTTGGTTCTGATGGGGTGGTTCTACTCTGATCCAAACATTTTCAGCTGCTTTCTGGGTTTCCTTCTCTGTTGCCAGGGTATGCACAGAGGGGTAGGTGGCAACTGAACCCAGGTTTCTGAAATCCTTCCAATTTAGGTAATCTGTGATTGTGTGCACTGGGTGGTAGTGATGGTGAGTAGTGTTTAGTTAAGTGTCTTATCTATCCCAAATCCAAACAGTTCTGACCTGGCCTTGAGAATGACACACTATGGCTAACTATTCAGATTCAGGTTAAGAGCATAACAGAAGCTTTAGTTTCTCTTAGTCTGTTTTGAGATTAGGGTGACTAGGTAAGCGATAGTTTTGGAGGTCTGGAGCACTGAATTCCCAGTTTTTCATTTCCAAATGATCATTTTCATGCCTTTTTTTTTTTTTTTTTTAACATCTTTATTGGGGTATAATTGCTTTACAATGGTGTGTTAGTTTCTGCTTTATAACAAAGTGAATCAGCTATACATATACATATGCTCCCATGTGTCTTCCCTCTTGCGTCTCCCTCCCTCCCACTCTCCCCATCCCACCCCTCCAGGCTGTCCCAAAGCACCGAGCTAATATCCCTGTGCCTTGCGGCTGCTTCCCCCTAGCTATCTACCTTACTACGTTTGTTAGTGTGTATATGTCCATGACTCTCTCTCGCCCTGTCAAAACTCACCCTTCCCCCTCCCCATATCCTCAAGTCCGTTCTCCAGTAGGTCTGCGCCTCTATTCCTGTCTTATCCCTAGGTTCTTCATGACATTTTTTTTTGCTTAAATTCCATATATATGTGTTAGCATACGGTATTTGTCTTTTTCTTTCTGACTTACTTCACTCTGTATGACAGACTCTAGGTCTATCCATCTCATTACAAATAACTCAGTTTCATTTCTTTTTAAGGCTGAGTAATATTCCATTGTGTATATGTGCCACATCTTCTTTATCCATTCGTCCGATGATGGGCGCTTAGGTTCTTTCCATCTCCGGGCTATTGTAAATAGAGCTGCAATGAACATTTTGGTACATGACTCTTTTTGAATTTTGGTTTTCTCAGGGTATATGCCCAGTAGTGGGATTGCTGGGTCATATGGTAACTCTATTTGTAGTTTTTTTTCATGCCTTTTCTATTTTGAAGTATTCTGGGAACCAAACTGCACTATTACAGTGAAACGTGTTTTCCTGTTTTTTTAAATAAAAGAACAAAATTGTCCCAACAACGAGTGAGCCAGGGTCATCACATTGAGGTAATATATTCTCAACTAGCTGCAGAGAGACTTTGGGTAGCTAGAAAACTGCTATATAATGTCTTCTAGACTTTTTGGGGTATTGAATATAACCTTTTGATTCTTGGTACTATTTTCTTGGACCCCTTAAGGGATTTAGGAATAGTTTTTAGGACTCACTGAATTTTAGAAAGAAGTGTGGTACATTTTTTTCTTTTAAGTAAATTATGTTATCTCTATATCATTTAGCTTTATTAATTTTAGTAATCTATTTTACAAGGTATATTCTAAAATTTATTTCTCAGTGATTTTTATAATCCTCAAAATATATTGATATATTTATTTGAACTGAAAAATGAAGTCAGACTTTTTTTGGACCAAGTTTGGTTTGCCTAATTGGTTTAACAGTGAGGACGGCCTTTGTCAGTTAGGTTATGGAGCATGTTTTTTCTATAAATTGAATAACTGAAGATAATCTGCAACTTCCAAGTTTTGAAAAAACATACTTAAAGTAAAAGATAAAGCTATTTTACCTAACATTGTGCCATATTGACAACAGTGTACTTTTTATTTTTAAAACTAAGTTTCAGTGTTTAGAGTTTCAACTCTTTGAACGTATGGGATATTTACAAGTTGCTTATAAGTGAAAGCGTAACGGATATTTTACTCTTATTTTAGTAGTTTATCAATTTGTAATATTTATGTTGCCTTGATAACACACACACACATATGGATAAAAGTAGCAGCAGAAATTTTAACACATAAAAAACCTTATGGATGTGTTAAACTTCACTGTGGTAAAATTATTGATGTTCTTTGGTCATGCGTGCCAAAGCATTTGGAAGTGAAGTGTCTTGATGTCTGCAACTTATTCTAAAAAAAGGGGAGAGGGAGGGAAAGAAGGAACTAGAGATAAAGCCAAGAGTTGCAGAATGTTAATAGTTGGTGGGTTTAGGTGAAGGATATTGTTCATTGTAATATTCTTTCAACTTTTTGAAGGCTTGAAAATTTTCAATATAAAAATTTGGGGAAAATAGTCACAGGGAATAAATAAAACAAATTAACTTGAAGAAGTATGTGTCAGTATTATAAGAAATGACTTACCAGGATAAAAATATATTACATTAGGATAAAATTATTTGGGGGAAGTAGAATGAAGAGCTTGTTCATAAATTTCTGTAAATGGATGATGGTGGATATGAAATTGCCATTATGATTTTTAGATTTCATTGGTACATTTAAAAGCAATGAAACTATTTTATTTTAAAATATCAACTTATGTTAGAAACAACATCTTTTGCAACTCTTCAAACTTATGGTGAAAATTTTAGATGTCAAATTAGAACTCTACAAGAGGGTAGATGATTTTTTTTTTGTGTGTGTGTGGTATGCGGGCCTCTCACTGTTGTGGCCTCTCCCGTTGCGGAGCACAGGCTCCGGACGCGCAGGCTCAGCGACAATGGCTCACGGGCCTAGCTGCTCCGCGGCATGTGGGATCTTCCTGGACTGGGGCACGAACCCGTGTCACCTGCATCGGCAGGCGGACTCTCAACCACTGTGCCACCAGGGAAGCCCAAGGGTACATGATTTTTAAAAAATTCTTTTGTAGTAAGCAGGCACACAGATTTGAAGACCGGATCTGGCTAACATTCTTTCAGCTCTTTAGGTTCTAGGACTATGGTGCTAAGGGTTCACTCAGTTATACTACAGACTGACAGATCATTCTGCATGACAGGTGGATATGACTGTTTTAGCAAAGGCACTGTATAGCTTGTGAAGCACAACCATAATAACCTGCCCCCAAGCCTGGACTACTCCCGTGGACATACAAACTTCATGATTGCTGAGAGCAATCATCATATGTTATTTTTTTTTAAATCACAGAATTGTTTTATGACCTTGTAATTTCCCTTTTCTATAAATGTGAATAATTTCTTTTAAAACTATATTATAAGTTAATGACATTACTTAGGTAATTTTTGCTGGCCATGAAACTAGTAATTCTATAAACTAGAAGTTGATAAACGAATTTCTTTTTATTCTAAGTGTCTTTAAAAAACTCTCAAAGTACTTTACTTTTTTTTTCTTTTCCATTATGGTTTATTACAGGATATTAAATATAGTGCCCTGTGCTACACAATAGGACCTTGTTGTTTATTCTATATATAATAGTTTGTATCTGCTGTTCCCAAAGTCCCAATCCATCCCTCCTTGTGGAAGGACTTTACTTTTTTTTTTTTGTGGTACACGGGCCTCTCACTGTTGTGGCCTCTCCCGTTGCGGAGTACAGGCTCCGGATGCACAGGCTCAGCTCTGCGGCACGTGGGATCTTCCCGGACTGGGGCACGAACTCGTGTCCCTCACATAGGCAGGCGGACTCTCAACCACTGCGCCACCAGGGAAGCCCAAAGGACTTTACTTTTGGTAGTTACTTTGACTTGAGGTCGTTAGTATAGAATTTTGGAATGTGTACTATGAATATTGAGTGGTGCTGGATATTACTGTGTTACTGTGTAAACTATACCCCATAGTACTTACTGATTATTTAAATATTCTGCTAAAAGGTTAAGATATAAATTTTGGATTGGAAGAGTGAGGCATACAAGGTGTGTGTATACGTTGTGCAAGACTTTGGGGGCTGAAAACCATGTGTACTTTCTCTGGACAGAAACGTTGGGAGAATATTATTCCTTTGAATAGATCAAGCCATGTGGTTAATAGAGACTTCAGCATGTTCTTATAACATGTTTCCTTGGTTTCATACTTAAAATGGGAGACTTAATTTAATGAAATCCAGATTAAAAAATCACCCGTGGTGTTTTCAAAAGTGTCCATAATTTAACTGAAAATCAGAAAACTTACATTACTACCATTTCATTTTCAGACCTACTCAAGTTTTGTCACTTGTCTCAATGATGTTCTTTATAGCAAATGATTCATTTCAGAATCACACATCATCACATTTAGTTGACATGTTTCTTTAGTCTCCTTCAGTCTGGAACAGTTCTTCAGTTTTTCCTTGACTTTAAAGATCATAGGCCAGTTATTTTGTAGAATGGACCTGAATTTTGGTTGTCTGGTATTTTCTCATTATTAGATTCAGGTTATGTATCTTAGAGAAGAATTTCACAAAACTGATTCTGTGTTCTTCTCATTGCATTCTGTTAGATGGTATATGATTGCATTTTGTTTCATTGCTGGTGATGTTCACCGATCACCTGATAAGATGTTGTCCACCAGATTTTTTGTATTAGTTTCCTATCATTGCTGTAACAAACCATAACCTTAGTGGCTTAATATTACACAAATTTATAGTTTTGGAGGCCAGACTTCCAAGGGTGGTTTTACTGGGCTAGTGATTGTGTTGGCAGGGCAGGTTCTTTCTGCAGGGTTTAGAATAGAATCCTTGCCTTTTCCAGCTTCTGGAGACAGCCTGTATTCTTTGGTTTGTGACCTCTCCTTCCATCTTCAAAGAACATCACTCCAATGCTTGCATTGTTACATCATCTTCTCTTTGACCCTCCTGCTTCCTTATAAGGACCCCTGTGATTATATTGGGACCACCCAGATAATATAGGATAATCTTCCCATCTCAAATCTTTAACTTAGTCACATCTGTGAAGTCCCTTTTGCCGTGTAAGATAATATATTCACTGGTTCTGGGTTTTAGGATGTGGTGGACATCTTGACAGGGGGCAATTATTCAGCCTATCACACTTCCACACTGTAAAATCATTCTTTCCCTTTTGTAATATTTTGTGGGAAGATACTTGGATCTCTGGTTCCCATTAGCAGAGAATGCTATTTAGAAATCAAGATCTGGGTGCTAGGTGTGCTCACTGCTATTGAGATGTCATTGTTCCTAGGCTCACTTAATAGAGAATGTGTATGTATGTGTATAGATCTACATCTATATTTCTATATTAAAAGATATTAACTAGTTCTTACTCATATCTTCAGTTCCACTCTAATACCACAGAGTTAATTCATGTTTTCTAATTTTTCACATATGTAACTCCCTTCTCTGACAGTGAAAAACTTACTGCAGTTATCCTTAATATATTAACTTACTTGATAATTCTCCCTGCATATTACCAGTCTCCTTTTCTGCCACCACCCCTCCCCCTACATGGATCCCTCTTCACCACACCTGTTTCTGATACCTCCTGCCACATAGCTCTCATGTGGATTCTTTCCTGGAAGCATGGTGATAACAGGGTTGGTGGGCTTCTTATATGGCAGCTTTGGAACATTCTATTATATGCAAAGTTCTTTTACTTACCTGAGATCTCATTTAAGGACTTTGGTTTTTTAATATTGTGAAAAAATTTTTATTTAGTATTAAGCAGCTGGACTCAGTTGAGATGATCTCAGTTTTGTTGGCAACATCCAAAGCATCATAGTCAGTAGCCAGTCGAACATACCTTCTTCTCTCCATCAGCCCTCATCAGGGTGTTGACCTTGGCCATGTCAATGTTGTAGAGCTTCTTCATAGACAGTTTGATCTGGTGCTTGTTGGCTTTGACATTCATAATGAACCCAGGTGTATTGCTGTCTTCTGTCTTCTTCATGACCAACTCCCAGCTCAAGGGGAACTTAATGATGACATAGTGGTTAAGCTTGTCGCTCTTCCAAGGATAAACGGGCTGCCTTCGGGGTGTCTTGAGCCACCCAGAAAGTGGGTAACATGCAATCTTCTTTTCTTTTATGGATGCTTTTTAGCACTGCCTTCTTGGCCTTCCAAGCTTTTGTTTTTGTCTTTGGCTTTGGAGTGGCATGGGCTTCTTTCTTTGCTTTCTATATGCCATCTTCATGAAAAGGTAGATTTTTATTTTAAAACTTACCTAATTTTTTTTTAAACTTGGGAGAGTTATTCAAACCAAGTGATTGTGGTGAGCTTAGTAAAACAGTATATGATATGTTGGCTTTGGTTTAATTCCTTTTTAATTGAATTGCAGATTTTTCCTGGGGACTAAAATAATACCTTTTGTTATAACTCTTATATAAACCTATTTTAACTTCTTAAGGGTTTGGGTGACTTTTCCCATTTAACATAATTATTTTCATATTTGAAGACTATCATTTCTGCTTGGCTTCCTTAATAAAGTGCACGTTCCAACTATTTTGCATTTTTTGTTACTTTTATAGCAGAAGGGAAAGGAGGAGAGAATTTCTCAGAAATTACTGATTATATAACTAAATATTTTGGGTTCAAGTCAGTTTTTAATTTTTTCAGTTAGAAGTTAAGTCTCACATGAAAAATGATTGCCTAGTAGTTGAATAAAATTTTACAGATAGATCATTTGTTCTAAGTGGTAGAAAATTTAGCCTATCTTGTGAATTTTTCTTAAAAGTTTAAGTAGAGAGTACTTTGTTCCAATATAATATTAACATGATAATGAAGGTTAGTATGATTTTAACTCTGGTTTTGCCTTCACTGTGGAAATCGTTGAACTTATCACCTTATTTTTCTTTTTTTTGACAGAGCAAAATCGATTAAAGAATATCAGAAAAGTATATGGAAGATGTATGTGGTATCGTTTACGGTTATTAAAACCTCAGCCAAATATTATTCCTACAGTAAAGTAAGTAATTGATTTCAATAAAAAACATACTTAGTGCTTACTCTTTGCTAGGTATCATATAAAATAGGGGTATAATGATGAATAAAAACATGTGTTTGTAAAGAAATTGTAACCTTAGTAGGGGTAAGATGTGATTAGTAAATTTGAAAAGTCTGAACAGAGTGGTTTAGAAGTTCAAAAGAGAGAGAGTGTACTTCTGACTTGGGGGAGGAGGGGAGAAAGAGAAGTCAAATCCTGAAGGAAGATCTTGTATATCTTGTGTCAGGATTTGAATTTTGTCTTAAAGACTATGGAGGAATCTTTAAAAGGTTATCGAAAGCACGGAGGTGACAGGGTCAAGTTTGCATTTCATGGTGATTGAAGTTTTTGAGCACATACTGTGTGCCAGGTGCTGTGCTAGGATTTTATATGTTATCTCATTAGTTTTATGTTAACTTTAAGGTAGATATTTTTGCTTTTTCTCAGATAAGGAAACTGAGACTAAGAAGATGAGGTAACTTGACCAAGTTCATGCCCAAGAGGTGGTGGAGTAGGGACCTAGTTACCCTTTATTTTTGCAGGGCCATTTGCTTAAACAGGCCATTAGCATGTTTAATTAGAGTAGGTGTCTTTGATTTTTTGAGGCTGTCGGGTAATGCTGGTTAGCCTGGGCTTTGGACCTTCACCCTAAGTCACCAATTTACAGGTAACAGATGAAACTGAGGGGAAGTGAAAGAGCTGCCATTATTGGAGGACTGTATCCTGTGAATTACCTACATATATCTATCCAGGAGATAGAAGGGCAAGACCTAGCAGAGGATATTAGTAAAAGTGGATCCAGTTATTTTTAAAAATTGGTTTAGGGCTTCCTTGGTGGCGCAGTGGTTGAGAGTCCACCTGCCAATGCAGGGGACACGGGTTCGTGCCCTGGTCCGGGAAGATCCCACGTACCGTGGAGTGGCTGGGCCCGTGAGCCATGGCCGCTGAGCCTGCGCGTCCGGAGCCTGTGCTCCGCAACGGGAGAGGCCGCAGCAGTGAGAGGCCCGCGTACCGCAAAAAAAAAAAAAAAAAAAAAAAGAAAAATTGTTTTAAATGATGATGATAGTTTTCAACATATGTGCCTGGATTAGTTCTTCTGAAGAGGGAGGGAAATCTTAGCTTTGGTGTTAAGAGTTCTTCAATGGTGTGAAACTAAAAGGCAAAATTAGTGTTTACAAGAGTAGTTTCATGTTCACTATGTATTCCTTGCTATTCTCATTTTTTGTTTTGTTTTTTTAATTTATTTATTTTGGCTGCATTAGGTCATTATTGCTCACGCGGGCTTTTCTCTAGTTGCGGCAAGCAGGGGCTACTTGTCGTTGCGGTGCGTGGGCTACTCGTCGTTGCGGTGCGTGGGCTTCTCATTCAGTGGCTTCTCCTGTTGCGGAGCATGGGCTCTAGGCACGCGGGCTTTAGTAGTTGTGGCCCGTGGGCACAGTAGTTGTGGGTCGCGGGCTCTAGAGCACAGGCTCAGTGGTTGTGGCGCATGGGCTTAGTTGCTCCATGGCATGTGGATCTTCCTGGACCAGGGCTCAAACCCATGTGCTGTGCATTGGCAGGTGGATTCTTAACCACTGGGCCACCAGGGAAGTCCTTGCTTCTCGTTTTAAATTAAACTTTTATGAGGCAGCAGGCAGATATTTTTGGCTTTCCAGTCTCTTCTGTTTTGGGCCTTGGTCAACACATTGTGGGTATCTGAATCTCAGTTTTCAAGAAAAAAACCCAACTTTGTGATGTTCTCTTTAATAATTAGTAAAGAGATTTACTTAAATAGAAGTACAGATTAATGAATGTTTAGATAAGGAAGAATTAAATAATACTGGTAAAATTTTAGATAAGGTCAGGAACCATCAAAACCTTTTTGCTACTTAACCTTGAAGCATTCTTTCAAAATTAAGTAGTCATTGTGTAATACTCTAATTTCTGGAAGTTGCTTAAAAGAAAAAACACGAGACCTCAACTTAATTACTGAAGCCGTATGTAGGGAAAATGTTTGTCTTTTAAGAGAGACCAAACATGTTTTTAAAAAATTGGGCACAGAGTATGATGTAATCTGTTATGTTTCTACCTTTGGTGTGGCTCTCAGGAAATTAGAGCGTGGTTTTATTGGTTGTGGTAGTTTTCATCAGCCTGGGGATTCTGTCATTAACCTCTTCTCTCTTCCCTTTATTCTTTGGCTCAGAGAGCTAGATGCTACATGAAGAGCATCTAACACAGGGTGTAGTGTGTTTTAGGTGTTTTGTTCCCTTTCTCTTCTACCCTTGTTTGCTTTAAAATTTTACTTTAGTGGTTTTCAATTTTACTTTTATCATTGTTTTTTGAGCTTTGTAGCCTTTTGGGGAAGTTCACAAAACAAAATGTGGAGTTACTAAGTTTGTGTGGAAATAAAATATATTTTCAAGTGTTCTTTAGCATATTGAGGGTATTAGCAAACTTTGGGTTTGAGTCAAAAGTTACTGTTTTAAATTATTTTCATTATTCATAAAATAAGTAGTTATTGTGTGCTATGTATGTGTCAGGTATTATACTAGGCACTGACATACCTGAGTAACAAGTACTAACAAGTAAACAAGTGAAGATAATAGAGTTTGGTAAGGGTTGTAAGGGGCGGGGAGGGTGTGCCATGAAAGAACAGAGGGAGGGCTCTTAACTGGCATGAGATAGAGAAGATTTCCTTGTAAGTGAGGTCCTAGTTGAAAGCTGAGACTTGGGTTAGAGTTACTAATAACAGCAAATAGCTACCATGAATTGGTTGTTTACTATCTGTGAGGCACCTTTTAGGGGCTTTACATACCTAATCTTATTTAATTCTCAGACCCACCCTAAAAGTTGGAAGTTGAATTGTAAAAGGCTAAGCAGCTTGCCAAGATCTCTAAGTTAATAAGTGGTAAAGTTGGGATTTGACTTCAGGTAGTTTTTGCTCCAGAGCCTATGTTCTTAACTACCTCTCCCTAGATAGCCAGGTAAAAGTGGGAGTATTCCAGGTAGGCCTCCCTCTTCGTCTTTGGGCATACAGATAGTATGGAAAGCAACTTGCAGTATTACGCCCTTAATAAGGTTTAGAGCATTAATTTGGTCAGTTAGAAAGAAATTTGCATGTGAGTGCCATCTCTGTTTGTTACTCTGAGGTTAGTCAGAACTGAATAAGATCCTGTCCACGTGCTCAAGGAGTTTGCAACGAGCCAGAGGAGGAAGTTCATGGTTTGTGCCTCTTTGTGTCTGTAACCATGATCTCCCCATTGATCATCTTAACAAGGGTTAAGGATTGCTTCTTGGAGGATACATAATTTGAGTTGAGTCTTGAAGGATGAATATAGTTTGGATACGCAGCAATGGGGAATGGGAATTCTAGGTTGAAAGACCCAAGAGAGCAAAAGCATAATGGTGGGAAAAGCTTAGGGGACTGTGGGATATGGGGATTTATTTTGTTTGAAATACTAGAGTGATAAAAGTAAGGAGGTAGGTTGGAACTGGATCCTGGAAACTCCAAATACACACATTTAAGCTAGGTTCCTATCAAGAGAGCTTAAACACATGGAATGTTTTCTTTCTGTATTTGAAAATAGGTCACTTCAGTTTTGTTTGATTAGGTCTCCTATGATTCATTTATGTCTTTGTTTAACAGTTCCTACCTAATGTAACAAATTGTGATACAAAAGGTATAAAAAAATTATTCAATCTCATCATTAAAGATAACCACCATTAAGACGATTTACCTTATTAGATAACTCCCTAACACCATACACAAAAATAAGCTCAAAATGGATTAAATACCTAAATGTAAGGCCAGAAACTATCAAACTGTTAGAGGAAAACATAGGCAGAACACTCTATGACATAAATCACAGCAAGATCCTTTTTGACCCACCTCCTAGAGAAATGGAAATAAAAACAAAAATAAACAAATGGGACCTAATGAAACTGCAAAGCTTTTGCACAGCAAAGGAAACCATAAACAAGACCAAAAGACAACCCTCAGAATGGGAGAAAATATTTGCAAATGAAGCAACTGACAAAGGATTAATCTCCAAAATTTATAAGCAGCTCATGCAGCTCAATAACAAAAAAACAACCCAATCCAAAAATGGGCAGAAGACCTAAATAGACATTTCTCCAAAGAAGATATACAGACTGCCAACAAACACATGAAAGAATGCTCTACATCATTAATCATTAGAGAAATGCAAATCAGAACTACAACGAGATATCATCTCACACCAGTCAGAATGGCCATCATCAAAAAATCTAGAAACAAATGCTGGAGAGGGTGTGGAGAAAAGGGAACACTCTTGCACTGCTGGTGGGAATGTGAATTTGTACAGCCACTATGGAGAACAGTATGGAGGTTCCTTAAAAAACTACAAATAGAACTACCGTATGACCCACCAATTCCACTACTGGGCATACACCCTGAGAAAACCATAATTCAAAAAGAGTCATGTACCAAAATGTTCATTGCGGCTCTATTTACAATAGCCTGGAGATGGAAACAACCTAAGTGTCCATCATCGGATGAATGGATAAAGAAGATGTGGCACATATATACAATGGAATATTACTCAGCCATAAAAAGAAATGAAATTGAGCTATTTGTAATGAGGTGGATGGACCTAGAGTCTGTCATACAGAGTGAAGTAAGTCAGAAAGAGAAAGACAAATACCGTATGCTAACACATATATATGGAATTTAAGAAAAAAAAATGTCACGAAGAACCTAGGGGTAAGACAGGAATAAAGACACAGACCTACTAGAGAATGGACTTGAGGATATGGGGAGGGGGAAGGGTAAGCTGTGACAAAGCGAGAGAGTGGCATGGACATATATACACTACCAAATGTAAAATAGATAGCTAGTGGGAAGCAGCCGCATAGCACAGGGAGATCAGCTCCAGCTCGGTGCTTTGTGACCACCTAGAGGGGTGGGATAGGGAGGGTGGGAGGGAGGGAGACGCAAGAGGGAAGAGATATGGGAACATATGTATATGTATAACTGATTCACTTTGTTATAAAGCAGAAACTAACACACCATTGTAAAGCAATTATACTCCAATAAAGATGTTAAAAAAAAAGATTTACCTTCTATATTTTTACTTATAATAAACTTTTATTTACAAAGAATAGGATTATATTATACATACAGCTTTGAAAGCTGTTTTTCTAATTTAACAGTACAAGGTAGATAATCTTCCACAGCAAATATTTTTAGTGTCTAGATAGTATCTCTCTATGGATGTACTGTTATTTATCTTTTCAGTACTCTATTGATGGACATTTATGTGTGTATGTTTTCAGCTATGAATTATACCTGTAACCACCCTTTTATACTTTATAAACTTAATTTTAGTTTATTTCCTTCTAAATTTCTTGAAGTGGAATAGATGATAGTTAAAAAGGTATATACTTCTTTAGGGCTTTTGATAACCTTATTGCCAGATATTCCTTCAGAGTGTAGAATGTATGAGAGTTCCTTTTTACCTTAGCCTCTCCAACACTGATAATATCAATCTTTTAAATATTTTTACTAAATAGAACATATTGAGGAGAAAAGAAATTAGTTTTTTTTCAAACTATATGTTCTTTTATATCTTTTTTTAACCTGTTATGCACGTCTTTCTATATCTGTTAGCTAAAAATGTTCTATTGTGTGGCTATATCTTGGTTTATTTAATTAGTCTCCTATAAATGGTTTATTTAATTAGTTCCTTATAAATGGACATTTAAGGTTGTTTCCAAATTTTTACTGTTATAAACAAGGCTACTTATTCATCTTTGCACAATTGACCCATTATTTTTCATAGTTTATCTTACTAAAAGTGTAATTACAAGGTCAAGAGCAATTCTTTTTTACATTAAATGGTTAACTGAATACTAAGTATTAATATATTTTTATCTAATGGAATGGGTCCAATAAGTTAATGAGTACATTAACTTCTTACTTAAAATTCTGCAAATAGTAACTGAGAGAATATTATATGCCAGGCACTGCTAGATTCTAGAGAATTCAAAGGTGAAAAAAGATGCTGTCCTTATTGTGTCTTACAACCCAGTGGTTATAGAATTTGAGTCAATAGCATAGTGACATGAGACTGCTTAAGATCGTTTTATGCCTTGCCATAGTGTCTTTAGAATCTTAAAGGAAAACCATATAGTTGTATTTATTTATACTTTACTTATCTTTTTTCTAAACAGGAAAATAGTTCTGCTTGCAGGATGGGCATTGTTATTATTCCTTACATACAAAGTTTCCAAAACAGACCGAGAATATCAAGAATACAATCCTTATGAAGTATTAAATTTGGATCCCGTAAGTAGTATTTTATATAGTCCCTTGAAAATACTCTGGACCCACAGCCTAAAAGAAATTGAGCTGTGCCTAAAGAAATCAGACTCTGGTCAGTTAAAAAAGATACCTAATCCATTATTATTCTAATGCATATATGTTTTTTTTTTGTTGTTTTTTCTTTGTGGTACGCGGGCCTCTCACTGTTGTGGCCTCTCCCGTTGCGGAGCACAGGCTCCGGACGCATAGGCTCAGTGGCCATGGCTCACAGGCCCAGCCGCTCCACAGCATGTGGGATCCTCCCGGACCAGGGCACGAACCCGTGTCCCCTGCATCGGCAGGCGGACTCTCAACCACTGCGCCACCAGGGAAGCCCCAGCATATGTTTTTTAAGCCACAGATGTTGATTGCCATCCTATTAAGAGTTGGTTTGTAATTGCTAAAATGTAAAAATATCTGAAGATGAGATGAGAAGTTAGTATATTTTTAAAAGACATTTCTAAGGTTGGTTTAATGCAAAGCTAGAAGCAGGAGGTTTATTTATGTTAGTTGGATGGGACCCTGTGTTAGTTGACACTAAGGCAGTGTGTTGGTGTCTTTGTCATAGAAATTCAGGTTAATCTTGAGTGTACCTGTTAGCTGACTTTCTTGATTGAACTTGAGTGATGGGTCCCAGTAGAAAATTGGTCTTTTAAGTTAATCAGTGGAAAGTTAGAACTGAAATGAATGCTAGAGATCATCTACCCTTTTTTTCTCATGGAGAAAATGAGGCCTGGAAAATTTGTGTTTTGTCTGGGGTCCCATAACTTCTTAGTAACCAAGGTGAATCTAGTGCCCTTTCCATTTTTTCTGCCATACTACTTTTTTTTTACTTCTAGTCTCTCCTCAGTAGATGGCTTGATCCAGAGACTCATATGATACACAGTAAGGAGTGTGTTAATCTTGTAGTTTTCTGCTTTGTAGAAGAAAAGTTTGCATATCATCTGAGTTTTCTTATTGTGATGATCATGGTTATCAAGAGAGTTTTTTAAGATTAAAAGGTTTGGGGGCAATTTAATGCCATAAAAAATCAATGTGAAAAATTTATTCATAGAAATTGAATCTAATTAGGAAACAACTAAGGTAAACTTATTAAGTATTTACTTAACATTAAAATATTGACAAGCAGGTGAAACCAGAAATTCTTCAGATTTTTTTCTTAGAAAGGAAGTTAACCTTTGATTTGAGTTTTTTTTAGCCAGACTTAATTTACTGTGATCATTCTTTGATATTTAAATGTCACTATCATTTTATTTTATTTAAATGGCATTATATAGTATCAGTCTAAAATTGTCGGTGCCTAGGGTACTGCGTGGCACATACTAGGTGCTCAATAAAATAAAATATCTTGGACAAAATGAATATTTTTATTTTAAAAATATGTGGGTGAAATTTATAGGACAAGGTATATATAGGATGAAAACTTCATTTTCTGTTTCTGAAAATATTGAGTTCAATATTTTAAGTTCAAAGTGGGATGGATTATGTTTTTACAGCATTGTGCTTATTTTTACTAAAACAAAGCCTTTTCTTTTAGGGGGCGACAGTAGCAGAAATTAAGAAACAGTATCGTTTGCTGTCACTTAAGTATCATCCAGATAAAGGAGGTGATGAAGTTATGTTCATGAGGATAGCAAAAGCTTATGCAGCGTAAGTATTATAGGACCCGTTACACATTTTTAAGAGTGGTAAAGATAGTTTTCTATTTGAATAAAGTAGTAATAAAATAGTTGTCATACACTTTTATTAAGCACCTCATATGTTGAGTCTATCATTTATGGAACTACCTGGCAACCCTGAAGTGTTAATTTAGCCAAACCTTAATTTTAAATAACTTACAGTAGTGCTTTTGCCATGTAAGTTGGTTAAATTAAGTAATAAGTGGTGTGTTAATTGAGCTATTTTCAAAGCATCCTGATTAGAAGAGATATACTTGCACCTTGTTTTCATTTCTAGGCTTTTTGTTAGGCTAGATCTATTTCTTTTATTTTGGCTTATAGCTTGTCTCATTTAAACTATAAACTAAAGATGAGTTTAATTTTGGGGAAACAGGATAGGGTATATAAAATTTTAAGTAATTCCTTGAGTATTAATATTACAAGAGTTAAAAAGTTAGCTGGACTCTTCAGGAATCATAGATATATCCCACACAGCTCTTATGTTGAATTAAAGAGTAAAATACAGAAAAGATGTTATCTGTTTTTTGAGGACTCGATGATGTATATAATTTTGTAAGCTAACTTAAAAAATATAAGTAAATAATAGGATATGCAGATATAATAGCAGGCTGTGAAAGTGGAATGTGAATGACAAAAGTTTGGGAAATATCATCTTACGCATTTTTGTGCTTAATAAAAGTATATTGACCGTGTCTCCTCTCTGCCTAGCCCGCCCCCCCTTTGTGGATTGCTTGTTATCTATGTGAATATGATTCTGTAATAAAGCAATACTTTCAGGAGCTTCTGAAGTGTATACTACATTTTCTTTTCTACGCAGCAGACATCCTCCAGATTGCTGTCTTTCAGTTGGTGTCTCCTTTTCCCCTTTTTTCAGTGTCTCCTTTAAGCATTTACCCTTGTTGCACAAGTATTGCAGTGCCTTAGTTGCTGTCTTCAGGTAATTTAAGAAGAACTGAAGATTTCCAGAGGAAGTCAGATAGCCTTGGTTTCCCTGTACAATTGTCCACCCCACCCAGAGCTTTAGCTATTGTTTCTTTCAACTTTCTGTCTCCTAATCAGATTCTTTTCCCCAAAATAATTAGTAGTTTTAATTTTGGTGCTTTTGGTACAGTTATTCCCCCCCCGCCCCCCGCCCCGAGTTTTCAGGTATTGTAACACTTTCAAGTTCATGATTTTGTTCTCAGGTTACTGGAAATCTGACTCTATATTGTATGGTCGCTATTCTAAGAAGTACAGAAGAATAATATATGGCCTTTGGTTTTAACTCAGTTACATGTTCAAGATGTATAATGTTTTGTATGTAAAATGTCTTAAATAGTTGATGGTCTATCAGACAAATGAAGAAGTAAAATGATTATGGGACCCAGAACTTTGAGTTATTGTAACTTGTACAAGTATAATTAGTTAAAAGGGTGCATTTTACTGAATATAGGTTCTGAGTGATTGAAGCTGCTATCTTATGTATGTATAACTCTACCAGCCTAAGTTATGTAATTCAAGCAACGTGTAGAATGCGGTTATAGAAAACTGCATGATCTACAAAGTTTTTCAGAATTTGCCTTGGTTATTCAGGCTGGTTTCTCTTCCCTTATTCACTCATTATAATAAACAAGCTGGGTCATTCCTGTTTCTTCAGACCAGATTGTAACTTAAAGGAAAGGAGGTATGGTTATTTTTGAGGAGTTAAACCAACTATTGATATCTGATTCATTCTTCTGGATATAGTTGGGATTTTGCTTTTGGGTGTAAAATCTATGTTTAAACTACTTTATAACAAGTGGGCAGCATGATTTACATTCTTAAAGATATTTTGATTTTTAAAAAGTATGTTTTCATGTGTTCTTACATATGAATATGTAACTTAGCTCTACATAGCCAACTCAGGCCCTTCGCATATAATTTAGTGAAAGCATTCTCTGGGTTAGGATTTATAAACTGAGGTCCCTGAAACTGTATACAGAATTTATGTGTGTTTGTAAATGTGCATTTTTTTCCAGGGCAGGAGGGGCATAGGTTTCATTAGATTCCTAATAGGATCTATGATATAACCTCCCACCCCCAAAGTCAAGGGGTATAATCATATTTAGGAAGCTTTATACTCATTAAATTAAAAAAATTATGTTAGCACCATTGGTGTTGTTTAAGCTTGTTATGTATAAATTATACTGAAATCACATAGCTTTTAAGTACCTTAAGTCTTAGGAATGGATACTGAAGCACTAATAAGTAGCCCCAAATCAGTTGCTTTCTTACACTGACTTTTTAAAAAATGGATAATTCCTTTGAGTGTACAGGATGGTTACACAACAGTTGTACAGATGGTTTAATGAATGAGTTAATGGAATTTTAATCAGGTGTGTATGCAGGTTGAAAAATCAAGTGCTTCTCTGATGAGAGCTGTGCTTTATTTTGCAAAACCTAAGGGCATTGTATAGAGAACAGAACAGTTTATGGTGCTGCCATCATTAGAAAGTCAGGAGGGGACAGAGATAATTATTTTGGGGAAAAGACTTTGATTAGGAGACAGAAAATTGAAAGAAACAATAGCTAAAGCTCTGGGTGGGGTGGACAATTGTACAGGAAAACAAAGGCAAAAGTTTTTGAAAAACATCCCTCCCTTAGCAGAAAGGAATCTTAGCACCACTCCTTATTAACTTGCAGTCTCTCTAATAATGCCTTTCATTGGCTCCTGTATTTTACTGCGGCCTTAGGTCAAACAGTGTAAGTGGAGTTATAGTTGAATAAGGACTAAAGCCATCAAGGCTCTTGTTTTCATAAATAACCAAATTGATAAGTTTTAAAATATTTTCAAATCATTGAAAAATTTTGCAATTTTATGAAGGTTCTTCTGCCTTCTCTCTCTCAATTGGAGCTTTGTTGAATAGAAAATTCATTGTATCTTAAGTGCATATGTTCTGGGAAATAGAAATATGGCTAAAATTAGATTTGGACATAAACATAATCTTTTGCCAATTGGTCTGCAAGAATGCCTTCCTTATGTTATTGGTCATTTTGTGTGTATGTGTCTGCCTTGTCTCCTTAACAGCATTGTAAAGTTTTTGAAGGAATTGAAAATTTCTTTTAATGTTTTTTTTTTTTTTTTAACATCTATACTGGGACCTGGAATAAAACTACTCTCACCCTGTGCCTTGAGCCATTGCCCAGGTCAGGGGTTATATTCATGTTAGGTGTTTAAAAAATCACTGTCACTTTCATATATATTGCTTGGGTTAAGAAGCTGTTGCTTTAGCAGGTATTTTCTTAGTCTTGCTGGAAGTTGGCTTAGGAGAAAATTGTGATCTTAGCACAATGCAAATGACCTTTTCCAAAGCAGTGGAATTTTATAGGTGCTATTATTTTTTTCTTTGAGAATGTGGTGCCAGTTTTGGAGGGATTATTATTAATCACGTATTAAGTTTATATTTAAAAAATAGATATATATCATTATTAAAGTAAAAACATGAACATTGAAGAAATTTTGGGAAATATCTGAGTGTATAAGATTTTTAAAAGTAACCTATAATCCTCCCTGCCTCCTTAGAAAATGTAGTAGCCTTTAAAGTTGCATCTTCTGGCTTGAACTGGCTAAACCTGAGAACCCATGGGCCAACTAGGAATTTGTATCTGGGCTCAATAGTTAGCATTTTCTGTTAATGCTGAATTTCTTATTTTCCTCTCCCCCTTTTTTTCTGATTTCAGAGAGTTCTTTTCTTGATTCTCTGAAATTATCTTTAAAAAGTGAGTTGGTTAGTTAATGGAGTTTGTGTATATGAGTACTTATTTTTCAGATGTGGCTTTCTAATTTTGCACCTTTGTTCCTTTTATGCTAGTTTAACTGATGAAGAGTCCCGGAAAAATTGGGAAGAGTTTGGAAATCCAGATGGACCTCAAGGTGTGGTAAATGATGATTAAAAAATACTGGGGTTATGATATGTGTATATTATAAAAATGTTAAACTAGATTGAAAAGAATGTTTTGATTTTCTTAGTTTGTGAATAGGAAAATTACAACCACAAGGAGTTAAACAAATATGTAAATTGAGTTCCCTTTAATTTTTACTTTATTCTTCTTTCTAGAGATTGGTTTGAAAGATAGAGCTTTGATTGATTTGATGAGGAAAGTAGTCACTGTCATTATTCTTCATTTCCAGTTAGTAGTTGATAAAAATTGGATGAATAAAATCTGTTTTTCTTTACTGACTAAACATTTTCTCATATATTCATAGTGTTTACATAAACTCAGGACATATAAAAGAATTTAAGTGTTCTGGGAAGAAGGAATTCACATACTTAGAATTTTTTTTCTTCTGGAAAAATTTAAAGTTTCAAATATAAACCATGTCCATCAACTTTTGTGTAATGGAAACACATAATAAGATAATCTTAAAGCTTTTTTGGAGGGGCTGGGGGAGACAGAATTTGGGGATATAAAGAAATAAAACTGGAAATGGAGACTCTTCAAAAATATTCTTCCTATTTTAGCCACAAGCTTTGGAATTGCCCTGCCAGCTTGGATAGTTGACCAGAAAAATTCAATTTTGGTGAGTACATTTAAATAAGACACTATAATGTGTTCGCTATATCTTGGTAATATATAGAGAGCTTTACAAAGAAAATACTGGTGTGCTGTTTTCAATTTAACTGTGTATTGTGAAAACTGTTTTTGCATAATGGAGAAAAGAATCGGTTCCTATTATTAGGTTGTTGGTTTGGGGCAGTGTGTTCTAGTGTAGGGTTCCCACCACCCCCTCGCACTGTTTAAGGAATTCCTTACAGTTGTGGTGATTTCTTGTGGAGGTGGTTTCAGATTGGGTCCTACTCTTGGTTTAGGGAACCACTGTTTTTTTATGGTATCTACATTTATCTTATGTAGCGCTCAAAATTTAAGTTATCTTTTATTCCACATTTACCCAGGCTAAGTTAATTTTAATGTGTGCTAACATAATGATATATATTATATATGGCACTTCAGGAGACAGTAGGATATCAGACTTCAGTCTGTAATATAGAGGCTGCAACTCTTAAAACATCAGGAATTATCCTAACCTATTGTTCAGGAATTCCCTACTTCTCCTTTCTTGAAAATAATTACCTAGGAGCTATCTTTGAAGCAATAAAAAAATCCATGTTTTGTTTTGAAAACGGCTATTTCGTGTTATTTTATGGCTATTTATTTACATGTTATTTTCCAGGGTATATAGTTGCTGTATATAAGCATGTTTATTATGCTTGGGGTTATTCAGGGAATACTAGAGAAGAGAAAAGATAGTTAGCTACCAGATTTGGGATCAAGCAGTAGGACAGAAATCTAAGACCAGTAGATAGAAATTACTTGCAAACAGAACATTATGTGTTCTGTTTGATATTTAGGCAAAGAAACCAGCTTCTACCATTTATTTTGAAGGCGCTAACTACTTGCCAAGGTGTGGATATATAATACAGTTGACCCTTGGACAACCGGGGCTTGAACTGTGTGGGTCCACTTAATACGTGGATTTTTTTGATAAATACGGACTACAGTACTGCACAATCCATGGTTGGTTGAATCTGCGGATGCAGAGCCACAGGTAATGGGGGGCCAACTCTGAAGTTAGAGTTGGATTTTCCACTGCAAGGAGGTCGGGGAGCCAAGCCCCACATTGTTCAAGGGTCAGCTGAAGTTGGCCCTCCCTTTCGGCATGTTTTGCATCCATGGGTAAAGAGGCCCTACTCTTTTATCACCATTTTATATAAAGGACTTGAGCATCCCTGAGTTTTGGTATCCTTGGGGGCCTTAAAACCAGTTCCCCATGGATACCGAGGGATGACTATATATGCTGAAGGTTCCCTATCTGCAAAAGGAAAATAATAATGGTACCTTCCTCTTAGAGTTTGAAAATAAGGATTAAATGAAGTACTGCATGAGGAGTGCTTTTAATAGTGCCTCCCCCATGTAAGCCTCAAAATAAGTGTTCATGAATGTTGTCATAATTTACCTGATGAAGGCCATAATTTTTCTTTCCTTTTCAATTCAAGGTTTTACTTGTATATGGATTGGCATTCATGGTTATCCTTCCAGTTGTTGTGGTAAGTTCCAGCTCTTTTTATTAACATTTTTTAGGGAAGGGAATCGGTGCATGCTTTGGAGTCTCCTTATAAGATTGTAATTTGTATTAGAATATAATCCATTAATCCTTGAATTTTAAGAATCTTATATTCAGTTATACTTTAAAGGTCTTCTAAAGGTGACATCTCTTTAGTATGTTAAAATGAATCTCCTCCTGATCCAAAAATTACACACAGATGAGATAGTACAGATGTATTTAGAATTTAAAATGAAAATCTTCCGTTACCACCTCCCCCAACTCCATTTCTCTATCAGAGATAATCACTGCTAAGTTTGCTTCCTTTTCAGATATTTTTCTATGCATTATGTATATATACATGTGCACATTTTTTTAAAAATGTGATCTTACTATATGTATTGTTCTGTGACTTTTTTTGCTTCATATAGGGGTACAACATGTAGAACAACCTCATTTTTAAAAACAGTTGCATAGTACCTCAATATGGAGGTACCATAAAGTTTATGATTTTATTGTTTATTACTCTTATGACTGGTGGTATTCTTACTGATCTTACGGTTCCTATGGGTCCCATAGTGAGGCTAACAATTAACCTGTCTTGCCTTCTTCATAGGATTGTTGTGTGAGAATCCACTTGTGTGGAATAATGTGAATGAAAGTAGCATATCAACTATAAAATTGCTTCTACGCTTATTTGTCAAATATTTATTGAAGACATGCTATGTGTGAGGAACCAGCTTGTTGCTTATAGCAGTGGGTTGTTTCATTCCTATTTTGTCTTTAAACAATTTCTAGCTGAAACTTAAATGTTTTAATCATATATATGTAATGAGGTAGGTTGGTGTTTAGGCCTCAGGCAGCATAAATATTTACCAAATAAATCATTTGAAATATGTAACAAAGGCATTTGTTCTAAAGAGCAGGTCTTTTTATTGGTTTATGAACGTTTAGAAAATTTGACCATTCTGCATCAAAATTAACATTTATCATGGTTTTTATGCTTTATTTCTGGTTTAATTTTGTGTTTTAGGGCTCTTGGTGGTATCGCTCAATACGCTATAGTGGAGACCAGATTCTAATACGCACAACACAGATTTATACATACTTTGTTTATAAAACCCGAAATATGGATATGAAACGTAAGTAAATTTAAGTAACTGTGATATTAGATTATTTTCTGAGTCATTTATGTAGAGTTGATATATATTCAACTGGAGAAATTCCATTTAATAGTTTTAGGGATATTCAGTTCATTATAGCTAAAGCTGGAGGAAAATGCTAACACCCTTTATCATATGTCTTAATCTGTAGTTCTGTTATTCCCATTGTACTCAACTATGTATATGTATATATCAATACATATTTTTTTCCCTCCAGAAATTTTATGGTAAAACTTCTTGTGGGCTAATTTTGTAATAATACCAGCTAAGATTTCTTGAGTGTTTGTCGTTGCCAGGCATTGCTAGCCACTATGCATGTATTAACTCATTTAATCTTTGTATGCCCCCATAAATAAGTGCTGTTTTTAAGCACATTTTATAGATGAAGAAACTGAGCCCAAGGATACACAGTAAGTGACAGAGCTAGGATGGAACTCAGGTAATGTGGTTCCCAAGCCCTAAACCAGTACATACGTAAAGCTTTGTTTAGCTGGTGGGTTTGCTTATATATCCTTGGTTTTAGCATTGGCACCATTTATATAGCTGTTGTTTTCATTCAGACATTTGAGGGTAGTAATAGTACTAGCTCACACACATTACTATGCTGACTGTGTGTCAGGCACATATGAAGAAACCGAGGCCCACAGAGAGGTGAAGAATATTGTTCTAGGTCATTCAGCTACGCACTTAACCTCTTTACCGTCCTGCTTTTTGTGAGGATGTTGCATGTATTTTCTGCTGTAAGGTAAGATTGATGACTATAGTGCCAGTCATTAAAGAACTTGTATAGGCCAACGAGAGTAACGCTAATATATGTGACCTCACATCATGTGTATTTCAAGGAACACTATTCCTACAAAACCCTCCAGAGTTCCATAACAAAAATTTCTGCAAATTACAATATATTGTAGTTTACTCAAGGCTCTGAGGAGTCATGAAGTGAAGAAACCTGAAACTCTTTTTAACTCTTATTTCTCAGCTTTATTTAGCCATGGAGTCCCCGCCCCCCCTTTTTTTTTTTTACAAAGCAGTTGGTAACATCACATAGAATACTTCCTACTATAAATTTCAGTGGAACACATGCTTAGGTCTAGAAACAGATGCTATTTGTAGTGATTTTAATGCACCTAGTTGCTTCTGGGCCTTAATTTGATGTGTATTCTATTTACTTGTGATAGGTAATATTGCACACATTTTAAAAAGTGAGGTGTTTCTTTTGTTATGAGAGAGATTAATGCTTATTGATAGTGGAGTTCAGATGATTTTAGCATTGTGTGTGATTGGAAAACTGCCTCACTCTAGGATTAATCAAGTATCATGGGAGGCGGATTAATGGGTGAGCAAATTTATTTTTCTTCATATTTCTTTTGTTTTCTTAGGTCTTATCATGGTCTTGGCTGGAGCCTCTGAATTTGATCCTCAGTATAACAAGGATGCCACAAGCAGACCAACAGATAATATTCTAATACCTCAGGTTAGGCCTGTCTCCCAAATTCCTTGATAAACATTTAAGTATATAAGGTTAATGCTTTTTTAAGTATACATTTTTAAATAATTATTTTATTTACTCTAGCTAATCAGAGAAATTGGCAGCATTAATTTAAAGAAGAATGAGCCGCCACTTACCTGCCCATATAGCCTGAAGGCCAGAGTTCTTTTACTGTCTCATCTTGCTAGAATGAAAATTCCTGAGACCCTTGAAGAAGGTATTTGTGATTCTAATATCTGTAGGGTTTTAGTGGTACAGAAGAGGTGGATTTAATTAGACCTCGTGGTGCAGTGTTTTTTGGTCACTGTTCTTTTTTGCTCAATCAGATAATTACTCAAGGACCTTTTAAAAACAAATCTATATGCTACGTACATAATTCACAAACTCTTTGAAGGTATTAGTAAGTCAGATGTTTTGGCAAATGTTAAAATGTTGTATTTCAAGGTGAGAGAATACTCTCAATGAAAAATGTTAAGTCAGTTGCAGATTATACAATAATTCCTGATGGCTTTTAAAAAAGGATTTTGTAAGCCTTTTGGGGCAAGGAAAAAATGGATTTTCACAACAGATGTCTCAGTCACTGCCACCAGTACCACCATCATACTCCAGCAGTAGTTACCAATGAAGTGTCTGTTTATCTTTATTTAAAAGCTTCATAAGTACTTGAAGCCATCTATTCTACTTAAAAGAAAAGCAGTGGATTGGGACAGTGGTGTTTCCAGGGATGTCATGAATTTGAGTGTCATCTCTTTTCACTTGCATTATTTCAATTGGAAGTTTTAAAAGAAAGTTATTATCCTTAGGGAATTTTCTTTCTGAATGAACCAACCCTCCCCCCACCACTTCAAGCGAATAATGCAATCAAATGCCTTTGAAAACAAGGTCAGTTGATGCTCAGTGATTAATGATAGGATAGGCTGCTTATGATGGAATCAAGGAGCGCTATTTAGGCATTGTTTATTGAAGTTGCAAGTTAACTAGTAATTCTGTTCCTAATGTTCTGTACAGATATGAAACCATCTCCATTTTTACCAATTATCTTAGAATCAGGGAACAGATTTTTTTTTAGGTTGAGTACCAACCCCAATGGATGATCTTAATGGTTAACTATTATATGTAGTATAAATGAAAGTGTCTGTCTCCCTCCTCCTCCTCCTATCCTCCTCTCTCCATTTGGTTGACATTTATTCTCAGTCTTAGTCTTTGGACTTACCCATAATTATAGGAATTTAGGTACACAAGAAGAAGAATTTTGAAGTTCTTAAATTAGTAAGATTATGATTAAATTTAAGATTAAGGCTATTTCCAAAAAAAAGGTAGGGAGTAATTTATAAAGCCCAAGACCATAATATTAAAAGTTTGCCTTTGAAACATCTAATTTGAAGGTAGGGTTTTCTGATTGATTTTTGACATAGTGCTGCTGAGGAGAAACTCTTGTAATATTCTGTGGTCATGTGAAAAATGTGTGTGACAGCTTAAATTTAGCATTCGTCTTGGACTACAGGTGATAAAGGTGTTTTAATCATAAAAGAAGAATGATTTGTTTCAGGTGTTTTATTGTTTTGCAGATCAGCAATTTATGCTGAAAAAATGCCCTGCCCTACTTCAAGAAATGGTTAATGTAATCTGCCAACTAATAATAATGGCCCGGAGCCGTGAAGGTGAGGAGGAAGCATAATTATGTTGTACTTTTTCTTGCAAGCACATACAGATTACACTTCATAGTTTTAAGATTTTTGGGTGCGTAGTATAATTCCGTCTGTAAGGTGAATCAGTTTTCCCCAGTTTTGTTTCATGGTTTTTCTTATTTCTTTCCTGTATTTTTTATTATGTAAAGTATGGTGACATGTTCTTTGAATTTTAATTTTTCATTGTTTTATTGTTATTTATTGTTTGCAAAGATTTAAAATACCCGTTTCCTTCCTCTGAGTAGTTTTAGAATTAGGTTAACAATGAGTTTGAAGTAATTCTTTAAGTGATGTGATGATGATTCATCTGACATGTAGTGTTTTTTACATAATGGAAAAAAGAACGAGGGAGTTTATTTATGGTCAGTAATGGAAAGAGAGACCCTTAAAAAAGAGATACTGGTTGTGTTTTGTTGTTATGGATGATGTCAGTATGTGCATTTGACCAAGTTTTGTGTATTTTCTGTGTCTTACCCAGTAACTTTTAAAGGAAATTCAACACTGTGATCATAAAATTTGAGGTGTTAAGGATGTTCACATGAATTTGTTTTTGTGATGAATTGTGTACTCCTGAACATATAAAAAGTCCAGACCTGTTTTTGCTTTTCTTCTATTCTTTCTAAGAAAGGGAGTTTCGTGCTCCAACTTTGGCATCCCTGGAAAACTGCATGAGCTTTCCCAGATGGCTGTGCAAGGCTTCAGCAGTTTAAGTCTCCCTTCTGCAGCTCCCTCACATTGAAGAAGACAATCTTAGAAGGGTTTCTAATCATAAAAAGGTAATTTGCTACTTTAAAAATTAGTTTTAAGCAGTTTGTCCTGTCACTTAAAGGTAACAAGAATGAAAATTTTTCTAGAAATGGTTACTGTGAACTTCTTAGATTTACAATGTTTTAACATTCTAAAACTATTCCTCAAGTGATTCTGTTAATACTTTCTTGATTAGGTAGCTGTTTTATAATATTTTACTACTGTAGTGGTTTACTTTGGGGGTCAGTGCATTTTAGCAGTCAACACTTCTTTTTTCTTTATGTTGCCAAAATAAGCGTACTAAGTAAAAATGCACTGTATACTTTCCATTTATTTCATTGTGGCTTAAAGGTTGGGCAATAGTTTATTGGTTGAGTCTGAACAAAAAAAATCAAGCATTCAAAAAACAAGTAGATGAAATACAGATAATTCTTATTTAGAAAATACAATCTGTATATAGATTATGATAATGAATCTTAAGATATTTCAGAAATGTAATATAAATGAAAACTTGAGGAAATATAAGAAAAATGGAATGAAATTGTAAGTTTGGTAGGAGATTTAAACACTGCTTTGTATGTATTGATATTAGACAAAGTAGGCAGAAGATAGACATTGGATTTGATAGTGTTAAGGCAGAACTAATAAATACATATTAGAAATTTGCATCAGAGTTCTCTCCTTTCGAGGAAGTGTGTTACTCTTATAAATTTGATCACATTTTAAGTCATAATTGTAAACTTCAGAATTCAAAAGCAGGTATTTCACGTGCCTCATGAGCTAATCCCTATCGGTGAAAGTAAAAATTAATAACTGGCACCAAATACTCAGAAATTAAAAAACCCTCTCCTGAGTATCCATTTAGCCAGGCTGGGTTTTACTGCAATAACAGGTAGCTGTATTTAGAAAATAACAAAAATGAGAGTATTGCATAGTAAAACTTAAGGGTGCATGCAGCTATTACTTGGACATAAATTCATACTCTTAAAAGTTTTTATCATTAAAATTAAAAATAAAGGTCTGCAAACTGAACAAATCAAATGACAGTCATTCTTGCTTGGGTCAAGAGTTTATATGAATGTTATTATTTTTTTCCTCTAACTTTATTTTTTTCTAATTAAAAAAAAGTAGCTGTGTATTAACTTTGTAATAAAAAAAATTCTTAAATTTCCTTGGAGAAAAAGGCCATGAAATGCAGTGAGGTTGTATTTTCTGCTTTGAAATGTATATAATCTTAACATTTTTCTAAAAGTTTTTGGATTTTGTTTTGGTAAACATGCTAATAATTTTCCTTTTATGTAAAGTTATATGACTTTGGGATTTATTTTCTTTCTCTCTCTTTTTAAATTTAGTACAAAATTAAGACTATCCAGGATTTGGTGAGTTTAAAAGAATCAGATCGTCACAATCTATTGCACTTCCTTGAAGATGAAAAGTATGAAGAGGTTATGGCTGTCCTTGGGAGTTTCCCATATGTGACCATGGACATAAAATCACAGGGTAAGTGGGAGGTTTCCCATTGCTTCCCTTTTGTTAGATTGGCTTTTGTTTATTTGGCTCAAGGCCCTCAAAACACTTCATTTAATATGGAAGATGTTGTATACTTATTAGTTTTGAGAACCCTACTTTTATTATCCTCCTAATGGGCTTAGGTTTGAGGATGCTTCTGTTCTGTAGTTCAGCTTTCAAGAAGATCTTAACTTTTCAAAGAATGAAAGAGATTTCTAGATATAATGAAGGATATTTGAAATATATCTATTGTTAGTATAAGATACCTGCTTAGTTCTAAAATTAATTTTTAAAAAACCTAATTTGTTTATATTAATTAAATCTTGAAAATCACCATGCTCTGTGCCACATTTCATGTGTTTTTCTTGACTTACTTCTGTCTTTGTCTGCTTGGAGTGAAAAAAAATGGAGATTATTTTTCTATCTACATAATTGTCCTGTGAGTTCCCATTTTAGAGCCGAATATAGTATCTTAGTATGGTGACAGAATTAGAGATTATTCTGCTCCATTCCTTCATTGTGACATTGTTCTGAGCTTTGACATTTGCTAAGTTGCCATTGTGAAAACATTCTTGTGGGACCAAGAATACAAGGATGTGTTAGGAATGGTTTCTGTTTTTAAAGGGCTTGTAGTTAAGTTTATTTTATTGTTAGACTTTTGGGGTTGTGTGTGGCAAATGTGGTTTTAAAAAATTACACAATTGCAAAAAATGTTTTTAAAGTGTTTTTTAATATAAACAATATTTTCAAGT
The DNA here is from genome assembly GCF_008692025.1 of Phocoena sinus. NCBI lineage: Eukaryota > Metazoa > Chordata > Mammalia > Artiodactyla > Phocoenidae > Phocoena > Phocoena sinus. The sequence goes on from NC_045774.1 coordinate 51,477,385, forward strand.
TCTTGCCTTAAAATATCTTTACTGTTGCTCAGAATACTAGTTTTAATTATTTTATTCTTACAGGCACGCATTTGTTCATATAGGTAAGATCTTGTGAGTATAAAGTTTGCACAATTTAATAGAGTGACAGAATCCTATTTTTATATCACTGTGAGAGAAAGCTGTTGTAGTCCTAACATACTCTGTTTTAAAAGACTTGGGTTTGAAACTTGGCCGTGTCGATATAGCCATTTTGTGACCTTGGGCATTTTACTTTATTTCTGAACCTCAGTATCTTCTTTAAAGAAATAATAATAATGCTTCATAGAGCTGATTTAAGGATTAAATGGGTACATTGTTGAAGGCATCTACTAGAGAGCTTTTTACAGAGTACGTAGTCAATAAATTATTTTTTATTTAGTAGGTTTAAAACTCTGTATGTTTGAAATACTGAAATACCAGATTGATTTGAATAAGTTGTTTTGCTGTTTGCCTTGACATAGAGCTTGATTTTTATTTATTTATTTTTCTTTTATCTTATAGTATTGGATGATGAAGACAGCAACAACATCACAGTAGGATCCTTAGTTACAGTGTTGGTTAAATTGACAAGGCAAACAATGGCAGTAAGTAGTCTGTAGTTTTATGCTTTAAGAGTTATGTGTTAAGGCTTTTATATTGTCTCAGTCTAAGTTATACATTCTCAAAGTCAAAACTGTTGTAGATTTGCAAATGTAATTTTGCAGGTTCTGTTAGCTGTTTTGAAATTTTAAATTAATTTTTATAGTTTTCACATTAGTTTTTCACACACACACAGTTGAAAAATACATTAATTCTTCCTCTGATGATTTGTTAATTCCCTATAAAACATTATAATTACAAGGTTGTGTGGGTATCGTTCTTAAATTGTAAAGTGTTATACAGAGATTAATTATTGATTATTGTTGAGAATTTCATTACCTCCTTTTTTTTGAATTTTATTTTTTTATACAGCAGGTTCTTATTAGTTATCTATTTTATACATATTAGTGTATATATGTGAATCCCGATCTCCCAGTTCATCCCACCACCACCAGCACCCCCCCCCCGCCACTTTCCCCCACTTGGTGTCCATACGTTTGTTCTCTACATCTGTGTCTCTATTTCTGCCCTGCAAACCAGTTCATCTGTACCATTATTCTAGGTTCCACATATATGCATTAATATACGATATTTGTTTTTCTCTTTCTGACTTACTTCACTCTGTATGACACTCTCTAGATCCATCCACATCTCAAAAATGACCCAATTTCGTTCCTTTTTATGGCTGAGTAATATTCCATTGTATATATGTACCACATTTTCTTTATCCATTCGTCTGTCAATGGGCATTTAGGTTGCTTCCATGTGGCTATTGTAAATAGTGCTGCAATGAACATTGGGGTGGATGTGTCTTTTTGAATTATGGTTTTCTCTAGGTATATGCCCAGTAGTGGGATTGCTGGGTCATATGGTGATTCTATTTTTAGTTTTTTAAGGAACCTCCATACTGTTCTCCATAGTGGCTGTATCAATTTACACTCCCACCAAGAGTACAAGAGGGTTCCCTTTTCTCAACACCCTCTCCAGCATTTGTTGTTTGTAGATTTTCTGATAATGCCCATTCTTACTGGTGTGAGGTAATACCTCACTGTAGTTTTGACTGGCATTTCTCTAATGATGTTGAGCACGTTTTAATGTGCTTCTTGGCCATCTGTATGTTTTCTTTGGAGAAATGTCTGTTTAGGTCTTCTGCCCTTTTTTTTGGCGATACGCGGGCCTCTCACTGTTGTGGCCTCTCCTGTTTTGGAGCACAGGCTCCGGATGCGCAGGCTTAGCGACCATGGCTCACGGGCCTAGCCGCTCCGCGGCATGTGGGATCTTCCCGGACCGGGGCACAAACCTGTGTCCCCTGCATCAGCAGGCGGACTCTCAACCACTGCGCTACCAGGGAAGCCCCTGCACATTTTTTGATTGGGTTGTTTGTTTTTTAATATTGAGCTGCATGAGCTGTTTGTATATTTTGGAGATGAATCCTTTGTCCGTTGATTCATTTGCAAATATTTTCTCCCATTCTGAGGGTTGTCTTTTTGTCTTGTTTGTCGTTTCCTTTGCTTTGCAAAAGCTTTTAAGTTTCATTAGATCCCAATTGTTTATTTTTATTTCCATTACTCTAGGAGGTGAATCAGAAAAGATCTTGCTGTGATTTATGTCAAAGAGTGTTCTTCCTATGTTTTCCTCTAAGAGTTTTATAGTGTCCAGTCTTACATTTAGGTCTCGAATCGATTTTGAGTTTATTTTTGTGTATGGTGTTAGGGAGTGTTCTAATTTCATTCTTTTATGTGTAGCTGTCCAGTTTTCCCAGCACCACTTATTGAAGAGACTGTCTTTTCTCCATTGTATATCCTTGCCTCGTTTGTCATAGATCAGTTGACTATAGGTGCGTGGGTTTATCTCTGGGCTTTCTATCCTGTTCCATTGATCTATATTTCTGTTTTTGTGCCAGTACCATATTGTCTTGATTACTGTAGCTTTGTAGTACAGTCTGAAGTCAGGGAATCTGATTCCTCCAGCTCCGTTTTTTTCCCTCAAGACTGCTCTGGCTGTTTGGGGTCTTTTGTGTCTCCATACAAATTTTAAGATTTTTTGTCCTAGTTCTGTAAAAAATGTCACTGGTAATTTAATAGGGATTACGTTGAATCTGTAGATTGCTTTGGGGAGTATAGTCATTTTCACAATATTGATTCTTCCACTCCCAAGAACATGGTATCTCTCTCCATCTGATTGTGTCATCTTTGATTTCTTTCATCAGTGTCTTATAGTTTTCTGAGTACAGGTACAGGTCTTTTGTCTCCCTAGGTAGGTTTATTCCTAGGTATTTTATTCTTTTTGTTGCAGTGATGAATGGGATTGTTTCCTTAATTTCTCTTTCTGATCTTTTGTTATTAGTGTATAGGAATGCAAGAGATTTCTGTGCATTAATTTTGTATCCTGCAGCTTTACCAAATTCATTGATTAGCTCTAGCAGTTTTCTGGTGGCATCTTTAGGATTCTCTATGTATAGTATCATGTCATCTGCAAATAGTGACAGTTTTACTTGTTCTTTTCCAATTTGTATTCCTTTTATTCCTTTTTCTTCTCTGATTGCCATGGCTAGGACTTCCAAAACTATTTTGAATAATAGTGGTGAGTGTGGACATCCTTGTCTTGTTCATGATCTTAGAGGAAATGCTTTCAGTTTTTCAACATTGAGAATGATGTTTGCTGTGGGTTTGTCGTATATGGCCTTTATTATGTTGAGGTAGGTTCCCTCTATGCCCACTTTCTGGAGAGTTTTTACCATAAATGGGTGTTGAATTTTGTCAAAAGGTTTTTCTGCATCTATTGAGATGATCATATGGTTTTTATTCTTCAGTTTGTTAATATGATGTATCACATTGATTGATTTGCATATATTGAAGAATCCTTGCATCCCTGGGATAAATCCCACTTGATCATGGTGTGTTGGATTTAATGTGTTGTTGGATTCTGTTTGCCAGTATTTTGTTGAGGATTTTTACATCTATATTCATCAGTGATATTGGTCTGTAATTTTCTTTTTTTGTAGTATCTTGGTCTGGTTTTGGTATCAGGGTGATGGTGGCCTCATAGAATGAGTTTAGGAATGTTCCTTCCTCTGCAATTTTTTGGAAGAGTTTGAGAAGGATGGGGTGTTTAGCTGTTCTCGAAATGTTTAATAGAATTCACCTGTGAAGCCATTGGGTCCTGGACTTTTGTTTGTTGGAAGATTTTTAATCACAGTTTCAATTTCATTACTTATGATTGGTATGTTCGTATTTTCTATTTCTTCCTGGTTCAGTCTTGCAAGGTTATACCTTTCTAAGAATTTGTCCATTTCTTCCAGGTTGTCCATTTTATTGGCATAGAGTTGCTTGTAGTAGTTTCTTAGGATGCTTTGTATTTCTGAGGTGTCCGTTGTAACTTCTTTTTCATTTGTAATTTTTACTGATTTGAGTCCTCTCCCTCTTTTTGTTGATGAGTCTGGCTAATGGTTTATCAATTTTGTTTATCTTCTCAAAGAACCAGCTTTTAGTTTTATTGATCTTTGCTATTGTTTTCTTTGTTTCTATTTCAGTTATTTCTGCTCCGATCTTTATGATTTCTTTCCTTCTACTAACTTTGGGTTTTCTTTGTTCTTCTTTCTCTAGTTCCTGTAGGTGTAAGGTTAGATTGTTTATTTGAGATTTTTCTTGTTTCTTGAGGTAGGATTGCATTGCTACAAACTTCCCTCTTAGAACTGCTTTTGCTGCATCCCATAGGTTTTGGATCGTCATGTTTCGTTGTCATTTGTCTCTAGGTATTTTTTGATTTCCTCTTTGATTTCTTCTGTGATCTCTTGGTTATTTAGTAATGTATTGTTTAACCTCTACGTGTTTGTGTTTTTTCTGTTTTTTTCCGTTATGGATTTCTAATCTCAAAGCATTGTGGTCAGAAAAGATGCTTGATATGATTTCAATTTTCTTAAATTTACTGAGGCTTGATTTATGACCCAAGATGTGATCTATCCTGGAGAATGTTCCGTGTGCACTTGAGAAGAAAGTGTAATCTGCTGTTTTTGGATGGAATGTCCTATAAATATCAATTAAATCTATCTGGTCTATTGTGTCATTTAAAGCTTGTGTTTCCTTATTAATTTTCTGTTTGGATGATCTGTCCATTGGTGTAAGTGAGGTGTTAAAGTCCCCCACTGTTACTGTGTTACTGTCGATTTCCTCTTTTATAGCTGTTAGCAGTTGCCTTATGTATTGAGGTGCTCCTGTGTTGGATGCATATATAATTACAATTGTTATATCTTCTTCTTGGATTGATCCCTTGATCATTATGTAGTGTCCTTCCTTGTCTCTTGTAATGTTGTTTATTTTAAAGTCTATTTTATCTGATAAGAGTATTGCTACTCCACCTTTTTTTTTTTTCCCCGTACGTGGGCCTCTCACTGCTGTGGCCTCTCCCGCTGCCGGAGCACAGGCTCCGGACGCACAGGCCCAGCGGCCATGGCTCACGGGCCCGGCTGCTCCGCGGCATGTGGGATCCTCCCGGACTGGGGCACAAACCCACATCCCCTGCATCAGCAGGCAGACTCTCAACCACTGCGCCACCAGGGAAGCCCTCCAGCTTTCTTTTGATTTCTGTTTGCATATCTTTTTCATCCCCTCACTTTCAGTCTGTGTGCGTCCCTAGGTCTGAAGTGGGTCTCTTGTAGACCGCACATATGAGAGTCCTGTTTTTTGTATCCATTCAGCGATCCTATGTCTTTTGGTTGGAGCATTTAGTCCATTCACGTTTAAGGTAATTATCGATATGTATGTTCCTCTGACCATTTTCTTAATTGCTTTGGGTTGGTTTTTGTAGGTCCTTTTCTTCTCTTGTGTTTCCCACTTAGGGAAGTTCCTTTAGCATTTGTTGTAGAGATGGTTTGGTGGTGCTGAATTCTCTTAGCTTTTGCTTATCTGTAAAGCTTTTGATTTCTCCATCGAATCTGAATGAGATCCTTGCTGGGTAGAGTCATGTTGGTTTTAAGTTCTTCCTGTTTATCACTTTAAATATATCATGGCACTCCCTTCTGGCTTGTAGAGTTTCTGCTGAGAAATCAATTGTTAACCTTATGGGAGTTCCCTTGTATGTTATTTGTCATTTTTCCCTTGTTGCTTTCAGTAATTTTTCTTTGTCTTTCATTTTTGTCAATTTGATTACTTTTGTGTCTCGGCGTGTTTCTCCTTGGGTTTATCCTGCCTGGGACTCTCTGCACTTCCTGGACTTGGGTGGCTATTTCCTTTCCCACGTTAGGGAAGTTTTCAACTATAATCTGTTCAAATATTTTCTCGAGTCCTTTCTCTCTCTCTTCTCCTTCTGGGACCCCTGTAATGCGAATGTTGTCCCATTTAATGTTGTCCCACAGGTCTCTTAGGCTGTCTTCATTTCTTTTCATTCTTTTTTCTTTATTCTGTTCTGCTGCAGTGAATTCCACCATTCTGTCTTCCAGGTCACTTATGCGTTCTTCTGCCTCAGTTATTCTGCTATTGATTCCTTCAAGTGTATTCTTCATTTTAGTTATTGTATTGTTCATCTCTGTTTGTTCTTTAATTCTTCTAGGTGTTTGTTCTTTAGTTCTTCTAGGTCTTTGTTAAACATTTCTTGCATCTGCTCAATCTTTGCCTCCATTCTTTGTCCAAGGTCCTGGATCATCTTCACTATCATTATTCTGAATTCTTTTCTGGAAGGTTGCCTATCTCCGCTTTATTTAGTTGTTTTTCTGGGGTTTAATCTTGTTCCTTCATGTGGTACAAAGTCCTCTGCCTTTTCATTTTGTCTGTCTTACTGTGAAGGTGGTTTTCCTTCCACGGGCTGCAGCATTGTAGTTCTTCTTGCTTCTGCTGTCTGCCCTCTACCTGCTTCTTTTTAGTCAATTCTTGAGAATGTACTCCCTTTTATTTTTATTTTAAAAAGTACAGTAAAATTAGCTTTTTTTCCCTAATTATGTGAAAAATTCATGCTGTGTGGGGAAAAAAATTTAGGCAATACAGAAAAGTATAGGAAGAAATAAAAATCACCTAAAATTCTACCACTCTGAGATCATCAGTTTTGAAGCTCATACCTTTAGCTAGCCTAAAGCATGAATACCCACAGAGTTAAATGATATTTTTTATCATGGATCCCTTATCTCACTCCTGCTCCCTCAGGAAACCTCCGTGTCATACCCAGATGACCAGAATTCAGTCTTGTGTAAATCTTTTTGTACCTTTCTCCATGCTCATGTTTACTATCTGGACCTTTTCAGTGCATATATGTACATGCATGTATATGTATACTGGTAGTTTTCTCATTCTTTTTCATTAAATCCAGTAATAATGTATATGTTTCCTGCATCTTGTTTTTCTCAGTTTCTGTTACATATTTATATTACCTCCCAAGCCAAGTATAACTCCCAAGTTTCAACTACAGTCGTAACTCATTTTTAATAGACTGTAGTATTTCAGCTCAGTTTTATTCAGCCAGTGGTAGATTTTAGCCTATTCTACTCTGAGATCTATTGGCATCTGTAGGAAACCTATGCTACCTTTTTTTTTGTTTTGTTTTGTTTTGTGTGTGTTTTTTTGCGGTACGCAGGCCTCTCACTGCTGTGGCCTCTCCTGCTACGGAGCACAGGCTCCGGATGCACAGGGCCAGTGGCCATGGCTCACGGGCCTAGCCGCTCCATGGCATGTGGGATCCTCCCAGACCGGGTCATGAACCTGTGTCCCCTGTATCGGCAGGCGGACTCTCAACCACTGTGCCAGCAGGGAAGCCCACCTATGCTACCTTTAAAACCCATGTCTAGAACCTCTGGTAGGAAAAGCATATTTTGTAGTAGGACATATCAAATCAAAGATACTGATTTTATGGTAGCAAGTGGTAAGGAAGCATTTGTATCATGGACTCTGGATGAGAGGTGCCTCCTGGGAGAAGAGGAAGCTCTAAGCCAGTGGCCAGGATTGGGTTTAGAATCTAGACTTACACTGCCTACAGGCTTTGAAATTCCCAGCCTGAGAAATGAGCACAAAATTGGCCTTGGGCTGTTGACACTTCTCAGGTAATTAGTAAAAGAAAAAGCAAAAGTGCCCTGGAGGAAGGGAAAGAATCAAGTATTTATCTTTCAGTTCTTGCATCAGTTGTATCTCAGCATAATTAAGCATTAGAACCCAACTAATAAGTGAAGAAATGAAGTAGAGATAATAGAATTAGGCTAGAGGCTGGCAGACTTTTTCCATAAAGGTCCAATTATTAAATAATATGTTCAGGACTTCCCTGGTGGCACAGTGGTTAAGAATCCACCTGGTAATGCAGGGGAAATGGGTTCGAGCCCTGGTCCAGGAAGATCCCACATGCTGCAAAGCAAATAAGCCCGTGAGCCACAACTACTGAGCCTGCACTCTAGAGCCCGTGAGCCACAACTACTGAAGCCCGCGTGCCTCGAGCCCATGGTCCATAACAAAAGAAGCCACAGCAATGAGAAGCCCGCGCACCAAAACAAAGAGCAGCCCTCACCCACCGCATCTAGAGGAAGCCTGCGCATAGCAACGAAGACCCAACGCAGCCAAAAATAAATTAATTAGTTTAAAAAAATTGATATGTTCGGTTTTTACAGGCCATACAGTCTCTGTAGCAACTGCTGAACTCACAAATGGGCCTAGTTGTGTTCTAATAAAACTTTGTTTAAAAAGCAGACAGTGAGCCATAGTTTGCTGACTGATGCATTAGGCCAACAGTTTGAGCCCAACAGTTATTGTTTTCACTTGTTAGTTTTAATAATTCTAGGGAGTTTATGAAACACAACCCATATCACTTGTCATCTTCTAGTATAGATTCTTGCTAAATTCTTACTGGATTTCAAATCCTAAATTTATAGCTTCTGCACTGATTCTAAATGGATTATTTGGTGGGTGGGTATGTCTTTAGGATATGTAGATTTGGTGTTCCACTTCTTAGTTATATCTAAGTTATATCAGTTATATCAACAATATCACTTAAAATCATAAATAAACTAATATTGGTCTCGTGAAGTTTTAATGTTAGAGAATAATGTAATATATTCAAATTCTCATAACTTTAAAATAGTCATGTCTTATTACTATTAGAATAAAAGTAAAAATTTAAATTATGAAATATGACTGACTTATCATGAGTTTACATATTTTAAGGCATTGCATTTATAAATTTAAGTAGAATGTACTTCTCAAAATATATTCAAGACAGATGTGAGATATTTCAGAAGGTAACTTCTAAAGCATCATTTAGTGATTGCTAAATTTGCACACATACATCATTTAGTAATTGCTTCGAGTCTCCTGTCTATCCATGGTTTTGTCCCCACCCCCTGCAATTGTCAGCAGTTAAAAAACTTACTGATAACATATATTGAAAGATTGCTTTATCAAAAGATAAATATAGGTTGACAGACTTTATATTTTTCTTCTCGCTACCTGTAGGAAGTATTTGAAAAGGAGCAGTCCATCTGTGCTGCAGAGGAACAGCCAGCAGAAGATGGGGTAAAAACTTCAGTTTTCCTATCTATCTTTCATGGTGAAATAACTGTTTTGTTTAGTTCTCTGATTGATTTATATTGCTGTGGGAGAGTAATTCACTTTACTACAACATTTATTAGTTTAGTCATTTCCATCTAAAATTTACTATGACTTCCAAATGAAACTAGTGCTACAGCTTCTGAGTGTGCATGTGTGTTGTGATTTACAGCAGGGTGATACTAACAAGAACAGAACGAAAGGAGGATGGCAACAGAAGAGTAAAGGACCCAAGAAAACTGCTAAATCAAAAAAAAAGAAACCTTTAAAAAAAAAACCTACACCTGTGCCCTTATCACAACCAAAGCAACAGAAACAAAAGCAGGCTAATGGAGTCGTTGGGAGTGTAAGTTTATTATCTTATGTAAAGATTATTTTTATTATCATCTTTATTGAGGTCTAACATACACTAAAATGTTCAAATCTTTTTTTTTTTTTTTTTTTTTTTTTTTTGTGCGGTACGCGGGCCTCTCACTGTTGTGGCCTCTCCCGTTGCGGAGCACAGGCTCTGGACGCGCAGGCTCAGCGGCCATGGCTCACGGGCCTAGCCACTCCGCGGCATGTGGGATCTTCCCGGACTGGGGCACTAACCCGTGTCCCCTGCATTGGCAGGCGGACTCTCAACCACCGCGCCACCAGGGAAGCCCCTAAAATGTTCAAATCTTATGTGTACAGCTCCTGAAGTTTTACAATTGTGTGTACCCATGATACCCAGATCAAGATATAAAACCTTACCAGCACCCTAAAAGGCTCTCTTGTACCCTTCTCAGTCAGTGACCCCTCCATCCACCCCCACGGCCTTCCCCACTATTCTGACTGTTAGGACCATAGATTAGTTTTGCCTGTTCTTAAAATTCCTGTAAGTGGAATTGTTTGGCTGCTTTCATTCAACGTAGTGTCTTTGACATTCATCTATACAGTGTGTAGTAGCAGCTGTGTGTGTGTGTGTGTGTGTGTGTGTGTGTGTGTGTGAGAGAGAGAGAGAGAGAAAGAGAGATTCCATTATATGAATATACCACAGTTTCTTTTTTTTTTTTTTTTTTTTTATGCGTTACGCGGGCCTCTCACTGCTGTGGCCCCTCCCGTTGCGGAGGACAGGCTCCGGACGCGCAGGCCCAGCGGCCATGGCTCACGGGCCCAGCCGCTCCGCGGCATGTGGGATCCTCCCAGACCGGGGCACGAACCCGTGTCCCCTGCATCGGCAGGCAGACTCTCAACCACTGCGCCACCAGGGAAGCCCAGATGTTCGCTTTTGTACTTGTCATTTTGTGGACATTCATTTTTCTTGGGTATGTACCTAGCAGTGGAATTGCTGGGTCGTAAAATAGGTGTATGTTTAACTTGTTGAAAGAGCCCATTTTCTGAAGTTGTACCATTTTTTGGTCCTACCAGCAAAATATGAGTCCCGTTCCACCCTCACCAATACTTGGTTTTACCGTTCTTTTTTATTTTAGCCACTGTGATGGATTTGTGGTGGTATCTGTGTGTGTGTGTGTGTGTGTGTGTGTGTGTGTGTTTGTGTGTTTCCTGTGTGTAGTTTTATTTACCTGATGACTAATGATATTGAGCACCTTTCATGTGCATAGTGGCCATTTGGATATCCTCTTTTATTTTGGGGTTGTTTTTCTTCTTATGGATTTGTAGGATTCCTTTATGTATCCTGGATATGAGTCCCTTTTAGCTCTCTTAATGGAGCTTTTGATGGTTCTTAATTTTAATAAAGTCTGTTTCATCAGTCTTTATGGTTAGTGCTTTCGTGTCCTGTTAGAGACATCTTTGCCTATCCCAAGGACACAGGGAACGGAAGATATTTTTGTTTTCTTCTATGAGTATTATTATTTTACTCGTTAAATTTAGCTCTGTGTTATATCTTTTTTTTTTTTTTTAAATTTATTTATTTATTATTTTTGGCTGCATTGGGTCTTCATTGTTGCGTGTGGGCTTTCTCTAGCTGCCGCGAGCAGGGGCTGCTCCTCCTTGTGGTGCACGGGCTTCTCATTGAAGTGGCTTCTCTTGTTTCGCAGCACGGACTCTAGGCACGCGGGCTTCAGTAGTTGCGGCTCGTGGGCTCTAGAGCGCAGCCTCAGTAGCTGTGATGCAAGGGCTTAGTTGCTCCGCGGCATGTGGGACCTTCCTGGACCAGGGCTCGAACCCGTGTCCGCTGCATTGGCAGGCAGATTCTTAACCACTGTGCCACCAAGGAAGCCCTCTGTGTTATATCTTAAATTTTTGTGAATAGTGTGAGATTGGGATTATGGACCACTTACTTTAGCACCATTTATTGGAAAGATCATTCTTTCCTCTCTGAATTGCAATAGTGATTTGTTGTAAAAAAGTTGCCATTAAGTGTATATGTGCAAATCTGTTTATGGACTTTCTAGTCCATTCCACTGATTATTTGTCTCTTCTTGTGCCAGTACCACACTGTCTTAATTATTGTGGCTTTATTTTAACTCTTAAAATATGGTCATGTAAGTCCTCAAACTCTTATTTTACTTCTTCAAAATTGTCTTGACTATTTTAGGTCCTTTGCATTTCCAGCTAAAATTTTAGAATAAGCTTGAGAATTTCCACCCAAAAAAAGCTGCTGGAATTCATATTGGTATTGTGTTTACTCTGTGGTTCAGTATGGGAAGAATTCACAGGTTAACAGTATTGACTCTTTTTATTCATAATTATGCTTTATCTTTATTAACTGGATCTTCCTTAATTTTTCTCAGCAGTGTTTTGTGATTTCCATTGGCAGAGGATATGACACATCTTTCATTAGATTTACTCCTGTGTGTTTGATCCTTTCTAGTGCTATTGCAAATAACATTAAAAAAATTCATTCTTCAGTGTTTATTGCTGGTGTATAGAAGTGTAGTTGCCTTCTAAATATTACCTTATATCAAGGATTCTTGATGAATTGACAGTAATTCTAACTATTTGTAGGTATTTAAATAAAAAGATTTTCTACATACACAATCGTGCCATCTGGGAATAAAGACAGCTTTACTTTAATCTTTATGTGGTTTCTTCCTTTCTGCCTTACTGTACTGGCTAGAACTTTCAATGTAATGTTGACTAGAAGTGAAGATGGCAGTCACCCTTTTCTTATTGTTGATCTCATGGAGAAAGCAAACATTATTTCACCACTAAGTATGACGTTAGGTATAGGGTTTTTATAGATATTCTCTATCAGGTTAAGGAGGTGTTCCCTCTATTCCCAGTTTGGTTTTTTATCATGAGATGATTGTATGATTTTTCTCCTTTCTGTTAATGTGACTAATTATACTGATGAATTAAAAAAATTTAAACTGTCCTTGTATTCCTGGAACAAATCTCATTTGCTCATAACATAATATTTTTAAAATATTTATCTGGATTTAGTAATATTTTGTTTAGGATCCCTGCATCTATTTTTATGAGAGAAT